>NC_138053.1:97958291-98558291 GCF_964194185.1 Rhinolophus hipposideros
TTCATGGCTCGATCCTCACGTCCTCACCGCACTTTATAAGGAATAAAGCAGACTTTCCCCACATAAGCCACTCCAGGGCCAAGAGCCCGACGGACACAGTCCATTGCACACTGACCCTTATCTAAGGAGAACAGACAGAACCATTGTTTCAGCAAGTTTCTGGTGTCTTCATGGATTCAGAACACTTTTCAGCAGTAAGTGAGGGCCCTTATGGGTATGTTGTCTAGGCTTGTCAGATGTGTAATATCACAAGACTTCTTCCTGGCCACATGTAAACATATCCTGAACCCAGGAGAAAACAAAGTCAGTAACGTTTTGTATGTCAGACAGCTTTCTTTTCTAGGAAACACCATAAGCTACTTGCTAGCATGCACAATTCAGTTTCCTTATGCAGTCAGACCTCCATATCTGTGGGTTCCACATTCAACCAAAATAGCATATCAAAAATAGTTTTTAAATATTATATGTGGTTGTTGGCACATGCTATGTAGTTGGGCCTACAATAGTTGTGCAGACTTTGTGTGTGTGTGTATCATTATTCCTTAAATAATACAGGACAACTATTTACATAGTATTTACACTGTGTTAAGTAGTATAAGTCATCCAAAGATGTTTTAAAATATATGGAAGGATGTGCATCATTTATACCATTTTATATAAGGGACTTGAGCATCCACAGATTGTGGTATCTGGTGGTACTGGAGGGGAGCAGGGGTCCTGGAACCAACTCTTTTAGACACCGAGGGACAACTATACAGATATAACATTTAAACCAACAGTATTTAAACTGTAATATTTTCAAGTCTACCTTTAAATTATGCTTTCATAAATCAAAGCAATGCATTTGAATCTCAATATTATCTAAAAATGTACTGATAAATCAAAACACAATTTAAAATAATGGAACAGAAAAACATTCTTCTATTGACTTAAATGTTCTTTAAAATTATAACAAATTGGTTACAAAAGATTTATCTATGCCTGCCTGCTTTGGGAGGCGTCGATGGTCAAAGGATACATAGATGAGTCCAACAGCCTCTGTTCTCCATTAAATTCTCGTGTAGGTGATACACCGGAAACGCAAAGCTGAGTGTTAAAAGAGGGTATTGGATAATATGGGATAAGTGCGTTATCAAACTATTGGATGGAAATCTTCATGGGGCATTTGCCATGTGAGCTCCACTGAAAGGACAATGACACTAGGGATACAAAAGAGATTCCTCATTGCCCAACAGAGTAAAGCTAAAAACTAACATCGGACCCCTCAGAAAACAAGTAAATTCTTCGGTTCTTGAAAGACATACTTTGAGTCAAAGGTGGAGAAACAAGAAACCAAGGATCAAAGTGTGACATAGACTTCATGGGTCAGGGTAGAGGGTAGGATGTGTAGTATTGCTCTAGATTCTGCAAAAGCCCCCCTTTATTAGATTTACGACATAATTCCTTCAGGATTCCATTTTATTAATTTCTGAACAGAGTTTAATGAACACAGATGAAGTTTTAATTTATATTTGACTTACATTTCCCTTTTGTTATTTCCACAAGGGCACGAATCACTTAGGGAAGTAACAATACAAATGTTAATACAATTTATGATGACTATGGGGATGTGTATAATAATTATTCTTTCCAAAACATAGCTAAAGAAGAGCTCCAAAAATTATTGTTTTCCCCATCCACATCTATTATTTTACGAGAAATCACTTTTTCTTCTTCTCCACGAGGAGCACTTATTTTCCAAGCTAAAATTAAATTTCAGATATCAAATTGAATTAGGATGCATCACTCACACTGTTGTAATTCAATGTTCATCTTCTACTTGATAAATTTATTTTTATGGACCTAGCTAGAATGTGGATTGCATGGGGGAAGATGGAGGAAAAATGACGCTAAACTTGCTTATTGTGACAAAATTATGATACTTGTTTACAAGGTGATAAAGAATTAGGAGTTCTTACTAAAGGAAAAACAGAAGAGGTTTCTTAAGAAGGAGTCTGACATAAGTTGAGCTGAATTTTTGGAAGATAATTCTGGAGTCAGAGATCAGGATTGGGTGGAAAGTCCATCAAAAACTGAGAACACAGTGACTGCATTATAGGATGATGTGATAGTTTCGTGACAGTGGAATAGAATGAGCAGAATATGACATTTTCACAGGGAGAATCCGAGGACTCAAAGATTAAAAAAAAAAACAAAACAGGATGAACAAAAGCAAACAAACAAAAACACTGTAGAGAAGAATCACTGTGTCCTAAATTATTTATTTTTTTATTAAATTTATTGGGGTGACATTGGTTAGTAAAATTATATAGGTATCAATTGTACAATTCTATAATACATCATCTATCTATTACATTGTGTACTCCCCACCCAGAGTCAGTTCTTCTTCTATCACCATATATTTGACCCCCTTTAATCCCTTTCCTTCTATTACAGATCTATAGCTCTCTTTAAGAATTTAATTAACATATACTCATTGGATATTATTGTTTATGGTCGACTAGGTCTAATTTACATCTTGACAGTAAGAAAATGCAATAGTTTTTAATGATTTTTCTCTTATTCCCATGAAATTGCTGACATTTGATCAGAATGACAAACATGAATGAAGCTGAAAACCCCCATCGTATTGAGGTGGGGATTTTCAGGTCCTGCTCCATACACTGAGCACAGCGAGCACACCTGCCCCATTATCACCACCAGCCCCACCATCCATGGCCACCATCTTTCCAATGGCAGATGAAGGACTGGTTGACTCCATGTAAACAAGGAAAAACTAGGTTTTCACAAACGGGACAATCTCTCTCCTACTTGTTTCAAGATTTATATCAAGCGTATCTCTTAAATAAGCCCTACTTGACTGATCTAACCAACATGAAAATGTTTTCCCACCTCTGAGTCTTCTTGAAATAATGTGCATCAAAGGGTAGTTAAGGATCATCAAATGAGTCATCTTTCCTTACGTACATTTAGTTTTGTGATACAAACTCTATTCTTAATACCTTGTTAGCTAATTAGGTTCTTAGTGACTCTAAGCCAAGTTTCAGGGTTTTTTTTTTAGTGAATATGAAGTGTTTTATTTTTTTAATAACACTGGAATGAGAAAATTAGAGCTGTAATTATTTTCAGATTTTCCAGGCAATCTGAATGAGTCAGCTAAAAACTAAAATGATAAATTTATTAAGGTAGCTAATTAAAGGAAAAACATGGGAACATATTGTTCACGTGATTATCTTAAAACATAATAAAGCATATGCTAAAGAAGTTATGAATTTAAAAAGTTAACTATTAAATCATATTATAGAAAAATAGAAAAAATAAAATAGGATGAGGAACAGCTCTTAGACGTAATGGTAGCTATCTCAGCTTCAAGGAAAAGATGCAGAGGTGTCTCAGGAAGTGAAATAAAATGAGAGGGCCAACAGTAGTAAGAAGACATTTGTCTCACTTAGTCTGCATAAAGCAATATTATTGATAACATATAAAATTCTATTGACATTATGAGAAAAGCACCAGAACACTCTTTATAAAACGACTAACTTATACAGTATTTGGTATGATTTGTAATAAAAACATACAGATATAAGATGAAACAAGGACCGCTGTGTATTGCAGGAGTCATGATGAACACATAACCTTTGGACATCAGTATAGCAACATATGAGAAAGTTCTAAAGATAGCTGAAGACTTCGAGCTGTTCAAACAATCTCTGAAGAATTTATAAAATGGAACTCTTCTTCCAAATGCGATACACCAACTCCCCCCAGAAGCATTACCAAAGACAGCGAGCATTTTTAAATATTCTAAATAGCTATTGTTAGAGGAAAGATCTTAATTAAGTTGGTTAATTTATGTATAATTATTTATATCACATTTCTTTCTGTGGAATATTTGAAGCTGCTTATAACAAAATAAATAGATGTGGAAATAGTAACCTATGCATACACATATAAAATAAGTAACAGCATAGAAAAGGCATACATAACACATCAATTGCAAGAGGCCGTATCATTTATGTGAATTAATTTCAGCCAGGGTTTAGAAGCTACTGATATTTTAGGTAAGAAAGAAAATACAAATATGTACAGAATTCCAATTATGAGGAAGGGGAAAACATGTCATTCTAGGTGACAGCGTTTTCTGACTCCTAAATTCTGAAAGAACATTTTTATATGGAAGCTTTATATGGTGTAATAAAGAATAATCATGTTAGTTAAAATTTGTTTACTTTTTTAAATGATCAGTCAAGCTCAGACACGACATAACCCCATGGAGAAGCTTGTGAAGGTGAAAGAGATTTATTATACCCAGAGGTCCTAGAGAGGTAGGCATGGCAGTCCTCCCAGGGGGCTATGTGGAGGGAATACACAGCAGGAGGGGAGCCAAAAGCAAATGAGGACCAGTGGGCAGTGCCTTCAGGGGGGTCAAGGTGAAGAACCCAAGCAAAAGGTGTGTGTGAAGGTCATTAGGTCATAGTTACGGAGGGCAAGAAGGTAACCTGTGGCGGGGCCAAGCTTGCCACACTGGTCACCTGGTCATCTGGACAGTGGTGCTCACAGCCTGTTTGTGGGGATGGTGAGGCAGCAGGGACATACAAAGTTTTAAAATTTTACAATGCATCCCTGCAGGACATGAACCAGAACAGTAACGGAGGCTCTGCAAACATTTTTACAGCACAATCTGATTGAAAACTCAGTAACAGGCTTCAGAGCGTCGGCCCACGCAGCATCCTTCAGAAGAAGCAGAGAGCATTCAACGCCAGCCTGAGCAAGGGCAGAGTTAAAACGGTGTTGCTCAGATACACAGGGACTGATTAATTAGATCTTCACTGAGCAAGTGGGGCATCGAAATGTCTTCTGGATTGCATGCTTGTCCAGTGACATCCTTCTCCAGACCAGACTCTGTTAAGTGCATCGTTGCTACAGTCTCGCCAGTCTCTGTTCTTCATTTCTGAGTAAGAAGAAATCTGTACATTTTAGAAAAAAATGTCTCAGTTAATGAATAATTTCCTTTATTGAGATCATGGAGTACTTATTAAGACAATTAGTACTATAAAGACTCCCTGGAAAATGTGATACGATTTGAAGAAACACCAGCTGACATTTGGGTTTCTGCACTGATAGAGCAACAATTAACAATGGTGTAGGCAGACTTCGAAGTGACCTGCCTTTGGAAAGGGAGCGGTGACCTTGGGCCCAGGGCCCTGCCACACCACCAGAGGCCACCAGCCTATACAGAACTGGGATAGTCATGAAACTGCAATTGAGGCCCCAGCTCAAAAATGATACCCTGCAAGGATGTGGTGTCATCCTTAAACACAGGGTCGGGCTACCTGACGACCACGGTGGATGGTGTCTCCAAGAGATGAAATCTATCTGTCTCAGGGCTGGTTATTGGGCTGTACATTAAAATGCAAATGTAAAAACATTGCCACCGATTAAATTGGAAAGATTAAATGAAAACATTCCCAAATGTCTAGTTTAGAGGGACAACACTCATAGAAGGTATAGATTGGTGGGGGAGCTCAGTAGGTCCCAAATCAACAGAAAGCAAACATTTTACATTTTTGTGTCTCTAGCACTCTAGCATACTTGATTTACCAATATTAAAACCCCAAACCGAAGTAACTATCCAATAATAAAGAACTGGACAAGTAAATCATGGTATCTACATGTTGTAATGCTACAGAGCCTTTTAAAACCAGTTTTAGAAAAATATTGAATTGCATGGAAAAATGTTCACATTAATTTCTTAACTCAATTTGAACATAGCATGGTATAAATTCTGTAGAATCTGATAACTTATCAAATATTGAAAATAATTGTTGAGTAATAACATTATAGGTTATTTTTATTTTTTTCCTTGTGCTTCTGTCATTTTTCAAAGGCTTAATAGTAAATATAATGATTATTTATAATAATCATCAGTAGACATAATACTTATAGAAATGATTCAAAGAAAATGCAATAAATAAAAAGAAGGATAGGGCAACATTATTCATTTCTACTATCTTTAAATATAAAATTTGCTCCCTTTGGGACCCTACCACATGTATGGTATACCAATCATTTTTAAACACCATTAAAATCAGATGTCTAAACTTGCACAGTTGTATATTTGAAATTAAATTAGGTTACATTCATATAGTTTACGCTCAAGCTTTCCTTATCTCCATTACAAAAATAGAAACTGGATTTTTAACATTTTAAGAAAACTTTAAAAAAATCTTTATAATTTTCTGTCAACAAACTAGGCCAAGAGATAATCACTAACTTGTTCCCTTAGTCAATTATTTGCTTATCATAGTTTTCTTCTAAATATAGCTCTTTCAGGGTTGTGCTTCATTTATGGAGAATATTAGCTATTATAAATTAAAAGCAGTTTCTTCCTGGGGGTGGGGCCAGGATTGGAGAGATCAGAGAGAAATGCTAAAATGCTAAAATTGCCTTTTTTTTTTTTTTTTTTTTTACTTCCATGGCCTTTGTTCTTGGATTTCCTTTGTGCAAAACAGATTTTAATCTATCTTAATTAAGTTACTTAGCAAATGCAAGTAACTCACAAATTTACATAGCAAAAACAAAACACACACACAAAAAACCTCAACATGAGCTACACTACAATAATGTCCTTTATTTTAAAGATATTTGGGAAATTTAAAAAATAAAAGTCATGTAGTTGATTGACTGGCAATTTACTATTTTTCAGTATTGCATTAACATACTTTATGGTATTCACGGAGAGGCAGCAGGAGGTATGTTTTCTATCAACAGTGCTACCTGTATGTTCCCCATTGGTGCTCCTCACTCTGGATGGATGGGAGGGCTGAGGCTGGGGAGATGGCCGTGGGCAGTCATGGCTGGAGCCAAGCACCAGCAGTGGCCTAATGAATTAGGGTTCCTTCGGAGCCTGGAAGAACCTGTTAACACCTGCCAACAACTGCTTGCCAAGGAAGACCGCCAATTAGCCACCCCTCCTCTGGGTGGCCCTCTCCCACACGGAATCAGAAATGGACTGTGTTTTGCTTTAAGAGAAGGCAGAAGGGACCCTATGCCCACTTTGGGCCATAACCATCAGAAGGCCTAACAGCGTCTGTGTTTGGGCTTTGGTGGACCCTGACCTGCCATGTAAGTAACCCAGCTACCCCGATGAGGAGACCACATGGAGAGACCACAAGGAGAGAGCTCGAGGAAAGGTCACATGGGGAGACTTTGGGGAGAGACCACAAAGAAAAACCACAAGAAGAAACCATGTGGAAAGTCCATAGGGAGAGACCACATGGAGAGACTCTAAGGAGAGACCATGAAGAGCAACCACAGGAAGTGACCTCGTGAAGTATCATGAGGAGTGACCACAGGAAGAGAACACGTGGAGAGACCATGAGGAGAGGCCCAGATGGAGAGAGAAGCCCTCTCTCAGATCACATATATTGAGAGAGACCCAGCATCCCAGCTGACCCACCGTGGCTGATCCCACTGAGGCAGGAGGGAACCTTGTAAATATTTTAGCCCAATCAGGTCCCCGTCCATGGCTCCAGGTGATATTATTTGCTGTGTTACTCCATTAGTTTTGGAGTAGATACACAAACAGTCTCCTAAGTAGCTGGATGCTCACTTCTGCTGGGTCGCCTTCCTAACCCCATGCCTCTGTCCCTGAGTCCTTGTGTGGCAGGAGCTCAGAGAGGCAGAGTTGACTGCAAAAGACTAAAGTTAGATGCATGCTTCACTTTTTCAAGGTTTTAGTGGGCACAGTGGGTTTAATCCCCATGTTTTCACCTGCCATCAGCCCAAGATGAAATAAGGGCATGTATTTTAAATGAGAAACATGAGTAAGAGCCAAGAGGAAGGAGCCTGTAATTTCCAGAAGCTGCTGGTCTCTCTTATGTCCCTCTCTTTTTAAAATTAAATCTATTGGGGTGACATTAGTTAGTAAAATTATATAGGTTTCAAGTGTATAATTCTATGATATATATTCTGTATACTGCATTGTGTGATCACCACACAGTCAGTTTTCCTTCCATCACCATATATTTGAACCCCCTTTACCCACTTATACCACCCCCGCCCCCCTTTCACTCTGTTAACCACTTAACTATTGCCTGTGTCTATGAGTTTTTGCCTGTTTGTTGGTTTGTCTTGCTTGTTTATTGCTTTCACTTTTGTATCCCACAGTATCTTCTTTTTTTTTTTTTTTTTTTTTTTTTTTTTTTTTCTGTTCTGATTAGGTGTTTTCTGCTACTTTGTTTTCCAAATCGCTGATTCGATCTTCTGCTTCATCTAGTTTCCTGGTGACTTCTTCTAGTATTTCAGTTATTGTATTTGTCACTTTTGACTGGTTCTTTTTTTTTTTTTTAATTTCGCTCTTCTTACTTATTTGTTTTTAGTTAGTTTCAGATGCACAAAACAATAAATACTATTGAATATCAACTATAATTTAATATATATGTAGTCATAGGATGTGGAGTACAGCATAAGGAATGGAGTCAATGACTGGTCTTTTATGCTTGCTATCTCTCTGTTGAAGTTCTCACTAAGTTCCTTGAGCATCCTTATCACCATTGTTTGGAACTCAGTTTCTAGCAAGTCGCTTGCCTCCATTTTGTTTAGTTCTTTTCCTGGAGTTTTCTCCTGTTCTTTCATTTGGGATGTATTTCTTTGTTTCCTCATGTTGGCTGCCTCTCTGTGCTTGTTTCTATGTATTTGGTAGATCTGTCATGTCTCCCAGTCTTGGCCAGGTGGCCTGACATAATAGGTGCTTTTTGTGGCCCTGGCGCAGTCTCCCTGATCACCTACTTTGGGTGCTCTGAAACTGCCCCTTGTGGGTTGTGTGTGCTCTTCTGTTATAGTTGAGCCTTGATTGCTATTGACATGTCAGTGGGTGAGACTGACCCTCAAGATGATTGGTCATGGGGTTTGGCCATGTCCACAGCTTATGGGCTACTGTGCAGGGGTCTTATTCCATGGAGTGGGATTCGCCTCAGTGGGCTCTGGTTCCTGTTGAGACCATCCTTTGTGTTGCCACTTGTGGGGTTAATTGGGTGGTGCTGTCCTGTGGTCTGAAGCCAACTTCTGGGGCCTCTTGGGAGGTGCTCTGGTGCAGGCCCAGGTCACCTACAGTCTGTGACCAGCCAGGATTACCTTGTAGGAACTACGAAGTGATCTGTGGTTGTTCGCTGGCTTGTACTAAACCTGGAGGCACGTGGGAGAAGCCATGCTATGAAACGAGGATTTCTGCCACCAGTACTGTATCTGGGGTAGCTCCATAATAATCCAGGACACCCTGAGGCCTGCTGCCACCTGCTGGCTCCCTTAAGGTTCAGCCACTGATAAAGCCTCCTGTGGTAAGCTAATTGGGTGAGGCAGGTTTTCAGGGAGTCACTAGAGTGGGAACCATTATGGTCACCAGGTCAATGTAGATTCTGCTTTGGTGCCAGTGCTGAGGTTGGAGCTACTCAGCAAAAGTCTTAGAGCACACCAAGGCCAGTGGCCACCTGCTTCGGGACCATGGACTCTGATATTTTTTCAAGAAAGCGTGCAATGTGGGCGGCGCTGGCTGCTTGTGGAGAAAGTGCCTCTGGCATTGGGGAAGTTGGGTGTGGGGTTTCCCAGTGAGTTACCAGGAAGGAGGAGCTGAGCTCACTAGGCCAATCAAACTCAGATTTGGTTGGAGAGGGAGGGCTCAACACAGGAAAGATGGTGCCTGCCTGCCGGCTGCGGGGAGGAAGACCTCCTCACAGGGAAAATGGAGACAGTCCTCCAGCCCTCCTACCAAAGCTACACACTTCAGTCTGACCCCCATATGCCTCTGAGGTCCCTTGAATCACTGTCCCTGCGCTGGAGCCCAAGGTGAGTGCTTGTCAGTGAATGAGTCTGTGCGTGGACCACTTAAGAGGATGGCTGGGTTTCCCACAGCCTTCTGTCCCACCCAGATAGTCAGAATCCCCACTGTTTTTCACAGCCTGATGCTGTGGGGGCTCCTCTTTCTGCACCAGTACTCTGGGCTGAGGAGCCTGGTGTCAGGCTGGGGCTTTTAGCTCCTATGTGAGGAACCTAGGTGGCTGAGACATCCCCTCCTGATTCTCAGCTGCCACAGGGAGGTATGGGGCTGGGCCATTTCGCATCTCCAGTCTCTTACCAGTATCAACATGGCTGTCATGTGGGCCGGCCTGCAGGGTCTCTGGTCCCACTCCCCACATAAGAACTCAGGATATGGTGAGGCCAAAAAGGAACACCCACAGAGCCATAGATGGGGGAGTCATACCACTATATTCTCGTTGACGGCATCCACCTCTCTGCAATCCGCTCTTGCTAGCTCAGCCATCATCTTCTTGGTAGCCCCCATTTTTCTGCTAGCATAGCCACAGCAGTTATATTAGTGGCCAATGGCTCACTGGTTACAGCTGACGGCCAACCAGCCACAGTTGATGGCCATTTAATACCTGAGCAAGCACCTTTCCACGTGAGGCCGAGAGCCTAGAAACTGCACTCTGGGGTTCTGTCCCCACGATGGCTTTTTCTCTACATCATTAGTTATAAATCCTGTACTTCTGGTCTTCAGATGGTTCTCCAGGTTGATTGTTTTAGTTTAGTTGTAATTTTATTATTATTATTATTATTATTTTTAAATTAGATTTATTGGGGTGACAATTGTTAGTAAATTTACATAGATTTCAGGTGTACAATTCTGTATTACATCATCTATAAATCTCATTGTGTGTTTTAGTTGTAATTTTAATGTGTTCATGGAAGGAAGCAGGCATGGTGTTTATCTACTCTGCCATCTTGGATCTCAATTGCTTATAAACTTAAAATGTTTCTATTTTCTAAGTTCATTTTAATGTGCTGGTATCTCTTTGTAATTCCAAAATAACGTAAACTTACATAATGAGCTTGCTGGAACCTGAACATCAGTGTCCCCCGTGGAATGACAATTTGAGCAAGGACTAGCCCATGTGTCCTGCTGAGTTGCTGCTCTCTCCTCACTGCACGAGACAGACAGAAGGTGGTTTCTAGAAACGTCTGCCTGGTGTATCTGGATCAGGTGTGTCTCCCAACTCTTTCTACACAGGTTCATTTATCTTGAGACCTTGCAAAGCAGGGTATTAGGGAATTGCTGAACTCCATCTGTAGGCTAAACCACAACCATATCGTTACGTAGGTAATAGTATTAATTACACGGTTCAGCTGGAAGTGCTGGCAGGTGGAAGGACAGTGTGGCCAACCACAGACCCATGGCACTCTTGCTCTGATGGATTCCTTCTCCAGCACAGATGCTGTGGTGCTTTTCTTGTTTTGGGTTAGCCACTATCCTGTCGGATTTAGTTGGCTCATTTCCTAGAATAGGAGAAACTGAGAGCAGGAGTTCTGGGCTGAAGTGTGTCTCTTCAAAATCCGTGTGTTGAAGTCTTGAAAACTAGAGCCTCAGAGTGTGACTATATTTGGAGACAGGGCCTTTGAAGGGTGATTAGGGTAAAATGAGTCATTAGGGTGGGACCTAACTCAATATGACCAGTGTGCTTAAGGGAAGAGGAGATTAAGACACAGACATGCATGGAGGGAAGACCAGGTGAGGACACAGGGAGAAGACTGTTGTGTACAGGTCGAGGAGAGCAAACTCGGAAGAAACCAGTCCAGTCACACATTGATCTCAGACCTTCAGCCTCCAGAATTGTGAGAAAATTAATTTCTGTTGTTTAAGCTGGCCAGTCTAGTACTTTGTTCCAACAACCTGAGGAAACTAACATATCAGAAAAGGCAGCAGCAAGACTGCTCACGACAAAGAAATACAGGAAAGATGCATAAGAAAGCAAAAAGAGCTAGAGAAAGAGGCTGGTAGGAATTGATCAGGTGGGCCCAGGACTGAGAGGGGGTGGTCTTCAACCAGGTGGATCTATTACAACTTTAACAGGTAGCAAAAATGACATTTGTGACAAAATGCTGTGCTCTCATAATTTTACTATCTGACCACATCACACTCACTCTACGCATGTTACAAAAGCTACCTTATTTCTTTCACTGGCATTCATGTTAAGTGAGAATAATATGTGTACAAAACTCTTTTTGTCACTCCTTGAACTGGATGTTTCCTTCAGGAAAACGCAAAAGTGCTCTGGCACTCAGTTGACTCATTATATACCTAACACAATTATTATTCTCATTTTACTCATGACATAACCCAACCATTAACCAAAATAGACTCCTATCTGCAATTTGTAAAAAAGGGACTTACATTACCTTCTGTCCAATACCTTTCTACCAGTCAACTTTCCCAAATTCTTCTTTAATACTTTGTTGCATGATTTTCTGTTTCCTGCAGAATAAAGCCCTGACAGTTTCAGCCAGCATTTAAGACTCTCCACATTTGACACACCTGTGAGGTCCTGCTTCATTCACGAAATGCCCAGCAGGATCTCACATTTCCTGCCTGACTTACCCTGCAGACACGCTCAGCATCCTGCCCGGTGCCCCTTGTCAGAAAGCTCCCGGACAAGGACACCACTTCTGTGGGTGCAGCCAGGACTGTCCACCCCGGGAACAGCTCAGACCACAGCCTGAGTTCTAAAAGCTGAGTCCCTACCCTGCTTTTGTCACCTGAAGGAATGCAGCCACAGTGTCAGCTGTCTGACAGAGCATCCAATGTGAGAGATGCTTTGGGGTCTAACACCGACTGCTTCCAGGGATATGTGTGGAAAAAGAGGGCTTAGCTATTAGGCTCAGGGGGCGTGCTCGGTGTGGTGTGAGTGCCACATGGAGGGGAGAAGAGGTGGATTAATAGACCTGGAGCATCGAGTGAAGGGAATGAGGGCCTAGCTCTATGGTGCCCCTGATCTCATAAAGTTTTAACATTTCTTCTGGATGCCTCATTTGGAGGGTATTTAGAAAAGCACCTTCTGAAAACCAAGGCCAGAGAAAGCTGGGGGAGGGAAGGTGGAAGTGGAGACAGCTGTTCTGCTGTTAGAGGAACTAAGGACAAGGACAACGTGCAGCTCTCACATGTTTGGGGGCTTCAGACCCGTCTTCAGTCCCATCCTGCTCCACTCTCAGCTTGCACATCACCAGCTCAGCATAGCCTCCAGCACCCTCTGTGGGGGTAGCTGTTCCATCTTCAACCTGTCACCTAACCGCATAGCTTCCCTTCTGATCACATGTCACACTTCACGATTACTTGGCCTACTGCTTGCTTTTGTGGTGGTTTTGGTTCCAATGGGCAGGAACCCATTCGTGGTATTCACAGGTCACCTTCTCCCCCAGGCCAGGCCACACCTGCTCCCCGCTACTGAACCTGCTTTTGTTGTTGTTGTTGTAACATTCGCTTCTACCTGATGTCATTTTGTTCACTTCCCCAAGACTTCCACTGCCACCCCCATCCCCAGCAGAGTATAAGCTACTTATGGGTAAGAGTTCTGGATTCTCAGCAGCTGTCCCAGTCCTGGGCACACTGAGGTGCTTAATAAATGCTTGCTGACTATGCGTTCTACGAACACATGTGTAACAGGACCTTCTCTAATGCTTGGCAGCATGCCTCATGTGTAAACAGGCACCTGGAAAACAGCTAAGTCTTTATTTAATAAATGTGTAAGTGGATGACAAAATGTCTTTTTGGCTACCGGAGAATTTCAAATTTTTATAGTACTGATAACCTAAAAATAAAAGACCAAAGTGAGAGGCAACGAGCATTTATTGGAGATAAAAATTAAATAGCTACTGGGAAAGCATGGGCCAGGCCAAAGCCCAAATAGTGCTCTGATTAGGAGTCAAAGGCAAGGGGGACAATGGCATCAGTAGGAGGGCCTTTCTATCGGTGCAGATAAGCTCACACAGCGACACTAATGCTAAACAATGCTTTTGCTTTGGAGTCAGGTAGTCATCAGTGCAGTCATCATAATATCTGCTTTCTTGTTATCTTTGCAAACAGTTCTTAGGGACACGATGATGCTTTAGGCCGAGTTCAGAGGTTCTTTTGCTCTGTCTTAACCTTCCAGAGGTTCAAGGCATAAAATGTGCAAGGCTGTGCCTCTGGGATGGCATCTTTGGCCCCATTTCCAAGTGGCCCCGTTTATATTATGTTTTTACAGTGTAGTGCAAGAGATCGAGGTTTACGGGTGGGAAAACCCTGCAGTTATATCCTAACCCTGTTTTTTTTTTACTCTGTGGGATGTGGAGAAATTCACTCGCATTGTCATGCTACAGTGTCTCACCTTAAAATGGGTTAATGACACCATGTTGTCACACAAGTGCTGAGAGAATCAAAGGAAATAGGACACATGGGTCTCTGATTGTCTCAGTGACCACTTGTCTAACATGGGCGATAATTTCCTTCAAATGATAGTCAATTCAAATTAAGTTCTTATATGCCTACCTTTTAAAAATTCATGTGTCACAAATGCTTAACATGTTTTAGTTACTTGGGCCCTCTTAGAAAAATTCTAGGCTCTCTCCCACATATCAATCATGTCAGTTGGTTCTTGTTCAAGGATCCTGAGGAAAGTATGTTAGGATCGTATCTGTGTTGGTACTCTGCTATTAAAAGGGTGGGAAATGATGAAAAGGCAATAAAGGAACTGGAAATTCAGTATGTGACAATTAGAGAAAGTTCTGGAATTGCCCATGATTCGAGGTTAACCCGGCTACTCCCCGTCAGTACTGAAGGCAGAAAACTGAGTCCCATTAGATTCGAGTGACATTTATATGACAGAATTCACTGTTTCTCTCAGAGTAGCATAGACAAATTTGATGTTAGTAAAGTGGGGTTGGGCTACTAAATCACCCCACCGCCTTGCTTTAGGCTAAGAAAGATAGGTGCGTTCCAGTCGGGGATGCTCAGCTTGGAAATACGTCACAGGGCAGAGAAGGCACAGAACATAGGGAAAGTGGCTTTCTGTGTCCAGTAAAGTCAACTGTGGGGGTCAGTGTGACTGGCCCACGTCATAGCAGAGAGCCAGGGGGATGAGCCGGCAGGGGTTCCGGACAGGCATTGCATCTCTGTGAAAATGTGGGGTAGAGGTACCTGCCTGGCAGGTGGAACAAATCTCCATCTGTACCCTGTGTACCTGCCCCCTTGGAATCCTGCTTAGATTGAAGTCCTCCCTTGGGACACTCAGGCATCAATGCTTTTCTTTGTCAGGGAAACAGAAAAGTGTATGTAAGGAGATCTCCTGGGGTTTGCAAAAACTCTGCTTTCAGTGGAAAGACACTGCCATCCAGCTCATGGCTTCTTCAGGAAGCTCCGTGATGACAATTTTTGGCAGTCCAGGAATGTCTAAGAATTTAGTTCCAGCCTGTTGGCAGAGCGCTGTTTCCCCGACTTGCCAGCCCCACACGGTGTGAACACACCATGAATCATTTCTGGACTTCCTCTTGGCTTCTGCCACTTTGCTCTCATTCAGGAGGCTGACCTCCATCCAAGATCTTTCCCCAAACCTTTTGAAAAATCCCATAAAACACGGACATGGCATTTATGGGAAACAGAATGCCAGATGACATGCAGTTAAGAGTGGAGCAGTTACTCTTAAACCTTCACACACCGGAATGACAGGATTGTGTTGGATGCTTAGAGGATAAACCGGGACTCTGGTTGGGATTAGCACAGGTGTAAATCCTACATACAGCACAAAGCAAAAAAGAACCTGAAATTTTCCAGAGGGGGAAATAAAGCAAGGAGAAACTATCCATTTGCATTTTAAAAGCTAGAAATCCTTTTGTTCCCCTCAGTTGCAAAAGACTGCATCTATTAGGCAGTGATTTCCAGGAATTAGTGGCATTCTGTTTCAGTGAATGTTCTGAGGCTATTTGAGACAGCAAACATTTGTCTGCTTTCTGTTTGGCAAGTATGTGGATTAGAGCAGATTATAGTTTAAAGATGTTATGGGGCAAAAGTTTCTAAGCACATTCAACCTCTCACTTTTCATAGTGGTTCCTGAATCATGTTTATAAATTCATTGCCAAACTCAATTTAATGTAATTTATATTTTGGTAGATATTGTAATTTAAGAGGTTTTTAATTTTTTATTCTCTAGTTGGTTGTAATTGATAATATGAAAATACTTTTAACATTTGATTCTGTGTGGATCCACCTCACTGTTTTCATTAATTATATCAGTTTTCACTTGATTCTCTTGTTTTGTTTCCACATACAATATTATATTATCAGCAGTTGTTTTTTTAATTCGATTTTACTTTCTATGGTTTTCAGCTTTGTAACTTTTGTTATTTTTCTACTATATATAGATTGAAGCTTTGTTATTTAGCGCACACATTTCCCAACCGAACTGACCAGCCACCCCCCTAGCTCATACGTTTTCAAGTGTAATAAATAAATAAAACAAGAGAAGCAATAGCTTGTGCTTTTGGAAAAAGTCCTACACTCTATTTAATACTGAAAAATATATTTTGGAAGCTATGGATAAAAAAAAAAAAAGAATAGCACGATATAATGAAATAGCAACTAAACGAACAAACAAAACCCTTCATCTCTAATTTTTGCTATGTCTATGTAGAGTGGCATAAATTTGAGTGAGGATGTTGGGAGGTGAAGGAAATTAAAGCAATTAATTCGAAATTTCCAGTAAAAGAGAAATTGTAGCATTTTAGCTATAATTTCTTAATAGTTTTGGATGAAAGTTAACATATGTATATATATGTGTGTGTTTATATGTATTCATACCAACAAACACACACGAAAATATGAACTGCAAGTATCGGGTTTTTGTTTTTGTTTTTTTGAAATAAAGAGTAGTTTTAAAAATCATAGTATTTACTATCTTCACTTTAACCGGCTCAATGCATTTCCAAGTCAGTCAAAACCAAATGTGTTTTGTTTTTAGCATTTGTTTTAGACAAGCTGAACCCATGAGTTGAGACAATCCACCCTCTGCCATGAGAGCAGGCTGTGTATGCAATTGGCAGGTTAGCAGCTTGGGGTACCTCAGTGAGCCCTGAATGTTCAAACTGAGTGCAGGGGTTGTTTTTACCCTGGACATGTAAAAGGGGTCAGCTTCCTATTGCTGCTGTAACAGATTGTTATAGACTTGTGGCTTAGAGGAACCTGAAATTTATTCTCTCACCATTCTGGAGGCCAGAAAGAAGTCTGAAATCCGTGTCTCTGGACCCAAATCAAGGTGTCAGCAGGGCCACGCTTCCTCGGTGTTTGAAAGGTGCACAGCCAAAATGGTCACTCGCTTTCCCCTGGGAATTATTGGGGCATTTACGTCTCTTGTGTGCGATGTTCCCAATAAGGGATGCAGAGATTCCAGCCTGGGAGAATTAAACACAGGCCGGTGAGAATGCAAAATGAGATGTTGCTCTGTAGCTGGTGATGGGGTTTGAAAGAGTTAATAAATGTCTCCCCTGTCTCCACATTTGGCATCAATTAAGAGGGAGAGCCAGGGGTCCAAGAGGTGAAGAATAGAATCAGGCTGTCTGCACAGAACAGCTTCCATCTCTGTCAACAGGGGCTCCCTGCTCAGTAGTCTTGAATTAAACTCACCCCGTTGCTGGCTGAGCTGCAAATGTCAGCCTCCCTTTGCCCTTGCAAAAGTATGACATAGAGGACCCGAGAGTAGATGCTTATTGCAGACAGAATTCCAAACATGCAGAGAGAAAAGGGGCAATCAAAATAGACCCCATTTCCTCTCTTATGTGTGCTCATCGCATCACTTACTGTGTCTCTGCTGGGAAAGTGAGCAGGCAGAAAAGAGAGGCCAGGAGTACAAATTAACCTAATTAATCTCTTTTAGATTAAAGAACTCCACATGGGATGATAATGGATTTCTCTCTTAAATTTGACGTCATTTCCTTATGTGTCTGATTTATTTAGAGGAGCCAAAATTCATTTCACAGAAATGGCAGGAAATTTGCAAGCTCCTGAACCCCCACAATGGAGCCCGTTTCCTCAAGCTAAAGCAGGGGTGTCCTGGGACTCCATACAGGGGAGACACATGGTAGCAATCAGAATATTGGCCAAAGCATGACTGTGGGCAGGAGCAGAGTCACAGAAGCACCTGCTTGTATGTGACTCAAAACAAAGTGCTGTCACTCACAGGCATGGCCTTGGTTCATTGACTCTGGGTATAACCTGGAAGAGGGAAAATGTATGTAAGAAGAGAGAAGTTACTACAGGCAAACCATTGCACAGATGAGAGAGAAGCTGGGTGTGCGGCAAGGAGAAGGTTGTGAGGACTCAGCAATTAGCATTCCCAGGAAGCCAGAGGGTGTTGGGGTGGGGGTGTAGCCTTGCTGAAGCTGACCGAAGTGGCTCTTCCTGGGGATTAAGGTTTACCACAGAGCCTCTGACACTGGAGGCAGATGGAAGGAAGGCAAGGCCGCTCATCCCTTCCTCCACCTTCCAGTCTGCCCCGCCCCCAGCTGAGCAGAGAAAGAGGGGAACCAAGCAGAGGGCCAAGGTGCACAGAAGTCACAAACAGGAAGAACAATTTTTACCCCATTTCAAATCAGGGACATGTGTGATGCTTTAGAAAGATTTCCATAATCATGGTTATTTTGCTTAAGTGGATCTAAAGTGGAAAGTTTCAATAACTTGGAAAATAGAGCATATAAAAAGCAGAGCAGTTTAAGGTAATTTAGTATAACAGTATAAGCCCTATAAATCTCCATAGGTACAGGGTGTCATTATGTAATTGCGAAATGCAGTAAAATATCATCTCAGTTTTACTCAATATTAAAAAAAAATGCTGTGTATCCTATTTAGAATGGAAAAAAATACCAAATGTATTAGATTGGTGCAAAAGTAATTGCGGTTTTTGCCATTAGTTTTAACCTTTTCAACCACAATTACTTTTGTACCAACCTAATAGTTTGTTTTTGTTTTTTACAAGCTTTTCAGTATTTCATGTATTTAAAGGATGACAGATTCTTGTAATGGACTGAATATTTGTGTCCCCCTCAAATCCCTGTGTTGAAACCCTTCTCTCCGATGTGACGGTATTAAGAGTTGGAGGCCTGGGGAGTTAATGGGGTCAGATGAGGTAAGAGGATGGCACCCTCGTGAGTGGGATTAGTGCCCTTGCAGAGTCCGGAGAGAGCTGGCTTCCTCTTGCTGGTCACCACCAGGCGAGGCTAGTGCGGGAAGTCAGCAAACCAGGGGGGTCCTCACAGGGCCAGGCCATGCTAGCCCCTTGATTTTGGACTTCCAGCCTCTAGAACTGTGAGAGATAAGTTTCTGTTGTTTATAAACCACCCAGATTATGGTACTTTGTTATAGCAGCCTGACCAGAACGAGACAATCCTCTCCTTGACTAAACTCTAGTCAGGATTCTCTGACGTCTTTTCCAATGAGCCTATCGTTAGGCATGTTCTCAAGAGCCTCATTTTAGTGAAGATCTTGTTAAGTCAGTTTAGCCAGAATCTCCACTCTGGATATCTGATCACCCTTGATATCTGACGAAATTCCTCACTTGCACCATCTACCAGATGTCTGGTCACCAGGGTCTGCCTTCAGCTAGAATCCTAGTGGGTTGTGTTAGCAAGAATGCTCCCCTAACTCTAGTGTTTCCTCGTAGTAGTTTTCAATCCACTGGTCCCCTTCTCCTGTGCCTTGGCTATAAATTCCTCTTTTTCTTTGTTGTATTTGGGGTTGAGCCCAGTCACTGTCCCCTGCTGCAAAACACTCCATTGCAGCAGTTCCTATACCTTTCGTGATAACCCTGAATAAAGTCTGCTTCCTGTTTTAATAAGTGTCATAAATACTTATTTTTTTATGACAAGGGCTTCTGTACTTTATTTGAGGCATCATTGTGCTATTTTAAGAATATGATTTACATGTTATCATGTGGTCTAATTAATAAATCATCAGTGTGCCTGACAAATTTAAAGTTTATATGAACAAGTCAATGAACATATAAAATGTTGAAAATATATAGTACTTATTCTGGTATAAAATAAATTCTGTTGATTTAGCGTTTATTCTTTCAACAAATCCTAAGAGTCCATGAAAGGCCTAGTATTCTTCCAGGAGAATGGGCTACAGAAGTGAACAGAACATGAAGTATTCTTGTTTTTGTGAACCTGGAATGAGAACAAAATGGAAACATGCATTAGACAATGTAAACATACAAAAGAGACAGTGTTTAGTTATTGATAGATTCTGTGGAGAAAAGTAATACAGAAATAGAGAAGGTCATGTAGCTGGATGGGAGACTTCGGTTTGGGGAAGAGTTGCTAGAGTAGTCTCAGAGAGAAGATAAAGCTTGAAGTAAAGACCTGAAGGCAGCCAGGTGGTCCATGGTCCAGACGATGGAGAGAAGGAGCACGACCAAGAAGCACAGCTTGTGTACCTGTGAGCTGAAAACGACGCCATCTTAGCTGGAACTGAAAATCCAGTTAGAAGAATATGGGCAAGAAGTTGAGGTTAGAGAGTAAATGGAGGTGAGGATAGGAGGGCAGATCAGGTAGGAATCCAGGCAAAGGTTTAGAGTATTGGAGCCGCGTGATCCAACTTTTCATCCAGGATAGCTGTGCCTGAAGACGGGAGAGGAGGCAGGAAGAGCAGGAGGAGAACGCTGCAGTAATCCACACGAAGATGGTGCCTTCTGTTTCTGGTCAGGACAGTGCATCACGAGGAGCCCCCTCCACCGGAAACCAACCATAACACTGAACCACACATGAGTCATCTGTTTTCAGCTGTCAGGCAACCTACGTTTCACAGCTTGGGCAGCATAGGGTACTGATTCCGGGGCCATGTGCGCACAGAAGCTGACCTGATGACAGTGCTGGCATCCTGCCCCCAGTGCCGCCAGGAGCTAGAACCCACACCAAGTAGGGGTGCGGCGGAGTTGAGAGTTCAGAGACTGGAGTTGGGGCCTGCAGAGGCAGCTGGCAATGATGAAGCAAGTCTTGACGCAAGGAGCGGGGAGAGGAGGGGGCCCCAGGAGCAACGTTGGGGCTCACTTTGACCTTTGCACAGGGCTGCACTGTGGGTGCAGAAGAACCTCCCGAGCCCTTCCAGAGACTATGTGCTGCTGCTCTGGGTGCTGAGCAGGGGTGTAGGACGTCCCGCAGGGCCCACAGATGCTAGAGTTCTCAAGCAGCCACAGTGCAGAAACCTCCCTGAGCACCACTAGGCGTCCAGAATTGCATGTCTCATGAATAAAGATCATGTTTTACAGTACAGTAAATATCCTAGGACTAAACTGAACCGTGAAACAGAAACATCCTAACAAAAGAAAACAGCCTGACAGTGTCCACCAGTAATTGGGCTGCAAAGTTGACCATCTTTAGAAAGACAAAACATTCTGTCAGTTACAATTTCCAGCATACAATAGAAAATTGACTAGATATTCAAAAAACAGGAAAATGTGACCCATTAAAAGGGGAAAACTATCAAGAGAAACAGTCTCCAAAGTAAACGGATACTAGAATTATCAGAGCAAGATTTTGAAGCAGCATTGTAAATACGCTCAAGGAAAAGGTGATCACTGTGAGTAAACTGATAGGGGTTTCTGTAATGACATGAAAACTATGGTGAACTTTTAAATGGAAATATTAGAACTGAAAAATACAATATCTAAAACAACAAAAAAAATCGATAGACTTAACAGTGATAAGAGATGGCAGAAGAAAGAACTGGTACACTTAAAAAGAAGTCAATGGACATTATCCAATCTGAGGAACAGAGAGAAAAAAATAAGTGAAAACTGACCAGAGCCTAACTGACCTGTGGGACAATCTGAAGGAGGCTAACACAACTCCACAAAATAAAAGAAATGGAAACTCAGGCAGAAAAACCTTTTTAAAAGGTGATGGCAACAACTTCAAAACTTGGTAAAAAACATTAACTTGGAGATCCAAGAAGCCAGGAAAATGTCATGCAGGATACATTTAGAAAGAGAACCACGTATGAGTATGCATATCAGAGTAAAACTGTTGAAATTAATATATGAAAAAAATCTTAAAAGCAGCTGGAGAAAAACTACCCATTACACAGATGGTAACAATAACAGAAATGACACGAGTTCTGAGAGAAAGCAATGACATACACAAAACAATGAAATGCCACTTTAAAGTGCTGACAGGAAACAAAACGTCAACTTCAAAATTGACCATTCATATGTGATCACATAATTTTTGAAAATGGTGCCAAGTTATTTCATTGGAGACAGGAAGTTCTTTTCAATAAATGGTGCTGGAACAAACTAAATATGTAGGGGGAAATGAACCTTGATCTTTAGCCACACCAATCAAAGTTTTTACTTGAAATGAATCATTGCTTGAATATAAAAAAAAACTATAATCATCTAGATACAATCACAGGAGAATATATTCCCAATTTTAGGTTAGGCAAAGATTTCTTGAAGAAGGGAATGAAAAACAGTAAACTTAAGTAAAATTTAATGAATTAGTTAAAATTTATCAAAATTAAAAATTCAGCTCATAAAAGACACCATTACGACTACGTGAAAAGTAAATGCAAGCCACAGTTTGGAAGGCAATTTTTGTAATATCTACCTATATCTATATATCTCTATCTCTATCTCTATCTATATATTTGTATCTCTATATCTCTATATCTATAGCTATCTGAAATGCAGTTGTATCCAGAATATATATATATATATATATATATATATATATATATATATATATATATATATATAAATTGATACTACAAAGTCAGAAATATAATAAAACACAGGATTTGAACAAACTCATCCAATAAAAAGTCAAAAGGCAGAGATTGGCAGAATTAGTTAAAAACAAAAAAAACAAAACAAAACATGATAGAACTAGAACTATATGCTGTCTACCGGAGATACACTTTCGATTCAAAGACACAGATAGATTGACAGTAAAAGGATGGAAACACATATACCATGCAAACATACACACCATTTGTCTATATTAATATTAGACAAGATATTTTAAGAGAAAATTATTGTTAGATTAGAAACCTAAGGGAGTATTTCAAAATGATAAAAGGGTTAGTGCATTAGGAAACTACAACAATGTAACAATTTTAAAACTATGAATCTAACAATAAGCAAATTATAAAAGTACATGAATTAAAATTTTACAGAAGTGAAAGAGAAATAGAAAATTTAACACTAGCTGGAGATTTCAAAAATCCACTTCAATAACAGATATAATGCCTACTCAGAAGAGCAACGACAGAAAACTTGCTTGAATGGTAGTATAACCACTGGGGCCTAAGATACCTATTTGGAACACGTCACTCAAACACAGCAGAACATACATTCTTCTCAAACACACATGGACCACTCTCCAGGATAGAGACCTACTTAAGCAGCAGGATGCCTTGTTGTTGTCGGAAACGCAGACTACCTGTGTCAGTGGTCTAGGCACTAACACGGGTGTCTTAATAAGGTTTTTGTTTATTTGTATTTAACAATAATAATAATTAAAAATAATAAATAAACACATAAGTTACTTTTACTGAAATACATAGTCTTAGGCATCTTAGTAACACTTTCCTGCTTCCAGGTATACCAGATTCAAGTCTCACAACTGTTGGAAACATGGATTGTTAGATGAGAAAAAATATATATGTATTTGTATAAGATAGCCAGCTGGCATGTTTTTAAGTAGACCATAGATATGGAAACAATAAATCTTAATACCACCCACCAAGTAACAACTACAGTGACGGTAAAACTATAAAACTGCCACAATAACTATTAGGGCATGATCAACTCTATAGCCAGTATTTGCTTAATGTATTATTGGAGTAACTCATTTATTATGTTCTGTTGGTTACATTTGTTGTGTTGTGAATTCACATAGTTGCAGTAGGTTTTTGAGAGGATAGTATTAGGACACACACACACAGTTGTACAGCCAGTCAAGAGACCTGGTACCAGAGGGCAGGTGATGATACAGGTGTCACAGCCCCAGTATGGATAAGCGTATTTCTTACTCTCATGTAAATCCCAAATTATTTTCTGGTAGGTGGTTGCTCTTCCCCAAGCAGTGATTCCAAGACACATGTTCCTTCCATCTAAGAATGACTCACGACCCCCATGGTGGCATGTCTACATTTAGTCAGTGGAGTCTTGAGTGGGAGGTCTTGTGGGCTAGGACTTAATGTATTATTGAGTCCTGTATCTCATGTCTACTCACATCCATTGGCTTGAACTCAGTCAGTTCCGTAGCCACATCTAAGGGCCAGGGACCCTATCGTGCGCCATGCCAGTGTGTGCTCAGTGTGCAAAATAACTTGGGTTAAGTGGCTAGCTAACCTGTCTGCCATTTCTGCTTCTAATTCTTACCGCATCCTAAGAAATGCCATGATCTTGTGCAAAACTCTCAGTCTGTACTTGTTTTGGTTTCTGTAGTTATATATTCAGAGATGTATTCTGGATGACTCTTGTAGGGTCTCATTCAACCCTGAGGTTCAGGGCTAAATAAACCAAGTTCAATAATTGTCTAGACAAGGCCATGTAGGGTGTTAGTCCCCAAACATAGAAATAACAGTCACCTGTTTATATGACTTATTCTTGACAATTTTTATTTCTGCAATTAAAGAAGAGGGAAGAGAAGCAGAATTTACAATTTTGCAGCAGGGTTGCACGGTAGGTCTTGCGTTGGATTTGGACAGGTGAGTGGATGCCTCAGAGACTTTTGATGAAGTTTGGAAAGCATCCTCCAAAAACAATAAAATAAAAGCCACCCGAGCCCATATTTTTTTGGCATGTATTTGTAAACAATTCTCTGGTTCGGAGGACTGCCTAGGTTTTCTGGGACTTTTGCACGTAAGTCATGTTTTCCCAGTAGAGTATCTGCCTTTGATCTACAGGGGGCCGCTCTGAATCAGCCACTGCCTTCTCACCTGCAACCAATCAAAGCGTTGGGCTCCGCTGATGGGAAATAATATGTTCACTTTAGTTAGTGAATCTAGAAAGTGAAGGGGAGCTCGTGAAACTTGACAGCATCTGTAAACCTCTCTGTAATCATTTATAGACTGCATTAATGAGTCAGGCATGATGAGGCATTTCCCCACCATAGGCCAAGTTATAAGCAACTTTCATCCTGTTTAACAGTGCATGCTTGTGAATCCTCAGACTAAACAGTGTTCTCAACAACAAAGCAAACAGACACAGGCAAAATAGACTCATCAAATAATATAACACCAGCGTAAAGTCACCAATTTATAAAACAACAAAACAAGACACTAGGATGATATTAAAGAATGATTTATAAAGCAAAACCATATTAAAATGTGCTATAAATTTTTAAAAGTCACTCAATAATCATTAGTTATACTGAGTCCTTTGGGTGACAGGTTCTATATTTGCCTGTCAGCCAAAGAAAGGCTGCAGACCCATGGGCTGGAGGGCAGAAAACAACTCTAATCAGACACAGTGCATCAGACACAGTGCCAACCCCTCCTGGAGTGGACAAATCTATTCTTACTTAGATGTTAGGAGATCAAACAGAATGTGTCAGATTGGCTATAGAATGTGTAGTTATGGAGAGTATGATGTAGGTAAACCAACTCCAATTCACTTTCAAAATGAAAAAAGAAAACAAAATACTGAGAGTTTGACTTGCTGTCTTCCTAACACAGTGGAGTTTTCTGGATTCCTGGAAGCACACCATGGCGGTGGCCATACATAACAAAGTTGAGTCACCTGTTCTGTTGTCACATTTATCTGATTTGGGTGAAGAGGGCCATTGATGAGATTTATTTCATAATTGATTAATCAGTTTATCCTCAACCATTTGACAGAAATGATTTAACACAGCTAACAAAAATACTTTCACTATAGCAAAATAAAAATAATACTTAAAATTGATAAATGAGAAACTAGATAAACAAAAGATGAAGGCAGAATACATAAGATTACTTCCACTCTGGTGACCCACTGTGGGAGGATAATCCATGTTTTAATTGTGAAAAAAACCGTTAACTTTCTACCTTACACACAGTAGGAACCTGCTGCTCTTGCCCCGTTTCCTTCCCTTACACTGCTTCTTGCGTCTGAATTCCCTTCATGTGTTGGGGGTCCCTCAGGCTCAGTGATTCACTAGAAGGACTCACGATGCTCAGAAAAGCTGTCATACTCACAGTTACAGTTTATTACAGTGAAAGGATACACAGTAAAATCAGCAAAGAGAAAAGAGACATGGGGCGACATCCAGGAGAAATGTTATCGCAGAATCACATGACACCTTCGTTTTTATTGTGTTGTATCACAGTTTCTTTCACATGGCTTTACAGAGCCCCAGGAAGACAAAGACAAATATAACTATGTCTATAATGGATGAGAACGTTTCCCTTAAAAGTCCCTGGTCAGCAATGAAAGTGAGAATTAAGGCATGTTTACTCAGTCTTAGACTATCAGTTGTTATTTAATAATAAAACAGTTTGATATCCCCTAGAAACTAAACATTGCACTAGATATGGAGGTTCAATCGGAATCCGATTCAGCCCAGCCTAAGATCCTGGCATGAGAATCGATGTGAAAAAAAACTACAATGTGATATGTGCTACAATATCGATATATGCTTAGTATTATTTATTCATTTATTATTTTCACAGAAATATGCAGAGTGCCTACAATACGCTAGCTGCATGTTGAGTGTGGGCAATAGGGTACAGAATATAGAATCTGTGGCTCCTGATTCCTGGACCTGGCAGTCTGGTGAAAAAGACATGTTAAAACACAAATGCTTAATTACTATTATCATTATCATATATTGCTGTGAAGGAGGGGTATAGGACACTGTACGAGAGTTTGTGGAAGAGCCCAGAGCTGTGGGAGCACAGGAGACATTTGTTATTGTTGATGATGAAACCATAGGATTGATGTTGGTATTACTTTCTTCTACTTTCTCAATATCACTTTCTGAAAGAGGCCAACAAAAGAACAGGACAGTGAACTGGCTTCAGAATCCAAGGACCTGGGTACTACTCACCACCAGGGTTATTTTGGACAAAGCCTTAGGGATGGGCTGTGAGGTTTCTGGGGTGTTTTTCAGAATTGGCTTTCCATTCATTCCCTGAAAGGCTATTTCTTTGACACTTGACAAGTGTTTGAAAAGGAATTATGTGAATTCATTTGTGTGATCTTGGACCTTGTCTCACAAATTGCCCCTAATGAACCCTTGTGGGGGGAGGAAGATGAAGCCCCAATGTCTGTAGAGATAGACTAACTCCAGTGCACAGAACACCCATTGCCTACAGAACAGTGTGGACCCAAAGCAGACACGTGCAATTTGGTCTGTACTTCAGCCCAGTAAAAATGCTAATTTGTGAGGAGACTATGCCTTTACTTGTGATGTTAGCAAAAGGAATGGCTTCAGGGGTCTGACTCCCAGGCTGAATGCAGACGCTGCAAAGACAAGCATGCTGTAAAGAGGATATCTCTCTTGTGCTATGTCATAGGATGTAATGTTATGGATAGTTAGTTGTTAAGTGGTACTATTTATTATCAGGGACTAGCAGACCCTTAGGACACACGTGTCCTTGAGAAGCATCTGAAGCTCTTTCTGACAGAGGGCCATCCAAAGGGACATGAGCTGCTAACTGACGTTGTCACCTTTCTAGAATCATGCATTTCTTTTCAACCCAGAGCTATGATCTATAACAGATTTTTATCTGGACTTGAACAAATATTGAAATGTTGGAGTCAATTTTTATCCTTGGTATATATGAAAATCAGATTCCACCATTCCTATTTTTCTGACAGTGCTTCATATATGTCTTTTCCATGTTGGTCTTTAATTAAGCTGCTTCCAGCAAAACGGTTCAGTCCACCTGTGGCTTGGAGACCTAAATCAGGGGTTCTCAAACCAGCAGAGAGCAGAATCACCCCAGGCTCCTTAAGTGACATTTCAAAAAAAAAAAAAAAAAAACAATTCCTTTCCATGTAATTAAAGTGTAAATCTTGAAGCAAAATAAAATAAATGCCTTGGGTTTTTACCTAGATCACCCTGATCTAACAGAAGCAAAGTTAAAATTTGCTTGTGAACATTGATACATCCTTTAAAGCAAACAAGTCTCTCCCTGATATTGCCAATTTTACATTGACTTATATTGCTGTTTTAAATCACTGGTAAATATCCCAAATTCAGTATTTTTCCAAACGGTCTTTCTGAAATTTTAAGTTAGAAACCCCTCAGATTGCTTGGCTTAAATGGCATTAATAAATCAACCACACACCCTGTTCAAAAATGTGTGGACTCAGGAGCTAAGAGCTCACATTGCAGTAAAATGAAGTAATGTTAAAAATCATAATCGACTCCACCCATTTCACTCCTCCCCCTTAGCTTCCGCCTGAGCTTACAGGTGGCTTGCCAGAAGAATAGGAACCAATTACCAAAAAATATTCCAAACGAGTCAAGATCTTGGAAAACTAACTTGCACAGGAAATTATTTCAGCTCAGGCCCCTCTGAGAGATGTATGTCCACACACAAAGAGAACGAGCACAAGCTATTTTCTCATGTATTTTGATACATGTTCTTCTACAACATTGCAAAAACATTTTCAAGTAATTATTTATATTTCAATCAATAATGATTATTGTAATTAAAATTAGTATTTTTATAGGTTCTGAATAGTATGATCCATGAGAACAAATAGAATATTTAACACTCAGATTTGACATTTACTTTTTTATAGATCCTTTGTATAGATTCAGATTCTGAAGACATAATTTATATACTCATCACTTCTGTGTTCCCAGTTCTATGTTTACAAATTATGGAAAGACCACCCCGTTCAGTGCTTCTGTACTTATTTCTTCACTTTTATTCTTCAGAAAATTAAATTGAGGAAGGTAACTTTTTAAAAAGTTCGTTCCACTTTTCATTTTCTGAGAAACCCCCCACTTCATTGTCACCCAACAAATAGAATCCCTTGATATCTGCAGAGCAAACAGAGAAACAAAAAAGATGCGTCTACTCTTGGGGAAATTTGTATTATTAAGAGAGGACAAGGAGAACGCAGACCCTTTTGACGTCTTTTTGGTTTCCGTCATCTTCCCCTAGAAGACACATTCAGGCTGGAGAGTACAGAGGGGTTAGCAGAAAAGATACGCACCCCTTAGATGCGTAGTGAGACAGGAAGTGATCGGAAGCTCTTGGAAGCGCAAGACTTCAGTCCCACAGAAGTTATAAGTCAGGGCCTGGGAGTGTGTGCACAGTATGTGAAGATAGGATAGAGGAATGATGTTTCCATGAGAAAAGACTGAATTGTGGGAGAGGAGCCAGATGAGTGGAGGAGGCAAATATTTTTCCAGTTTCAAATTGGAAAAAGGAAGAAGTGCAGAGTCACTGGACCAGTCAGTTCAATATTGATTGTACACAGCAATGAAGAAATAATTATTGATGGGCATTAAAACAGCAGCGGTCGCAAGATCTGTCTCCGTTAATTTCACAAACAAGCAGCATGTTTTTTCTTTGTGTTTAGTAAATTCACAATGCTGGGCGTGGGTCCCTTAAAGACCAAAGAAGAGGGGTACCTGGACTTATGGAGTTCATTCCATCGGTGCGTCAGAACATGTCTTAGGCCTTGGGCTTCCTACCCCAACCCTGCATGTGGCTGTCCTTTTGATATTCTTGTGCGCTTGATGAAACCCCAACTCAACAGATCAGTACTGCCTTCACAATCTACTTCAAGACTGCTCCTAATTAATTGTTGTCAGTCAAAGGAGAAAGCTCTAAAGCATATACAATTGTGTCCTGTGTATCACGAGTTAACTTGTACTCAATGGTTTAGATCAAAGCACACAAAGATTTGCACATGACACCGACCTGGGTGGGATGGTTGATATAGCAGATGACAGAGCTGCACTTCAGAGTTATTCAAAAGGGAAATGGGACCAAGAAAACAATGAAATTTCATGATGAATGCAAACTTAGGAGCGTCTAGGAATTTATGAATAGTTGTTCACAAGCTTGCCAGCAATTAGGGTTTCATTCTTTTTCCAGATTAAAGCTCACAAAACTTGAGTGTGCGTTTACGGAAGTGCCAGTGTTTTGATGCTGGGGGGGCAGTGCAGGCAGTGTCTGTGCCAGGCAGGGCTGGCTGCTCACCTCCAGGGCAGCGTGGCCTCTGTTTCTACACACGGAGAGAATGCTCACAGTGGAGGACATGAGGTTGGACAGGGGCCACACATGATGAGGAGCCCTGGCTATAGGTCATCTCAGCAGGAGAGGGGAATGGTACCCACTGTCCCACAGGTCACAGTGAGCACAGACTGATGGACTCAACTGCAATCAAACCATGACTTCACTCTGAGGAATGCATGTCTACAAACCACCCTATGAGGTGAAGAAGCACTTGTCAGGAGGGGTATTCAAGCCAAGGCTGCAGCGCCATACATGGGACAATGGGGGACAGGACTGGACATGCAGATTCCAGGCCCTTCCATCTCTAAGATCCTCTGCTCTCCTGATCTGAGCTGGCCCGGCACTTAAGACTCTCCAGCATGTGTCCGTGTGTGTGTGCATGTGCACACACACATGCACACACCGTACATATACACATACACACATTCACACACATACACACACAAAACACAAATACACATACACACATACACATACAACACACACATACACATATACACATACACACATACCACACATACACACATGCACAGATGCACACATACACACAACACACATACATACACAATGCACATGCACACAACACATACACCCACATACACACAATGCACATATACACATGCAGACAAATACATACACATACACACATGTACACACACAACACACGTACACATATATACACATGTACACATACACACAACATACATGTACACATACGCACAGATACATGCACACACGTACACAGCACACACACACCATTCTACTATGCAGAGAGCCCAACTTGGAGGAAATGAGAGGTGCCCAAGTCCATTTCCTAGCTTGTGACTGTGGGTTCTTTACCCAAAGTGTAACTCTTTCCAGAACCATTCAGCAGCACAACGTCTGGTCTGTAGTGTTTTCCATTCACTTTTGCTGCCGCTGCATAAGAGCCAGTTGGGTATAATGAGCACGGTCAGGTTTTAATGAGACGTTGCTTTCATCATGGCTTTTTCCCTTTTTGCTTCTATTTGTTTCCTATGGCAGCACTTTGGAGGTTGAAGTAATGCTTGTCCCATGTCCAGCTTCTGAATTGGGAGAGCATGGGTTCTGAAAACTTGATGAAAATATCTATAGACAATTAATGAAGAAAGTTTATATTGTAATTGGTGATTTTTAAAATTGTTTTCACAGAAAGGAATCACAACTTTCTTTTTCTGGATAAAACAAAAAATATAACAGAAGGAAAACATACTAGGTGAAAACTTGAAGGTTAATTGAAGAAGACATGAAACTCATTCTCTTTCTCTTTGTAAAGTGAGACAACACTTGTAAACCATTTTGAAAAGTGTGACGTAGTGATGATAATTTAGTAACTGACGGTAAACATAATCATCCCACATTTTGCCTCTGAAGAATAAGTTTGCAAACTACGTCAGAATTCTCTACTTATTCTTTTTTCAAAAGGGAAAATGATGAGAGAGAACAAATAGCTGCGTGATTTGCTGGTGCCCTCATCTACTTAGCGTTCCAAAATGTGGTCTGGTCCAAACCTAGGCAGTTACCTTGGCTGAATCAGTCATTCCTTCATCCATCTATCCATTCATTAATCCACTCATCACTTTTTTATGTGACTCCTTTGATGTGCATTTCTTCTTGTTTGCTTTTCTAGTTTTGATGGTGCAATGACAGTTCACACATTCTGGGCCTCTTGATCTTTAAGCCTCTCAGAAGAAGCATTCAAAGAGTACGCACAGCAAGACCATTCCTTCAGTGTAAATAACAAGATGGCAGGGCTGAGGTCATGTGGTCAGCTGCTGAAGCCATGGCAAGCATGACGAACACTTGTGTGAGGAATGCCACACCATGTACCTCCGTGTTTTGCTTTAAACATCCTTGATTCTGTTTATAGAGCTATGGGCAAAGGGGAAACTGGCCCCTGCTGTCCAGGGAAGGGGAACATGCTATGGTACATTGGACAGCATGTTCTCTATTTGGTATGAAAACCCTACACTCTGAAAATATCCAGAAAACATCCTAAAGAAGGTTCCAATTAAATGGATATTTTTATTCAGGTTTATTGGTACTGGGGGAGCATAACGAAGTCTTCAACCAAGCACAGCCATGTAGGGTGAGTCCAAGCCAAGGAAATTTGAGAAGATGGAAACATTTAATTCACAGTATTCGAAATGTGCTCTTTATTCAAACCTCATTTGAACTAATGTGTAAAACAATAAGAAGGAATAGAGTTGAACACATTTTAATAGACTCATTTATGTGAAGGATATGGAATGGAGATAAAACTAGATCACTGGGGATCTGAGCATAGAAATAAGAGATCTTATAGAGAAAATACCTATAATTGTTCTTGTTGATGTCATATGAAATTGATTCCAAAGAAGGAATGCCTACTTCTTATGGTGCAAAGCAGGAGAAGGTATTAAACTTTCACTTGAACTTCATTCATCTCATAGATTTTCATATGCAGCTTTTCTTTTTCTTTTTTTTTCTTTTTTTTGATAATTTTTGACTATATCTTTAATTAACTCCAAATAGGCAATTTGATCAGGAATGGTGATTGTAAGCAATCGAATAGCTGAGGTTCTGCAGAATGTAGCTGGAGTAACCTCATGTCATCAAACTCCAGAGCATATAAAGTGGAGTCAAAACCATGACTGTTGGAGCAGATGGATATTTGGTAGAGCGTGTCTATGCTGGGTGGGGTTACCCAGCAGTCTGCACCCTAGATCCCTCAGTAACTTCTGTATTTTAAATCTGCCTTCCTCTTCTCCCTGCTGTTTGTCAGCTTGACTGAGTCTGCCCCTCACAGCTTTGCTTCAGCTGTGTCTTCCACCAGCAATGCCATTTACGTTAAGCTGCCTGGAGAAACTCTCCTACACTTCAAGTTCAAACTCAAATGTCACTTCTTCTGTGATTTTTTTTTTTTTTGACACTGCTGCCCAAACACAAGCAGAAACAATATCTCTGAAGCTTTATCTGGCCTTCTACTGCTGACATTACAGGGATAGTTTGCAACTCTCCCTGGGGGGACTGAAATGCTCAGAGGCTAGACTGTTTTCTACTTATCTTGTAGCTTTAGAATCTAGCCCCAGGGTTAGCACACAGTGGTTGTTCAGAAAATCCTTGTGGTTGTATTGGAGCTCCTAGGAAGGTGTGTCGTCTGGAGCTAGTATTTGGGTGTCTATTGTCACCCAATTGAATGTGGGAGGACCTGTTCTCGGCTGCTGTGACTTCTCCCATTCAGACATCTCCCCTCCACTCCTTTGTCACATGAGGGCTGGACCTGGACCCTGATGAATGTTGTGTTGGTGTCTCCTGGTGTAAATGGTCCTTTCTGGACACCTGACTTCTGGTCATGCCCCGTTTCCATGGCAATGTGTTGCTCTTCTTCCTGGCCACTGGAGGTGAGCCATGGGCTAGGGGAAGGAAAGGGGCCTTGTTCCTGTCAAGGGTGGGGATGTGCCACTCAATGACAAGTGGGTAGTGAACAAGGCTATCTCATCACAGGGTCAATTGTTCAGTTACCTGGATTAAAGTCAAATTGAATGCTTGTTTTTCAAGAACTCAGATAGTTTGTGGCCACTAAACAGTCACTGCAAACTCCACTTTGGTGTCCCATTCTCCACAAAGTCCAGCAATAACTACTCCCCAGCGGCTGACATGCAGCTCCTGTAAATTGACCAGGGAACCTTTCCAGGAGCAACACTTTTGAATATACTACTAGGTGTCAGGTGTCACACACATGAGTTTGGCTTTGTGTCATCCTCAGAACAACCCTCTGAGATAGATACAATTAAAGGCCTAGATGTAGGTGTAGATATAGGATAGATGTGCATGTGGGCATAGGCATACATGTAGGTATAGGTTTGAGTTTAGGTTTAGGTAGGAAGCTCATCTGAAATGCTCTCAGACAGTTGAAATTCCTGTCTGATTCTCAGCTTCCTAGGCAGAGCATTCATAGAATGCACGCTGGTAGGACCCGTTGGTTTCATTTTAGTGCCGTTGCCCACACATCAGGGGATCTCATTTTAGATGGGGGACCTAAGATGACCAAAAAACTGTGTTATTAAATGTGGGAAGGAGAGAAAATGTCCCATGCAAATGATCTAAGCCCAGTGCCTAACCATAATCCCCCTCACTAGCATAAAAGACACACTTCAAAAAGCAGTTACAAGTTAGTCCTTTAAGTAACTAATTGACTCTGAGTGGCTAAAAATTACGTATTTTGGTTGCTGTTTACTGGGATATTTTCCTGACATTCCCCCACTTCTTTCCCAAGCATGTCTTATTGTTGTTGTTTTCTTTTTATTTGATAGCAATTTATGGAAACTATGGGTTAAGCAGACAGTCTTACTCAAGTAGCTCATATGGTAGAGGTTGAAATAGTCTTCAAGTAGAATCATGAATTTTAGGCGGTTTCTAGAATAAAAGGCTAAAGGAGACATTATTTCTCTCCGGCCTTAACTTTTGATGCAAATTGTGGTGTTTGACAAACTCTTTGTAATTTTTATAATGAAAAAAAAAATTGACTGAGTGTGATGGACTTTTGAAGTTGACGTTGACTGAAGACCTGTAAATAATCTTGAGTTCAGAATGGAAACTTAATACTTCACTGGTCTATATGGGTGGCCCAAACCAAAATCCCCCAATAGCCAGTTTCAAGCTCCTAATTGAACATTACATATTGTTTTCAATAGAATTGGGTAGCATGTCGTAACTTTTGACCATATACATTTTCACAATTTTCAATTGTTCTTCGTAACGTGAATTTTTGGTAATTCAAAGCACTCCTTGCCATCATTTAGGGCCTCCTTGCTGAGGAATTAGAGAATTAGGTATTTATAGCCTGCATTTTATACTAAGGCATGCATTGACATTTTCAAGGGCATATGTTATCCTTATCAAGCTTGGCACAATTAGAAGAAAAGTGTGTTAATTTTCTTTTGCTGCATAACAAATTACCAGAAATTTAGCAGCTTAAAAAAACTACCACTTGTTAGCTCATAGTTCTCTAGGTCAGCAGACTGGGCCTGGTGTGGCTGATTCTCTCCTCAGGGTCCTAGGAGGCAGAAGTCAAGGAGTCAGCTGCACCATGTTCCTTTGTGGAATTTCTGAGGAAGACTTCACTTTCAAACTTATTCATATGGTTGGGAGAATTTAGTTCAATGTGGTTGTAGGACTGAGGTTTCCATTTCCTTGTTGGCAAACAGCTCAGACCCATTCTCACCTCCTAGAAGCTATCCCCATTCCTCACCATGTGGCCTCCTCCATCTTCAAAGCCAAAATTGGAAGATGTTCGTTTCATCAAATCCCTCTCATTTCTTGAAATCTCTTCTGCTGGGAAGTGCTCAATTCCTTTTTAGGGTTCACCTGATGAGGTCCATCCCAACAAAGATAATCTCCTTCTCTCAGTCAACTGATTTGGGATATAAATTGCATGAAAAAAAAAATCCCTTCACAGAAGTACTTTGAAGAGTGTTTTATTGAATAACTGGGTAAAGATTTGCAAATACCAGGGAGTGAGAATCTTGGGGAATGTCTCAAAATTCTGCCTACCACAAAAAGGAAAAAATGACCACATACTTTACACACTCACCAATTCTTTTGTTTAGCACATAGTTACTAGTTACCTCCCACATCCTGATCACATCCTTTTTTTTAGGTCAGCTACGGGCATGGTCAAAGTAGCCGGGAGCCAAGTCATACCCCTCTGCCAAGTCAGACCCCTCCTCACGTGACAGAAACTGGGGCCTCTGGCGTTTCCCAGACAAGGCAGCAGACCACTGGTGCCATAAACAACTCCGGATGCAGCCACTCGAACCCAATCTGCGCTGGGGGGCCTGCTTATCTGCCACTTCACTCAGTCAACTCCCACCCCAAAATATTGCATATATGCCTTTCTCGATCTGCCCTGGGCATGACTTCACCGGCCCTGTCTGTGGACCAGTGAACCTCGCCCGGGAGCACAGAACAAAGCACTCACTTTTCTCAACCCGCCTGACTCTCTTAGCTTCATTATCTCGCCGCAAGCCTTACACTTTCTTGCTCCTAGCCTATGGCTCATCTTCAGTGGCCAGAGCAACACATTGCAGAATTCTCATGAGCTGATGAGTTCACAGTATTGCATGAGTAAGGGACATGTAAACAAATAAGGATCAAATGGTATAATAAATGTTATACTCTCTTAAGTATACACCATTAAGTGTTAAGTACTGGTTTAACAGAAACAAAAGTGATATGAAACACATAAAAAATATTAAACCAGAAGTATTCCATGAGTAATAAGAAAAGAAGTGGGAGGGACCTATGGTTTCTGGCAAATAATTGGGAGCCAGTGTTTGGGAGTTGAGCTGGTAACTAGGAAGGAGAACAGAGAATATGGAATAATAGATTTGGAGAAAAATATTTGTCTGCAATTTGACAGGTTGAAGTTGAAGTACCAACAGGATACTCAAGAAGATTTTCTGAGGGAAGTCCCCATCCTCAGGAGAGATTTGGGCTATAGTGTTGGTGCCATTATTTGAAAGTGGAAATGTCGGTAAACATAAGCCAACTTACCTGGAGAGAATGTGTAGAAAAATGACACGTGATAGTCAAGGATGGAATTTCAGACATCACTAGTATTTTTCTTAAGACTTGAATGTTGATGGATATTTGTTGTATCCTTCAATTTGAAATTTCTTTCAGCTCATGTTAGAGTGATGTCGCTTTTTCCTTCTGGTGTGACTTTCCCCAGCTCAAACCGTTCTCAGTGGAGTGCCTGACCTACACGAGCTGCTCCATGATTGTTGATGGTTAATGACAGACTTGTCAATCACACTTCCCCACATGGTTACTTACACCAACAACTGTGCCGGTTCCTTACACTGGGTTAGACAATGTATTTGAAAGCATCTTAAACTCAAAATCACTCTAATAATAGAAGTTATTACAAATAGTGGAAGCAAATGCAACGTGTCCAGACCAAAGGGTAAAAGGAGGGAGGCTCTGAGATTCCCTGAAGTTTTGCTAGTTAAGTTTCAAATACAGAATAAAGCTGGGAAACATGCTAACCTAATGATGGGGTAGGGATAATACAGGTATGGGTGGTATTAGTTAACAAGAACCACTGACCCATAGAGAGGAGAATCTTCTTATAGAACGCCATTCTCTCTTCTTGGGAATTCCTCAGGAATGTTCTTGGGACTGGAGTTTGAACAGGAGTTTTCATACAAAATTAGAAGTATTCTGTCTATAAGGAATCCTTAGTATTGGTAATATCCTAAATCCAAATCTAAAAGAAGATTCACCTTGGGGTGACCTCCCCAGGCTCCCAGGCATACTTTTACCCCCTGTGAAATGTCTCTTTTCTTCACACAGTCACCACCTGGTTGCCCAGCTCCTTGGAAAGAAAGGGTGTTCCAGTTCCTCTGAGGATTGCATCTTGATTGGCTGCTAACTTGTCCTCAAGTTAATTTTCAGCTAGTTTGACATCTACCAAGGTCTCAGATTTCCTGGGGCTCTCATCTTTTGTCTTTATAGAGCAATCATACTGGCATAATCAACCCTGTACTGATTCTCACAGAACAGATCACTCAGTCAGCTAAATGCTTAATGATACGCTCCTTGCATGTTTGTTTCCTTTGGTTTCATTGTTAATCTCACCACAATTTTATGAATTTATCAAGCCCTTATAAGGACTTCAAAAGAAAATATAGACTTTGAGCTGGGGTAGGGGGCAGGACGAAATCTGAAGAAGGGCCTCAAGGAGTCTCAGCTGAGAGAAGATGAAGGAATTGCAGGCAAGGAGTTGGCCATATTGGACGACTCATATTCGATGTCTGCTGGGTGAAAGCTTGGAAGGAAATACTTTGCATAGTCTACACATTTATAAATAAATTTAGTGCAGTGATTACTGCTGAGCATTTATGTTAAGGCTTCCATGCTTGGCTCTACATTAATTTATATTTTATGTTGTTATGAGTATGTTGATTTAAATGGGAAAACTCAAGTACCCAAATCTCATCCAGTGGAGAATAAGAATAATCTGTGAAAAGATATGGCTTAAACTTGTTTTATCTGTCTATTCTATTTATAAGACAATAACTCTTTTTTTTTTTATTTCGTTGTTGGACCTGCCACCAACTATTGAGTCTTCCATCTAATTTATTTCTTATTTCTCTGTTACTTCTGACACATCCTAGATCAGGCACTCACAGCGTTGTGTCTCGTTATCACTGAAGTAAGGACAAAATTGACCCACAAGAAAGAGGGACGTTTAATCATAGTTCAAAACAATGGAAAAGATAGGTATAAGACCTAACTTACTCCTTTCCTCCATATCTTCCTCCACTCTTTTCTCCCTCTCTTCCTTCCTCCTTCCCTTCCTTCCTTCTTCCCTCATTTCCTTCCTTCCTTCCTTCCTTCCATCTTTCATTCAACAGACATATACTGAGCACATATCAATATATTCCAGTCACCAAGTTCACAAAGATAAACAGTAACATCCTCATTCTCAAAGGAGGTGATAACACATCATGTCCACAGCTGTCATGGCAGAACAAAAGAGGAGCTATCCACTTGGAGCAGGTGTAGGACAGGTTTCCTAGAGGAGAATTTGCAATCTAAGCTAAGAGTTAAAAAAATAAGCAGCTGATGAACAATGAAGAAGGAGGACTCTAATCTAGGTCTAGAACCATAGAAAAGTTCAGAAAAGTATAGAGAACACTTAGGGAAATATACACTTTTCAAGATACCTTGAGAATTGGATTCAAGAGAAAGAGGGGTTGCAGAGGAAGGTAAGCATCAGATCTTGATGGAAATTTCAGGCCATACTGAGGAGTTTAAATTTCCTTCTAAGTAAAATGACAAATGACTAAAATATTTAATACAAAGAGGCATGAGTGGCTTACTCCTTTCTGGTTTGTTTACCCTCTAAATTGCAGGTTTCTGAAAACCCGGGACCTTGTTTTGCTCTTAGAATAAAAAAGAATGCCTGGTATATAGTAGGCATATGATAAACACATGTTGAATGAATGAATAGATATGCATTTTTAAAATGTCAAGTGGAAATATTTATTATAGACCTTTTGTGTATTCTGGGAGGCAATACAAGTAATCAGGTATGCAGAGCCATAATAAAACACATATACAATTACATAAGAAATAATCTCATAACTAACTTAGATATATATTTAAGCCGAATATATATTAAGCAGATATGTTGAATAAATGTGGTCTTCTTTAATCAGTAATGGCATCTCCAATGACATTTTGGAGAGCAGCTGGCATAAATACCCACCAGTGAGGAACCTGTTAGTGACACAGAAGGGTCTCTGACTTCACAGAGAAAAACAGTAAGGTATGGCAAATGGATGATGGTTACACAAACTGGCCCCATACAGTAGGCTCTGTGGCTTCCTCAAGCTGTGTTATGTAAAATGGAAAAAAATAGAGCTCAGTTCTCTGGCTGCCTCAGATATCATAACCCCAGTCAACTGTAATGGTCTCCTAAGACATCTTTCTGGTTTTCATCTCCACTCCCACATTTCTGGTCCAACCAACTTGAACTCTATCAGACTAATTCTCCCCAAGCACCCATTTCATCATGACATTGCTTGGGTCAAATAGCTACGACCTAGACAGGATTCATCTAACAAATATTTATGATTTGGCAGCCTGGGCTTCTGGGCTAGAGCAAAGCAAATCTGAATAAGCCATTTGCACTGTCCTCATAACACTCGGAGCCTGGGAATGTTGGTGGCAGGGGAGAACACCTTGCTTAGCAGCTCAGGCTCCTGCTCTGGGCCAGACTGGGCGGCCATCCCCACTGATGTATGAACTTGAACGGGTGGTCTATCTTGTGGTTCTCCAGTTTGCTTATCTGCCAAGTGGAAACCATGGTCGCCTTTCAGAGTAGTTGTGAGATGATGTGTGAGAAGGCAAGGAATGAGCTACCACGAGCGTTCAGCAGGTATCAGAGTGGTGCTGATACTGTCATCCAGATGGTGTTGAATGATATCATTTAAGACACTCTTTGCTCTGGTTCTTGATTACCTTGCCAATTTTTTTTTTTCTGACTATTCTAACAAACTGCGTTCCCACTCTATGTAACTAGTTCCACTTATGTACTTAACCTCCTTTCAAATTTCTACCAACGGGAAGGAAGCTGCGCATTTACTTAAAGTAAGAGAGAAGGTCTTAAGATGGTCAATGCACTAGCTTGTTTCTCTGTCACATGCCAGCAAGTGTTCCTCCCTCAAGTGCTGGTTCTACGTAGTGCTGTGAGGTCAACCTACACTTCAAATTCAAATAGATCTAAACCCTTCTCAATGGTGTGGGCGGGGTCGGGGGTATGGCATAGAGAACAATAGAAATAAAGAAAGTTAAATGAATGTTTATTATTATGGCTGACCATTTCTACACGTGCTTATTTTCACTCTCAAATCACTTTTGGGATGTAGTTCAGTATAACAAATTTTGGGGTGACACAGTCGAGACTCACAGAAATGAAACGATTGCTTCCCAGGCATTCTGTGTTAGAAGCACCATTTGCAGCTGGACACCAGCACCCAGAGTCTCTCTCGTGTACTGTCCTAGGAAGAGCCTGAGGCTGTTGTTTGACAGGCTCCCTGGGTCAATATAGAGGTTGTTTTTTTTTTTTTTTCAAAATTGGCAAACAGCTTTTCAGAATTTGCATGATGAGACAAACCTCCTAACTACCAGCCTAGGAAGAAGGTCTGCCCATTGGCAGAGCCCCGACAAACTGGGTAACAGGTATTGCTTACAAAGCCCTTTCAAATAGAACCAGTCTGCTAGTTATTAGGTGTCTGGAAGCTATTTTCCCAGTTTTTAAGTAGCCAGGATTTACTGCTAATATAGTCAGAGTCAGCATTTCAGCCGCTGCTCATAAATGACTTATTTTGAAAGAGGCAAGGCATGCTGTGACTTGGCTGTCTTCTATTCTTTGGAGATGAGGTGAAAGTTCCTAGTGACAAAACATGAAAACAAACATATCACAATTATTGAACATATGTTATACGTAAATAATTGGAGAATACATATGTGCCTTCTTTTCCCCTGACTTTTATTATTTCCTTTGAACTAACACATTCTCCCAGCTGCCAAACATGTGTTTTTCGGGTGATGGAGTCATAGGGAGGAGCAGACCCAGCACGATTTTCTACCATTGCCATGCCCGACATTTCATCGCTGAGTGGATGGGATTGTGCTCTGACACTGCCATGTGTAACAAAGTCCTCCTGTGCTTTGTCACCCACCCAGTTCATGAGCTCCTGGTTTGTTATTCACTGCAGCACAAACATGGAAGGCTCCTTTTCCAGGCTGGTCCGCAACGTAGCCAACTAGTGACAGATACACTGCTCTCCTAGGGGTGGGCGTCCTGTCATTTGGGTCAGGCACTCGCGGAAGGCAGAATTGTGTGGTGGGTGTAAATATGCACTCTAGGACCCAGCAGTGGAAGAGGATTCCCGGCCCCGTCATTCATTGTTCTACCTGGAAAGTTACCCAGCCTATCTGTGTCCCTACTGAGTATACCTCTCAGGGTGTTTGAAAGGATTAATTAATAAACCCTGCAGCAGTGCCTGGCCCACTGAGCACGACAGAAGCATTTGCTATGATAGTGATGATGATGGTGACAAGATGGTGGTAATAATTGGATTAGGCAGAAAACCCTTAACAACCAGGTACATTAATTACAGTTCTAGCAGAACTAACACAAAGGGGTAAAGATCACTGCTTTTATTATTTATTTATTTGTTTGTTTGTTTATTATTTATATAATGTGTTTAAGACTGTGTGTGTCTAAAGGGTTGAGACAGACCTAGCAAGAAATGTAAAATTTTATCTTTTCACTTGTTACCTTATTTTGGAAGGAAAATATTTTACAAATTAAGCTTATTTTAATTTGATTAAAAGTTATATGCTGTGATTCAGTTATACAAATTTAAAACTTTTTTTTTTTTTCTTTTTTTACTGATTCAACCCAAAATTTCCATGAACCTCTTCCTATTCAGAAGATTAAATATTCAAAGTAACATTACTTTTGTCCTGTCGAAAGGGCTCTCCCATGTTTCCTTAGTCCTCTTTGGGGTAACCATCCAGTCTTTCAGAAGTACCCTCTTTGTTTTTTTTTAATACATGTTCTATTTTAGAATAGTTTTAGATTTATGGAAAACCTGTGAAGGTGGTTACGAGAGTTCCCATATACCTGACACCCAGTATCCCTCTTATTAACGTTTTACACAAGTACCATATTTTGTTATAATTAATGAACCAATATTGATACATTGTTACTAATTGACATGCATCATATTCAGATTGCCTTAGTTTTTTACCAAACATCCTTTTATTTTATGAGATCCCATCCTTGATACCACATTATATTCAATAGTCATGTCTCCTTAGGCTTTCTTTTCTTTTGTGGTGACAATTTCTCAAACTTCATTTTTATAAATGACTTTGACAGTTTGTTTGGAGGAGTTCTGGTTAGTTATTTAGTAGAATATTCAAAATGTGGGATTTGTCTGATATTTTTCTCATGATTAGAGTAAGATTAAGGGATTTTGGGAGCAAGGCTCTGGGGATAAAGTGCCATTTTCAGCCCATCAAATCAAGGGTACGTACCATCAACATGACTTGCCGACATTGATGTTGACCTTGATTTCCTGGCAGTGGGATGCTTGTCAGGCCTCTCTGCTGTAGTTATTCTTTTTTCCCATCCTGCATTCTTCGGGAGGATGTCACTATGCACGACACCTGCAGAGGAGGAGGTTACACTTTAATAGTGGACTGTTATCTTTGTCTGTTCAGGCTGTTACAACAATATGGTTTATAAACAACAGAACTTTAGTCCTCACAGTTCTGGAGGTTGGGGAATCTGAGGTCAAGGCACCAGGAGATTCAATGTGTGGTGATGGCCAGCTTCCTGGTTCATAGACAGCCATTTTCTTGCTATAACTTTACTTGGTAAAAGGATAAGCAACCTGTCTGGAGACTGTTTTATCAGGGCACTAACCTCACGACCTAATCACTTCTCAAAGATACCACCTCCTGATGCCATCACTTTGAGAGTTAGGTTTCAACATATGAACTTTAGAAGGACTTACACATTCAGGCTATAGCAAGTATCTACGCAAATTTTTCTGAATTCCTCTACATGTGTGATTTGTCTATCCTCTCCTATTTATTTATTTATTTGCTTGATCATTTGTTTATGTCAGTATGGACCCGTGACTATTTAGTCCACACTTTGGGTTATAGTACAATACTACTATATTTGTTTCATTGCTTAGAGTGTTCCAGCTTTGGCCATGGGGACTCTTTCAGTTGGCTCTTGCCTCCCTTTGACATACCATTTTTGTTTGTTTGCTTCTTGTTTGTTTTTGAGCCATTCTTTGCTTTCTGGCACCAGAAAATGCTCCAAGCTCATTCTATATATTTCCAGTCACAGTCCAGAGTCAGCCATTTCTCCAAGGGCCCCTTTCCTTTATCAGAGAGTGCCTTTGCAAACCACATCTGGAAGCCAGAGGTACTTGCTCCTACTGAGGTGTTGCTGCTTCTCGACCCTCTTAGCTAACATAACAGGGAAATATACGCCTGCATTTTCACCTCTGTATATACAAATATTTACAATGATATCTAGATGTAATTATCTATTTCTACTAAATATAAACATATATGAATATTTTAGACTCTAATCCATTACTTTATGGATCATTCTGCTCTCCTCCATTTGCTTATATGTAACTTCCCACTCCAATAATGAGAGAACTGGCTCTCATTATCTGCCATCCATTCACCTAGTCATTCAATTTCAGTAGACACATAGAATAATAGCATATTTGCTAACCTGCGCTCCCATGGGAAATAATTTTATCAACTACAGTACAGGTTTAGGACCAATTTAGTTTGCCTTCATTTTTACAGATTCCACTAATACCTGAAGTTGCCTAGGAAAAAAACTTTCCTCCTATTTCTGTTTAGTGAGATTGATTTATATATTTGTTTTTTAATTAATTATTTTTTTGCATTTATTTTATTTTGCAAGTAGAGTTGACATGCAATATTATTTTACATTAATTTCAGGTGTCCAGCATAGTGGTTAGACATTCATATAATTTATGAAGTGATTCCCCCAATTAGTCTAGTACCCAGCTGAAACTTTACATAGTTGTTACAATATTACTGACTATACTCCCTATGCAATACCTCACATCCCCGTGACTACTTTAAAACTACCAATTTGTACTTCTTAATTCCTTCACCTTTTTCATCCAGTCCTCCAAACCCCTCCCATCTGGCAATCATCAGTTTGTTCTCTGTATCTTTGTTTCTGTTTTGTTTGTTTATTTTGTAATAGATTGTTCTGTCACATTATGCATTCTGTTTGGGGATCCCGTGATCTCCATTGTAAAGATGACTACAGTTTGTTTATCCATTCATCTATCGAAGGATATCTTGGCTGCTCCCAGTTTTTGGGTGACAATGAATAAAGCTGCTATAAACATCTATGTGTAAATATTTGTGTGTGAATATGAGTTATCAAACCTATTGAGTAAATAAATACCTAGGAATATGACTGCTGGTTTCTGTAGTAAGACTGTTTAGTTCTGTAAGAAATTTTCATACTGTTTTCCCAGGTATTTGTGCCATTTTACATTCCAACCATCAGTAAAGGAGAATTACTTTTAGTGTGCACCTTCACCAACAATTGTAATTGAGTGTGTTTTTTTTTTCTTTTCTTTTAGATTTTGACCATTCTAATAGGTGTCAGTACTGTCTAATTGATGTTTTAATTTGGAATTCACTAACAACAAATGATGTCGAACATCTTTTCATTTGCTTATGTGCCATATGTATATCCTTTTTGGTGAAGTGTCTGTTCAGATCATTTGCATTTTTAAGTTGGAGAGTTTGTTTTATTATCACTGATCCCTAAGCATTCTTTTTACATTGTGGACACAATTCATTTATTGGATATGTGTTTTGCAAATATTTTCTTCTAGTCTATGGTTTTGGTTTTAATTATCTTAAGAGCATCTTTCAGAGAGCATCAGTTTTTAAATTTAATAAACTCCAACTTGTCAGTGTTTTTCTTTCATGGATTGTGCTTTTGGTATTATATCAAAAAGCTCATCATCAAACCCAAAGTAACAGATTTTCTCCTATGTTTTCTTCTGGAAGTATTATAGTTTTGCATTATACATTTAGGGCAAAGATGCATTTTGAGTTAATTTTTAGGAAAGGCATAAGCTCTGTGTCTAGGCTCATTTAATATATATATATATATATGTATATAAAGTCCAAATATTCCATCATTCTTTTATTAATTTGCCCAAATACATTTACTATATTTGAGTGAGTCTATTTATAGATGCTCTATTATGTCACCTTTGTCTAAGTACATATTATTTCACCATTACTACATTATTTTGTCGGCTGTACCTTTATAAGGTTTTAAATCAGGTAATCTGAGTTCTCCAACTTTCTTTTTCCTTTTCAGTATTGTGCTGGTATTTGAGGTCTATTTCCTTTCCATGTAAATTTGAAAATCAATATATTGTTTACTACAAAAGAGTTTGCTGGGATTTTGATTGGAATTGTGTTGAATATATAAAGTTGAGAAGGATAAACATCTTAATAATATTATCTTCCAATCTATAAACACAGAATATTATCCCATTGCTTGAGGTCTTCTTTGATTTCTTTCATCAGAGTTTTTATTTTCCACATGTAGATCCTGTACATATTCTATTAGGTTTGTACCTAATTTTTATATTTTTGATGTTATTGGAAATGATGTATACTTTTAAATTTTACATTTCTATTGCTTTTTGTGAGTATATAAGAAAGCACTTGAGTTTCTTATTTATTTTTAATTTTTTTAATTTAATTAATTTATTTTTTATTTATTGGGGTGACAATTGTTAGTGAAATTACACAGATTTCAGGTGTACAATTCTGTATTACATCATCTATAAATCCCATTGTGTGTTCACCACCCAGAGTCAGTTCTCCTTCCATCACCATATATTTGATCCCCCTTACCCTCATCTCCCTCCCCCCACCACATTATATTTCTTATATTAGTTTCAGGTGTAAAATATAGTGATTCAACATTTCTATACTTGACAATGTGATCACCCCACTAATTCTAGCAATCATCCGTCACCATACAAATTTATCACAATAATACCGACTATATTCCCCTTTACCTTTTCATCCATATCCTTACCCTCTCCCTCCTGGTAACCACACCTTTGCTCTCTGTTTCTATGAGTTTGCTTTTGTTTCATTTGATCATTTTACTTTGTTCTGTTTTTTATATTCCTCATGTAAGTGAAATCATACAGCATTTATCTTTCTCTGACATTAACCTTGTATCCTACAACCTTGCTATTTTCACCTATTAGTTCCATGATATTTTTCTCAATTCTTTCAGTTTTTCTACATATAAAATCATAAAATCTGCAAATAAAGGCAGTTTTACATGTTTGTTTTGAATCTGTATCCTTTTTAAAGTTTTTCTTATGTTATTTCATTAACTAGTACTTCTAGTGTGATGTTGAATAGGAATAATGAGAGAGGACATCCTTGCCCTGTTCACAGTCTTATGGAGAAAGCATCTAGTTTCTCATTGAGCATGATAGGTATAGGTTGTTTGTACAAATTCTTTATCAAATTAGGAAAGTGCCACTCTATCCCTACATTGCTGAGAGGCTTTTTTTTTTTTTTAAAATCATGAATAGGTGTTGGATTTTATCAATTTTTTTTTTTTCTCAAACGTAAGATCTTACAGTTCTTTCCTTTAGTCTGCTGATACGGTGAATTACATAGCTTGGCCTTAAAATTGTTGAATCAGCTTTGCACAATTAAATGAATACCACTTGGATGTGAGTATTTTTTGTATACAATGTTGCATATTATTTGCTGATATTTGTTAAGGATTTTTATGTCTGTGTTCATGCGATACATTGTCTGTAGTTCTCCTTTCTTATCATGTCTTTATTTGGTTTTTTACTAGAGTAATTCTAGCCTTATACAATGAGGTACCGTGTTTCCCCGAAAATAAAACCTAACCAGAAAATAAGTCCTAGCACGAATTTTCAGCATGACATCCCCTGAAGATAAGCCCTAACACGTCTTTTGGAGCAAAAATTAATATAAGACTCGGTCTTATTTTCGGGGAAACACTATAGGAATTGTTCCATCTGCTTTTATTTTCTAGAATACATTGCAGATAAGTAGTATTATTTCTTCTAGTTGGTAGAATATGCCTATGAAAACATTTGTGTACTTTTTTGTAGATTATTAGTTATTCACTCATTTTTGTGATATAATTTTTTCAAGTTCTATTAAGACTATCTATTTACCTTTTGATTTGTGATATTTTGTCTTTCAAGTTATTGGTCTATTTCAGCTAAGTTATCAAATTTGTGGGGATAGAATTCTTATCATGCTTTAATTGACCACTTAATATCCACAGGATCAGTAGTGATGACGTATCTTTCATTTCTGATATTAGTAATTTATGTCTTCTTTCTTTATTTCTTTGTTATTCTGTCTAGAATTTATCAACTTTATTGATCTTTTTGAGGAATCATGTATACTTTGGTTTTATTGACCTTTTCTCTTGTCCTCATTTCACTTTTATTAATTTTTGCTCTTATTTTTATTATTTATTTATTTTGGCTTACTTTCGACTTAAAGTGTTCTTCTTTGCCTAGTTTCTTAAGGTGAATACTTAGGTTATTGATTTCATATCTTTCTTTTTGGATACATAAATTTGATGCTATAAATGTCCTTCTAAGCCCTGATTTTGTTTATTTCACAATTTTTGGTAAGTTCTATTTTTATTTTTATTTAGTTCAAAATATATTTAAAAATTTTTTTTCTTGGGACTTCATTTTTGACCTTTGTGTTATTTAAAAGAGTGCTCTTTAATTTCCAAATTAAACATATTAGGCAATTTCCCAGCTATCTTTCCATTATTGATTTTTTAGTTTAACACTATTGTTGTCTGAGAACATACTTTGTATGATTTCCAATCTTTTTTTTTTTTTTTTAATTTATCAAAGTGTGTTTTATGGTCCATAATGTGTCCTATCTTGCTGAATGTTCCAAGTGAGCTTAAGAATGTGTTTTTTGCTGTTAGTGGATAGAGTGCTCTATAAAAGTATATTAGATAAAAGTAACTGACAGTGCAGCTCAGGCCAACTATCTTCTCATGCCTGCTTGGTTTCAGAATTACTGACAGAGGGTTTTTCCACTATTGTAGTATATGTTTCTATTTCTCCTACCTGTACCATCACTTTTTGTCTAACACACTTTTGCACTCTGATGTTATGTTCATAATCATTAGGATTGTAATGTTGATGTCTACTTTAGGTAGGAGAACATTTGGGATGCGTAGGTAGAATTCTAAAGATTTCCTTCCAAGATTCCCATGTGCTGGTCACAGAGTCAAACACTACTCTAGATACTACTGAGAAGGGTTTTTGACAGTTTAAGAAGTGCGAGCAAGCTTTGGCATCAAAACTATTCCTCATTCTCCTGCCTGCAGAATTGTGGGCAATGCAGTAGCTTGTGGAGCCCTGATTATTGCAAAGGAAGATTAAAATATCAGCTTTTCAATAGTAACACTGCATTGGAGGAGAGTGTCTGGATCTGAGTTCTGAATGTTCAGTTTTGAAGAACCCAACTCCCCTAGCCAGAGTGCCATTCTGGCTTCTCATGGAGGGGTACTGGGCATGGCAGAATGCCCCTACTGCTCAGCTGAGTGCCTGAGGAGAGGAGGGGCTTCCTTGAGGACAGGCAGACCCAGAAAAGTGTACAGCATCAAAGGAGGTCCAGTCCAGCTTCATCACAGTTACCTTCACCCTATGCTCAGTAGCCAGCTAACTCTCTTCCATAGAAAGAAGAAAGTAAGTGAGAGCTGGCCAGAGGGGACCAGAAATGTTCTCCTTGGTACGGGGGCATCTCCACTACAGGAGACGGGGGCAAGTGACAACTGTCTCTCTGCTAGTGCCTACATTCCATTTGTCCTGTTTGGCCTGACTATTTCTCATCTTCCAGGTAAGACCTCACGATGCAAGTGTTCAACCCAGCCCTTGCTGATAGATCCTCAACTGCCTTCCGTGTGGTCCTCTCCTCACAGCTAGGGTAGAAACAACTTCAAGTTAAACATTTTGGCCATTGGACTTGTCCACGCACTGACACCAGAGTAGTGAAGGTTGCTGAAACATTGCCTTACAACTGTGCCCTTTGGGCTTGTGTGTCTTTCTGTGTCCCGTCTGTTCCATCCTCAAAACTGATCATGGACTTCTTTAGTGTGTGCCATTGGTCTAATAATCATTCCCAATATTTGCTAGTCTGCTAGCTGTTGACCCTCAGATGTGACCCTCCGTCTTACTCGGTGAAGATTGCAGGACTGAGGCCTAAGTTGCTGTCTCCTTCCTGTGACCACTGGCCGTCTGGGCTCTTCCTGCCACCCTCTCCCCTGTCACTCACAGAGGCTGTTCTACAGTCCTCCCCTCACCCTGTCTGTCGGGTTGCTTCTCTTTTTCCTTTCTTCAAATGGTCCTTCCCCATTGCTTCCTTCCCCATAGAAATACACTCACATCTACATTAAAAACAACTAACTGAACATAAAAACACTCCAAATCTTCTCTTGGTCTTAGTCCTTTGTTTCAGATAACTACCTGAAATGTTCCTATTTTTTTTTCAATGGTTGTATTTCTAGAAATACAGGCCTATATTTGTTGTTCCTGCTTCTTCACCTTCAATTCAATGCACCCCTAGCTGGAATACTGTCTTATATGCCATACGACTGAAAGTCTTCTCAACATGATCCCAGTGAGTAATCAGTAAGCCAACCAATTGGGCCCATTCCATCTTTACTGGTAGTCTCCTCAATTTGACATTATCGACCTTGAAACATCCTGCAGCCTGTGTTTCTGCTGTTTATATGTTTCTCTCCCTAGATTCTTGCTGCTCCTCTGCTGTCTCCTTCTTAACCCTCTTTGAAGATTCCTCTTATCTACGTCATCTCTCAAATCTTGACTTTCTTTCAGTTCCTCCCCTCAGACCCTCTCTGGTCAATTTGACCTATGTTTCTTGAACTACCACTTCTAGTCTGATCTCCCTTAACTCTGCTTCATTCATTTTGCTTTATATGTATTCAGACATTCTTCCAATCTCTAAACTTATGCACGTAATTGGATTTGAGACCTCTCTGCTGGGCTGTGTATAGGCTGGGTACCACTTGAAAACACTACTTGGTGGACAGGTCACGGTTCTTCACTGAGTCTCTTACTGGAAGAAAAGGCTGCATGTGCAAAGCACCAGACCCTAAGTGAGCTTCGGGGCAGCACTTTATGGAGTCTATTATTTACAGAGTCTGTTTTTTCTGAGATCATGGGCAGAAGTCCCTGGAGCAGTTTGGTAAACCATGGCTGCCACCTTTGAGGACATCCTAACTATGGATTTAAGATACAGCTCCATCTAAAAATCTGAGGGCACCTACCATGTGGAACCCCAGAAAGGTAGCTCACCTACTATAGGTAGGTAGCCTTCCTCGCTAGCTGACATACATGAAAATCCAACCTAATGCAGCTGATAAGCCCATATATTGTTAGTAACTTAAGAGTCCACCTCATAATGTGATGGTGGGAAATGAAATAAGCAGGGTCAGCAATGAGCCCTGATACAGCCTGATGATCCAAGGAGCTCATCCATAGTTTGTAGGTGAACAGGTGCAGCTGTGTCAAACTTTCCCATGAGGACTCTTCCATGAAATGCCTATCTGTCATGCCCTAGGTCCTGTTTCATTTATTGTGATGCTATTTTTTCTATTTTTAAAAAATATATATTTTTGATATAGCTCTTTCTTTCATGCAATTTTGAATAATCTCTCAAATGTCTAGTTCACAGAATTGTCCAAGATGGCCTTAACATTCTTTCAGCCTGATTAGACATTTCTTGGTCTCTGATCTTCCCTTCCTTTGAGCATTTTTTTTAGTAAACATGTAATTGTAAATTTTTTTTCTGTACCTTTGACACCTACAGAACTTTTAAAAAAGCCTATGCCACTTTTGCAACCCAGCAATATCTTTCTCAAGAATGTGGAAGCCATTCCTTTGAGATGTGACCATCAAGGGAGAAAGTGGCCCAATCCTCTAGTCTCTGTGGGAGGGTAAGAGCCGAACTTTCATGGGTGACAATTAGCAAACACAAGTGGCCTAATTACAGAAAAATTTGCGGATGAAGGAGTAACTCCATGTGCTGGGCACACTCCCTTGGTCAGCCTCTCCACTCACATCCTTAAGCCCTTTTCACCAGCTCAGTTCTGCGGGTTAAATAATCTCCTACCACGCTTTGCTTGCAGAGTTGCATTGAGACTGAGTTTTTTCTCTGACCTCTATCACAAAAGCCTTGGATAAAGTCTCCTTTGCCTGTTAAACCTTGCCCAGTGCAAGTTATGCTTTGATGGACTACGCTAACTCCGCTGCATTGTTCTCCCTTCCCAGTTATATCAGGTTTATGATGTTACCCCAGAGTTATATGAAAAAGTCTACCAGAAAATAATTAAATTCACACATAATCAACCCATAAGTATGAAGTCTGCATTAGGACACTGATAATACACAGAGAGACACAGAAACAATTCCATCCAAGGAGGCTTCCTTTTTCTTCTCAGCTGACGTAAGAGGACTCAGGGTTCACTCACTAATGTGTCCAGATGCCCATGTTTCCATGGCATTATAGTTCTTACAGACTTTCTCTGCCTCTCACTTCTGTGGCAGAGTCCTTTTCCAGGAGAGGATACCTCTCTGTATCTGGGCAAAAAGAAAAAAAAAATGCATCTTTGGTTTGCTCCCAAAGAAGAGATCTCCCTCTGCTTCCTTTGGGAAACTGCATTCCTTGAGGTCCCTTCTGGTGCTGAAGGACATCAATCCTGAACCATGTCAGAAGATGGGGGACTCCTCTTACTTGCAGACATCTTTGTGTCTCCTTCTCTATCTACCAATGTTCTCTCTTTCCATATTCTTCCCCAAGAGCTAATTCAGGGCTTTCCGTGGGCACCTCCTTCCAACTGGTCCCCAAAGGATCTTGTCTCTATAATGCATTTTTCACACAGCTCAATTAGATGTGTTTCAGGATTGGCTGTAGAGCAAATGCTGCCCTTAAATGCTCCATATTTTCAGCAAATGTAACTTCCACTCTCAGACATTGGAATTACCTACATTAACTCTATCAATTCCATCACTGATTTATGTTAAATGACTTATGGCAAACTTGCCATGACTGAACATGATAGGATAGCCAGTAGGAATTTTAAAAAGTGCTCTGAAATTTTAAGTACTTTTCTGCATCTGGATTTTCTCTTTGAATCATCTGGCTGTACTTTATCAGATTAGGTAATGCCGAAGAAGAAAAGCATCCCCACCTCTAAAAGCATACCTCAAGGGCTTTGTGGTGAAAGAAGAATTTGTTAAATCAAATACATTTGTGATTTTTGACCAGAAACTGCATTAAAGTTTGGTAATTAGAGGAATCAGCATGAAAAATTGTGTATCATGCAATCCAATCTCCCTTGTGAATCTAAACAATTGGAACCGCATCAAGCAGCTTGATTAATCAAATGAAATGGACCCATCAGGGCTATTAGTGTATCAGTGTTTTACTCTTCAAGTAGCAAGATATTGCAGATGACTTTTGGAATCATTTTAAAGACTAAAAGCAAATGCCTACATCTGAATGGTCAGTGGATGTCTCTAGGAGAACACCCCCCGTGATAATGCACACATTCATATTATTGTATGAATCAGTGCCGTCGGTTCTCTCTCTCTCTCTCTCTCTCTCTCTCTCTCTCTCTCTCTCTCTCTCTCTCTCTCTCTCTCTCTCTTTCTCCCTTCTTTCCTCCCTCCCTCCCTCCCTCCCTTCTTCCCTCCCTCCTTTCCTTACTTTCTCTCTCCCTGTCTTTCTCCCCTACTAAATTTTAAGAGAAAAATACTTTTCCAAGACATTACAAATTCTGGTTACTGTTTCATTTTTATTTTTACCTGAGAATTGTCTTTTAGGGTTTAGACTGGCCCTGATCTTATGGCCTATTTTGTACATTTTGTTCTTTCAAGCCTTGATCAAGGGAGCCATTTTAACAGCAATGTGATTTTCAATTAAACTGATATCCAAATGTGAGTAGTAGTTGCACATATTCTGTGGATGTCTTTCCAAAGAAGAATGGCCCCCTTCTTTTACTCAGTCATCTATCTGGACACAGTTCTACTTGCACAGGTAGATGGCATGGAAAGTTCAAAATGTATTATTGAAGGATGGGAGAGAAGTGATTGAATTCCATACTGGGAGGGTTGATGTATGGCTAATTTATTTATTCCATTACTCAAAATATCTGTCCAGGGCCCAGGATCAATCATGCCCATGGCACAAACAGTATAACCCTGGTTCCTGTCCTCAACAACATCTGGGTCTATTGGGAAAAAAGCTTAAATTCAACACACAACTTACCAAATGTTTTGGAAGCCTTTCTGGTCCCTATGCTTCCTTCTGTCCTCAGCGTTTGTGTTGGGAAGGGTGTTGGTTTGTGTAGGCTTTGAGTTCACAACTTATAGTTGTGTCTGTGACACAGCCTGGGACCAGAAGAATCACTCACAGGAAATGTATTTTCAATTATTGTGTTGCAATCAGATAGCATATCATGAGTATTAAGAATATATTGGTTTTATAATTGCATTAACAGTAATGAGAGAGGTGAACAAAACAATCTGAAAATAAATCCTTACTTTATTTTAATTTTAAAAAAGCATTACGAAATCTCTTTCAGTAGATAATAAATTATATATGTGCATATCCACTAACAAGCAGGATACAACAAAATAGAGGAGTTTTCCAGAAATCCCCAAGGACACTGCATGGAAGCATGAACCTTCTTTCCTTGTTTTCTGATCTTTGAAGTGTGAAAATTCATTCTGACTAACACTATCGGTATATAAAATCATTTAGCTAGACGTTCTTTTAACTGGTCCAACACTATAATTGTTAGTCACCCAATGTGCCAGTTAGCATTTTTTCTGACTCTGTACCTTTTGCATCATTTGCTTTCCAAATTCTCAAAATTTTCTACCTAATTAGTCCTCACGGTAATATCCATAGTGTATTAGAATATTCTTCCTCCATCAATCAGATGTGAATTCTTCTGTTACGGTTTCTTTTTGAAATCAAAATGCTTATCTTTTCTGTTCCCAATACATTTACTTCTTTATCTAAACCAAAGGAATCTTAGCTTTGTTCACCTTTTTCTATTACCAATTGTGGCAATGAATTGTGACATGTAGGTGAAGGCCCCACACTTCTTTACTTTGGGCTTCTATATTGAGCCCAAAGTCAGGAAGAGTTCACCTGTAGCCTCTGATTTTAGGCAATGTCCCAACCCACGGCCCAGGACACTTGGGGTAAGGTCAAACTCCTTGTTCTATGAGATGCACAAGAAATATCACTATATTCATAGGTTCTAGAAGTTCTGAATTTGAAAAAAAAAGGAGAGACCTTTACTTAACTTAGTGTTTCCCAAACATCTTGTCTAAAGAATACATGGGAAAATGTTTTCTCTTTTTCATATCATACTTGTACATATCAACAACACTGTAATTTTGACAACATTTTAGGAAATGATACAAGTTTGCCCTGAATTTTAGAATTTAATGAAAAAATGAGTGGAGGTTAAATGATCTAACACTGTTCGCCAACACAATTGTGATTAAAGGATCACTGAGTGAAGGGCGACTTTGTCAGCTTAATAATAAGCCTTCCAGTCCAAAGGAGTCTTTAATGGTTCTTAAACACAGAAAACAAAGTTTAGATTTACATTCTAATTAAAGCAGGGATTCAAAGAAATTTTAGAAATACATATAACCAATGATTTCAACCACTGTGCTATTTACAAGTCTTTCATGTTTAGTTAATGTTTTTGGTTTGAATGAGACCACCTAGCTCTTTAGGAGAACAGCTTTATTTCTGAAAGCAGTTTAAACTATGCCCCAGATGTAGCAAAACAGCCCTAAGAATTCTGTGATCAGCAAGAATTCTGGATTATTTCATCACATCAGCTCAGGGTGCCAGAGGTCTTTTGGAAGTTCGTGAACTCTTCCTGATTTATACATTTTTCATTTCACTAAACACTAGACCAATTTTTATAGCAAAAGTCAAACTTGACAACTCGTCTTGCTCAGAGAGTCCATTTCTTTCACATTTACTATTTGTAAAATACACCATCAACTAGAAGCTGATGGTGATCTCATCTCTGTGAGGAATGTCACCGTTGATTTATCCCTTTCACCCCCTTGGCGGTATTATGGGTGATATTTCTTAATACCTAAATATACAATAACAAAATAATTATAGCTAGGATTAGCATGTTTTTCGATTTTGTAGACTCAGGGAAAATGAACAATAGGAGAGGAAATACTCTAAATGAGTGTCTTTGTCTGCTCAGACCACCATAACAAAGTATGTAGACTGGGCAGCTTTGACAGCAGAAATGTATTTCTCACAGTTGCGGAGGCTGGAAGTCCATGGTCAGGGTGCCCACAGGGTCAGGGTTGGGTTCTGGTAGGACCTCACTTCCTGGTTTGAAGATAGATGGCTGCCTTCTCGCCGTGTGCTCATATGGTCTTTCTTTGGAGTGTGAGTGGAGACAGAGAGAACAAGCTGTCTTGTGAATCTGACCCTCGTGACCTCACCTAACCCTAATCACCTCCCGAAGGCCCCATGTCCAAACATCGTCACATCGGGAGTTAGGGCTGCAACATATGAATTTGGGGGGTGCTCTCTTGGTCTCAGCCTATTGATAGTGATGTTCTTGGCTTGAGATGCCTGGAACTCTTGCCCAGGCCTGAATTACTTTCAGCGACCCCCCACAGACATTTCCTAACCATAGCCAAAGTAATACTGGGCCAGCCCTGTGGTTCTTATTATGATCACAGGATGTACTTCAGCAAAAAGCATCAGGGAACTTTGAGAAACAAGATTTATTACTCACGGGTCCTGGAGGGTATGGGGCATACCCAAGGCCACATAGCAAGGTTTGAGAGATAGAGATAGAGAGAGAGGGGGGGGGGGCTTGGACCTGGGGCTCTGGCTTTATGGGGTTTAGGGTGGGGATCTAGGGTTTCCTGGGTTCACCCTTTATTGACCATTTTAAAACATAAAAGCAAGAATTAGGGTGTGGGAAAGGAAGCAGGGTTACTCAAATAGTCAGTTATCTAGGTCACTCAGGGTTTTCTAAAAGGGGAGCTTCTTAGGTGGGGACAGCCTACTTCCGTATATGGTTGTTTTGCTAGTAGCTCTGTCCTGCAGCTGGCAATAGGTTCACTTGAGATGGATGTCTTTGGAATGGATGCTTTCACCATTGAAACCTTCATGATGGGCCCTTACACTAAGGAGGGACAGACATTCGGTCCAGAACAGTATAAGCGATACTTTCAGTCCAGAAAGCACCAACATGCCCCCCAGTATCACCACGTTTCCAGCCTCAGCTTCTGCAGTGGTTCCAGTGATCGCTCACGTGTGCTGGGTCCCAGGCCCTTTGAACGAATCTCGTTGTTGTAAACACCCCAGTCCCTCCATGTCCCTCTCGCACAGTGCCTTCCAGTACAATGTCACTGTCATCTTGATTTGGGCAGGAAGGGACCAGGCATACACCAAAAAGCCTTGTAAAGATCATTTTAGTGATAGAAATTGCTATTATTTGCTTGATTTATAAATTATTAAACTCAGAAAAATAACTCTTTGAAATATGTTATGGAAGTGGTGAAATGAATACACATTTTTAACACCTCAAACTTAACCTTTAAGTGGAGGGTACAGACTTTAGTGCACTGACAAGAAGGGTCTCTGTTGTTGCCAGCGTCAGACACCTGTACTCAGGGAAGAGCTCTTTACAGGCAAAGCTGCAGGCTTTGGCTACCAAGGAGACTTGTCCAGCTTAGATATAAGCCATGGCCAATCCTAGTGCCAACTCTTTGAAAAAAAAAATCTTGCCAACGTTCCCCCAAAGAGTTCTTTTCTAGGTCACAGATCCAGGAAAAAGAAATGTCTGCTACTAGAGACCTTGCCCCTTATTCTGGACCAAGTCGTGTCCTCCCTAAATTTATTCACTGAAACTTAACAGCCAATGGGACTGTATTTAGAGACCATTAAAGAGGTGATTACTGTTAAATGAGGTCATAAAGGTATGACCTAACCCAGTCTTACTGCTGGCCTTACAAGGGAAGGAAACAATGCCAGGAATTCGTGAACAGAGAAAACACAGTGAGGACAGAGCAAGAAAGCAGCCGTCTGCAAGCCAAGAGGAGAAGCCTTAGGAGACACCAAACTTGCCCACACCTTGATCTTGGACTTCCAGGCTCCAGAGCTGAGATATAAATGTCTGTTGTTTAAGCCACTCAGTTTATGGTATTTTTCTCTTTTTTATGGCATCCTGCACCGTTGCACAGTTCTGATGATTCCTGGGTGGTGACATCTCAATCTGTTCTACCTCAGTTTGGAACTGCAATGTCTATACCTATAGAAGATATCCCAGAATGCTTAACCATTGGTATGATAAAGGACCAAGTCTCTCATTTGTTCAGCCACACTAGTACTGGGGTGCTGGTCAGTTCCAGGATGTTTGCAAAGATGTACGAGACCCTCAAAGCATCCACCGACCATCACCTCTCACGAGCATGCCAAGGACGGCACGCAAAGAAGCGCAGAACAGTGTCTGTCTCAGAGGAGCTGCCGCAGAATCTAACAGGGATCCGTGACTGGATTTGAGATGAGTTACCCTCGGCAATGGTTCCTGGACCTTTCACTGTCTCTCCAATCCTCTGTGTCTAGAACAGCATCACTACAATGCTGGCACTCTTACAGTGCATCACCCAGCTTACAGGTTGGGCTTCCACGCAGAGTTTTATCACAATGGCCGCTGTGGTTTCCGCCATAGGTCTGGCGTGACAGGTCTGTAGTTAGCCTTCCCATGTGCCTACAGAAGGAACCACGACGGCGATTGTTTCAATCAAGTATTGCAAATCCATCTGAAATGTGTTGCATCTGTCAACGTCCCCACTTGACCATCGCACACGTGACCTGCATGCATGTGGACTGCCTGGCTGGAGTCCACCACATTTCAGTTCTTGCTGATGTGACTGGTTCCTCCATCGGCCTGCCACACATTGGGCCTCACAGATGGCACTGCCCTTCCACTGATGCATGGATTTTCCTAATTTAGCTATGACGGGAGGGTTTGCACATGTTATCCGGTAATCAACGTGTTCAACTTCTTCTGTAACATGTGTCTCGTGCTGCAACAAGGCGATACTGTACTTGTCCAGCCTCAGCAAGTGTACTGAGGCGAGTTGCAGGGAGACGGATGGTGTGCTCTGGCCACGCGGCTCAGGCGCCAGGTCTCTCATGGCCCTGTCTCCTGCAGGCTCATTCGTATTAGGGGAGGCTTCTTCCTCCCCTGGGTGTTTAATGATAAAACCTGGTTCACTTTCTGTCTGGTTGACAAAACTAAAACTTTCTGAAATGCATAGTGCAGTGATCTGAATTTTTAAGCAAGGCTCAAGCTCTCTAGTTCTCAAAGGAGGACAAGTCCGATGAGAAAGTATGAAGGAAGAGCTTTACTAGACAAAGGATCCCTAAGACTTTTCTCAGGCCTTTCTCCTGTCATGATCTCAGAGGTTTTTGGTTTCCTCCAGAGTTCCTGTTCTGGGCAGTGCCGTGGGATCTTCTCACCACAACACGCTCACCTGGACCCACCTAGGTCAGCCGGAATGCCTTACTCTCCCTCCTTGCCCTCTTCCCTGGCCCATCACATCTGTCCATGTTTGAGTCCTAGACAGGCAGTCCAAGGGGGAACGCCCTGGGATGTTTGGACAACCGGGAACGAGAAACACGCCAGGTCAAGTCACTCACTCATGTGCTGGCTAAAGGCTGGTGAACACTCTGGCCAGCTACATTCTGTAAAATGGAAATGCAATGGGCAGAAAGAACCAAGACAACTTTCTAATTTCAAGTCTGAGCCTTCCCAGAAAGCCCAGCCTACGTTTGCCCTTCTCGGGGTCTGGGTGCACAACAGCCCTGGGTTCTGGGGGCCAAACTGCCGTTTACAGAAATTGTTTCCATTAGACTTGATCACTTGCTGCCCAAACCTAACTAACATGGTAATAACTGGTGTTGAATCTTACAGCCCAAACGGCCTGAGCCCAATCACCCACTGCACTGTGTTTACTGTTTTAGAAGAAGCAATCATTTGCAGTGGGTTATGGACGGCTGTGATCTTATTACTCCTTCTTGTATATTTACACAACTTCAGGATGACATCACCATCTTTTCTGGACTAAAACGCTTTCTGTGTGGTTGAGTGTATTGCAATTCAGAGCCAACGGCAGTAATAATTCCAAGTATTATTCAAGATCCTGATAACACAGTCACTGTCTAACTGTTGAACTCTGTGGGGACCCATCTCAGCCTAAGTATTCTATGTCAAGAGAGGCTTTATTTTTCTATTAAGAGAATGCACCCCTCACCTGGGAATGTCCCTCCAATCCTCTGGTCTGGGCCCCCATGGGTTCTCTAGAACATCCATTAAAGAGAGGCTAGACATACGGGGGTCCCACAAACCACATAGGCATGGAGGTAATAAGAAACCGATAGAGGATATATTCCAGGAAATTCAAATAACAGAGGGCTTTGAGTTACGGGGGAAAAAATGGCAGCGCAGCCATTTATTATCAGTCTGTACTGAATTTGTGACAAGTGACTAAATTGAGGCTTTGACTCACTCCTTGCAAATTAAAATGTTTTACAAAGCAGCAGCTCTTTATGCCAAATACATTATTCTTTGTGACCAAACGCTTTATGTTTTCAATAGCAGAAGTACACGGTGTCACTGTGGACGGATCTCAGGTGCTGACCACTTCAGCACACGGCTGACCATCTCATGAAACTGGAGCTTCTGAGGCTCACACACACTTCTCATTTCTTCATTACAGAGATGACAAATATTTAAAAGTGTGTTTTAAAACTGAACAATATTCCTCTGTGGGACCTCACTGAGATGAGGCTGCAGCTTGGGACCTGGGGATGGAATACTAACTGGGGCGCTTTGGCTCTTGGCCTTTCAGGAATCAGAGTGCAAATAGGAACATACAGAGGATCGAATTGTCTCTCAGGGGGAGAAAAAAAAAAGTGGATTTTAAATCAGACTATGCAGAGTCCAGAATAAATAAGTCATATTAGTCAAGAGAAAAAAAGATTCCTGATAAGCAATTTTTGGGGACTCAAGTTGTTATTGAGTGTGGGGCTCCCTGAGATTTCTGCCACCCGGGAGATAAGGGGACCACCTGGGGTCTGAGGTAGCCAGGATGTGTCATGGGGAAATTGAAGGCATGGGAAGGGGCCATGTGCTCCCAGTACAACACGACTAGGGATCTGGCTCAACATCTGTAGGCATACCTGTGATTAGAAAAATCAGCTTTTCGTGACTTCTACAAACACTCGTCCTTGGAGCGGAAGAGGGGTGCTTTACTTTCGATATTGTATGAGCTACAGGATTGTGTTCTGGAAGGAAGCCCTCTCTTGCCTACCCGCTACCCAACCTTCTCCACGCCACTATCTCTTTGCCCTAATCACCCAGGTCAGGTAGCAGACAAGGAAGGACAGCCCCCAGATCCCCGGCTCACTCATTTCTTTTGGCAGAAACCATAATACATGTGCATGCCCAGGCTTTCCTTTCACTCTGTTTACCTCCTCCTGGCCCTGGTGCTTCCCTGTGTGGCTTTGTGTGGCCTGGCAAACCTCGTGCCATTTCCATACCTGTGTGTCTTACTGTACTTGAGTAAGGTGACTCCTGGGTGCCCTTAGGACACCTTTGGCTCACACGTACTTTCTATGCTCAAATCAGGAGAAATCTGTCCCTGCTGGTACCACCCAGACTCCCACCAGCATTTCTTTGGGGGGCCTCCAAGTTGCCTGTTCTCTATAGCATCTCCTGCCTTTGCAGGCCATTCAGGAGCCTGGAGCCCCGGGCGCCTCCGGAGCTCTGCCCTGTGGTCATGGCTGCTGGCTCCCCCAGCTGTGCCTTAGCCATCCCTGCTACCATCCCTGCTGTCCTGGATTCTATACCTACTCCATGGGCATCCCCCTACAGACTGGACAGTCTGGAGAGCACCTATCTGGTCTGCATGAGGGAGCCCAGGGATGGCTGTAACCTTGCTGGGGTTACGGGCCAGAGCAGAGGTACGAGGGCCTGGCTGGGGCAGGCCAGTGGTCACTGAGCTGGCAGCCGTCCCCACACCCATAAGCAGGTGCTCCCAGATTTCCCTTGACCCTCAGTGCTGTCATATAAGATGATGTCTGCAGCAGAAAATGCATGGCAGACTATTGGTCTCCTCCAACAGAGCCAGCTTGAGCGTGGGTTCTAGTTTGACAGGCAAAATAGCCTTTGGGACTGTGGACAAGGTTGACCTGCATTGTACAGAGAGAGCCCCTAGGTGGCAGCATAGTACCAACCGGCCAGATGGACTAAAGCCATGGTTTTAGGCAAGGGTGCCCATCGTGGCAGGAAGGTCAATGCAGCAGCCTCCCCTTCCAGCTGGACAGCTGCTCGGGCAGTGTCTCCAGGGGGTTGGGACCCAAAGTCCCCGGGAAAAGGGAAAACTCTTCCTGAGAAGGATTCCCAGTAAAGGAAAGGGGAAGTGTTGGGTGGCATTGCAGATACCTGGGGGGCCAGACAAAGGGAATTCAGAGACCATCCCAGAATTCCAGAACTAATAATGGAGACAACCTGTTAGCCATAGAGTCAGGACATTCTGAGGTGGGAGCCTGCGCTCAGTCAGAGCTCAGCGAGGCTGAGGTCAGAGGCCAAGCTGTTGGCCAGATTGGGGTTTGCTGAGATGCTGGGAAAATGGAGGTGTCATCAGGTGTCTCTGCTTACTGCAGGGTGCCTAAGTCTGCTGTGGGAGGGTGTCAGGCAGGCCCTGGAGAGCCACTGCTAACACAACACGATTCCAAACAAAAATGAGTCATTGCTGATAACCTCGGGTTTGACTCACATTGTGATCTTGCTTTAGAGATGCTACTCCACCCTTAATGGGGGTTTCGGTTTGATCTATTTGTTCCCCAAAGGAAACATCATTAGTTATGTTAAAAAGGTCCCCTGATATTTTAATGCATGTGTCTAACTTCATTGCTTGTAAGGTCACTGTGACGCACAGACTGTCTTTCAAAGAGGAGTGAGAGAGAACACATTCTTACCATCGTGTGCCAGCTCAATAAGGCACATGAGGGATAAAACTTAGAGAACAGCACTTATCATCATGTATTTGATGCAGTAATCACGTGTGCAGTCTGTCCTGCCTCAGTTCAGCTGTTGTTTTCCAGGACAGCACTTGGCATCATGTCTTACTCAGAAAATGAAGCTATACGTGATTCTCAAACTGCGGTCAAACCAACTACAGAACCAATTACTTGTCAAATACCCCACCTGACCATTAATCCAAAGGCTCATTGATGACCTCCACCCAGCTCTGTGTTCAGCCGTGGAACAGATGAAATTCCTGGGAGCACGGGGAATGAAAAGGAGGCTGCAGGGGGGTGGGGCAAGGGAGAACGTTGTCATGGAAGCAGCAGGGCCAGCAGACACAGAAAACATGACTTTTGTATCAGCTCGTCTGTTCACAAGGCCTGGGACACACATCTCCAAGTCTCAGTTTGTGTATTTGTTAAGGGTATACTCTGTGTAAGCTGCCGGAAAATTCTGCCCCAAATGGAACTATGTTTCTGTCCTGTGATTTACTTACAACAATATTCTTCCTTTCTCAAATTACGCCCTCCATGCTCAAACTGAAGGGATACCATGCTCAAACTGAAGGATACACAAAGGCAGTAGAGAAATTCTCCGGCTTAGTCCTAGGAAACCACACGTAGGACCCACACATCGTACATTCACAGTTCTGTTCATGGATGAGCTTCCAGACCAGGGGTTTCAGAAGCATGGAAGCAAAACTCAAGATGTAAGTCTATCAGTTCCCTAAGTTTCAAAATATTTCTTTGGGCCCACTGTCAGCTTTTTATTGATTGAAAGAATGTTTTCTATTATAAACTAATTAGTGCTACTATTGCGGCAAAAAGTTTAGGTTGATTTTGTTCATAAATATTGTCCATGTCAATTAGAAAATGCAGTAATAATAACGATACACAGCTTAGAAAAATAAAGTAGGTTACAACATATCATAGGTCTGCGGCTGCGCATTCAAGGAATCTAGTCATATATTGATTACGCCATACAAAAATGCCTACAATTTGTATAATTGTAGTCTATAACACTTCGATTTAGGGATATTCTCTCAACACTGTAGGCTGTAAAAGTAAAAGTTCCAGCTTGATCTGTCTACAAGTCTCACTTCACCAACATATATGGAGTAACATGTAATGAATAATCCCCATCCTGAAGACAGTTACACACAGGAATTTGTATTTGAGGCTAATAAATTTCACACATATAAAATGTTTAGGCATTAATGAGTGTGATTTGCTTGCTCTGTCACATTGAGAGAAGCCAGCGTGATCTGGGCAGTACAGGTCCTGTCTCGTGGTTACAAGGAATCTCCTGTGCTCTGTACAGACATCCTGACAAGCCCTTCTGGGACAAATGTGGTCAGAGCCCCTTCTCACAAGATGCTGGAGACCCAAGGAGTCATGCACAACCTCCTCCCAGCTGTCGTTGTGTCCACCATGCCTGCAAGAGTCACTGGCACGGAGAAGCCATTTGCTAAACATTTTTGAATGTGTACAGAAATGATTTAGAGGCCGGAGATGACAGTGAGATAGGTAAGCAGACCAGCTTGGCGCCTCCTTGCCCTCCTGACATTCAAGCCGCCTGCTGAGAATGCATTTCGGAGGTCCAATTGTGATCAGCTGTTGGGACATCTGGCAGTTTCTATGCAAGGGGCATTTACAAGTTTGGTGTGCAATACTTGTACAAATGCCAGAGGTACTTTTAGCCTCAGCTGGTGGCATGCCTTCAGCCCCCACCACCACTCCAAGACTACACCAGCTCCAGAGGGTTTGCCACTCAGAGCTCTCCAACGTTTAGGGAATGAGTCATTGGATTTAATCAGCTGGCCCTAACAGTAAGAAATATTCATTTAGACCATTTGGAGAAAGCAAGAGTTGACATGCATGCTTTGCAAAGGGACAATTACTTGAAGCTCACCCCATTACTGGCAGGTTCCTTTTTCTAGCTTTAAATAGGGAGAGCTGAGCAACGAGCTCCTCAAGTGATGATTTTCAGGCCACACCTCACAATAGCGGAATGCCTGGAATGAAGGTCTCCAGACCTGACTGAACCGTATCACTGTGACTTTACCACTTGTTATTGTACAGAGAATACCACTGCTTGACAGGCCCAGAATGGCCTCATGCAGGTGGGCCACCTTGTGCATAAAATGGCAAAGGCCAGGCAGTTTGTGGAATACTTTAAGTGACAAAGCCACTTCTTCTCCATGCTTTGATGCTTTGGGATGGTATCAGTTGCTAGGAGATCATCTCTAGGAGGTGACTTTGACTTCTTTGAATCTCTGAACTTGAAGAATGCTTTTAAAGTGAGTTATTGAGAAATTCTCCTCTATTTTGTTCTGAAATCTCATCCAGGAACATTTTTATGCAGGAAGTTAGGTACTCAGATTAAAAAAACAAAAACAAAAACAATTGGCCCTTCATCTCTATGTTTACATAATGTTCTGAAATCGATTTCTTCCTGGGTACGCCTCTAACATATACATGAATGAGCAACTGTAATCTGAATAAAATTAGAGAAAGAAACCTAGATGGATGATTGTGTTTGGACTTTCAGTAAGTTTAAGTTCACAGAACATTTGCGACATGAATTAACATAGAAAAAGTACACTTTATGCTTACAGACAATACAAACAAACAAACAAAAACCAGAAACCCAGTACAATCTCCTGCTACCTCTAAGCAGTTTTTCACATGTACACTCTTCACAGTTGTGGCAAACACGGCTCAGGATCATAACTTAAGATAGTTTTGGAAAGCTGTGTGGCCAAGGACCAAATTTTAGAAAGTTACGTGGCACGTGTGTGAAACAATACTGTGCATACACCAAACACCTTTTTCATTTACTCAATCACTCAGCCCGTCTTCTACTTCTCCTAGATGGCAGGCCCTGGCGACAAAGTGATGCTGTTGGCAGAAAGGGTTCTCATTCGAGGATCAAATTCAACGGAGAGACGTAACAGCTAATGAATTATTACAGGACAGGCTGGTACATGGAAGCAAGTGGAAGCACATGCTGCCGTCAGACGTGTTCCCCCCAGAGCAGATGGGGGCCCCTAGCTGCGACCTCATGATCCCACAACTGAGCTCTCCAGCTGAGGCTGGAAGAACCGGTGGTATTTATGTAGCAAAAGGGGCATGGATGCCTGGAAGCAGGCAGAGGACATGTATGAGTTCTGCGACTCTGGCACATTCCTAAAATCCTGACCAAATAGTAAAACTGCACTGATGACATCATTGGTCTTGATGTCAGGAAATGAACTTTCTCTGGCACTGGAAGTAAAACATAATAGAGAAAAAAAGAAGAGAGCTGCATTTTGTACCTACTAAATAAAAGACACTATCAAAGGCACTGAATTCTCGTGACATGTCTCCAGCAATCACAGTCAGTATCATCACAGGTGTACTTAAGTCACCTTCTCAGGAACCCACCTGGCTAGTTGTCATGTCCACACTCAAAGACACGCCTACCTGATGCCAAACTGGGAGATTTCCACCTCCATGCGGCTCTGTCTGAAGCTTTGCAAACTTCAGCCAGAACTTATTTCTAAATAGGATGCATTTTAGTCCCACGATACTGATGAAGGTAAATTCAGAAAATTCTAACATCTCTCGGCTTATACACAATTGAATTCATGTCTCACTCGTGTACTTTGTGTACAAGAATGCCGGGTTGGCAGCAGCTTACTTCCTGCAGTGAATCAGGACTCCAGCTCCTGCATCACGAAGGTCGGCCACCTTCAGATGTCAAGGCTTTACAAGGTCATCGCAGACAGAAACCACGTGCAAACACCATGAGGGAGGTCTCCATACACCCACCCTGTCAGTGGAGACAGTGGCTGACCTCCATCGTCCAGGACTCAGGCACACGGACATGGCCGCCTAGCCAGGGGTGACTGGGACACACAGTCCGCTGTGTGAGGTCGGTTGATGTGCCAGGCATGCCACAGGTGGTTTCACGTGCACATCACAAAAACAGAGGGTTTTGTTGTTTTGTTTTGCTTTTCTTTTTTACGATAGTACCATAAAAAATCAAATTAAATAATGCGAGGCTCTTTCATATATTTGTAAAAATTCAAAGGCCTGTTCTCTGAAAGTCATAACCAAAGAAAAAAGTCTATAAGCTACTTACTTGTTTTTAGCTGGATTCTCTTGACAACTGATCAGACTCCTGTCTGGTATGTGAGTTGTTATAAAATTCAAGCAGCTGTCAGGGAAAATAAGGAGTCCACACATCTGTATTTGGGCACAGTATAAAAGACACACACTTTTCTAGTGCACTTTTATTTTACAAAGGTGTGAGAAAGGATTTTCCAATAGTCCTCAGAGTGTCTTCCCGGAGAGACCCAGCTGAGGCTGACACCGCTAAGGACAGGTTGCCCTTGTGGGACAGTGAGTACAGCCAAGGGGTTCCATGGTGGTACTGACTTGGGCTTCCATGGGGGTGGACTTCCCTGTACTGTTAGAAAGGCTCAAATTCAGGACCAAGGACATGTGCTCTGGACTAAAATGGATGCTTTACAACTCAAAAGAAGTCGTTGCATACGTAGGGGTTGGTTTGAAATGAAGGATGTTTGCAAAAATACCTGAGCGGTGAGGTGTGGGAGAACTGTTCCGACTACATCAGAGTTCAGAGCTGAAAGGGGATGGGACCTTTGCCATGGAGGTCACAGCTTCTCGAGGTCCAGAGCCTCCCGGGAGGTCCTCATCTTTCTTGAGCCAAACAAATGTCCTGAAAGCACTCATTTCTTCGGTCATCTACACTTAATTTCCCACCAATGTACATCCAAGCCAATGTGGGGAGAGAGCCACCACATATGCCATTTCTCCAGCATGCTGTAGCTTCCTGAGGCATACCGCTTCCTGCAGTGGGAACACATGCACGCACACACACACCACCTCCAATTCCTCCTCAAAGGTGACTTTCTAAATTGCACAGTGACATGACTTGCATGACGCTGAAACCAAGAGGCTCTGCATCAGAGTTTTGTCAGCCTCTTTCATTCATTCTGAAGGATGGAAGTGTGCCTGTCATGCAGAACACCAGCTACTCAGTATCCATACCCTGGCTCAGCGTCTCCGTGAGCCATCTGCCACGAAGGAGCCAAACGTCATGTTTGTCTTAATAACTGTATTGTTTGCCAGTGCTGTGCCAGTCAGGATTCCAGCTGTTTCCCCAAGTATATCTCATTTAGTTCTCAGAACAGACTCATCAGGCACATGTCATGGCTCCCAGTTTATAGTGTGAAGATGGGAGTACCTACATGTGCAAACATTTCAGCTGCAGGCGAGGTACTAACTCACCAGAGAGGAAGCCGTAAAACCAAGCGGCTCCTCAAAACTTCTCCATGGAAGCATTTAGTTTCATGCTTTTTCTAAATTGAAGTTTGCTCCTTTTTTTTGAAGAAACTGAAACGAAAGAATTCATAGACAATCCTTTACAGAACCTTGAATTAATTAATGTGATGGCAATTTGTACAACAATTTAAAAATTTCGGAAAAATTTCACAAATCTTATTTCAGTTAAGATTATGAAAAGCGCTTTCAATGCATTTACAGTCAGCACAGTGAATTACGTCACTGCAAATCAGGGTGACCCGAACAATTCTAGTTAGATATCATCATATCATTTTCATAGTTGTCCTTTGTACATCAATGTGGCAATGACATTTAAAATATTGTTAATGCATCACATGGCTCTCAAGTGTACAGATTCGTGGTTTCACCCTTGTGACCATCACCCACAGCAGGAAGGGGCCACGTCACGTGCTGGAAGACCCTCTCGTGCCCAGCTCTGCATTGCCCACCCTGTCTCTTCTTAGACTTCATACACAGTGAATCGTAAGGTACTGACTTCTTTAATTCAAACTTGCACATGTAAAATCCATCTAGGTTGTTACACGAATCACTAGCTTGTTATTTTCATTATTGTATAGTATTTCATTCTGTGAATATACAGCCATTAATCTATTGCACTCTGAGTTGACATTTTCATCTTTACAGGTCTCAGCTGTCAAGAATAATTCCTGCATACACTTCTGTTGTGCACGCATATGCATTCCTGGTGGGTAGCCTAGGGGCAGGGCTGCGGCACCATAGATTGTGTGTTTGTCCAACTTTAGCAAATGAGTTCCCAGAAGTTTCCTGTTTATACCGTGTGGTGATGATGAGAGTTCTGATTGCTCCACATACACACCATCATACGGTATGGTCAAGAGTGTGTCTGCATGTGTGTGTGTATGTGTGTCTACATGCACATACATATGTGTGCATAATATGCAATGCATAATCTAATTATATATTTAGTATATACTGGCATCATATATACTATATAGAGCATTTATATTAGTTCATATTGTGTCTATGTGTGTGTATACATATGTATGTATATTTCTTTTTGATGTGATCATATACTGGTTATGCTTTAAAAGTAGAATTCATCTGCCAGAGATACTCTCTGAAATACTTGCTTCACATTAACACAGGGTTGGAAAGTGAATGGAGGCTGGCCACAATGTCCTAATTGTTGAGGCTGTATATTGAATTGGATTAAACCAGTCTGCTGATTTTTGTATATGTTTGAAATTCTGCACTATAGCATATTTGCACATATAAGCTAATATAAATGGCATATAAACTATTACCTCATGTACATTATGTATTATATGCCATATGCATTATATAATAGTTTACCATACATAGTGGTATTATGTATAGTACATATACAGCATCCATTTATCTTATATGTTATCCTTATTCTTACACACTATTACACTTAAAATAAATCTCTTTATCTATCTATAGCTATATATCTATATCTATCTATAAATACATAGATATATCTATATCTACCTATAGATATATTTATATCTACCTATATCTACATACCTATAGATAGATATCATCTCTCTCTATATATACCTATACCTATACATATATCTATATTTATCTATATTTCAATCTATATCCACGTCCATACCTATATCTATAACTATCGATACCTCCTATTTGCTCTCTCTCTGGAGAATCCTAACTAGTGTAATTAATAAGACTAATCCATTAATTGTACATCTATTTCTCAGAGGGAAACACACAGCTTTGAACCAAAGCTATAAATCTCTACCTGTGGAACTGGGGGCATTCGCTGCAAGCCGGAAGCACACAGACCTGCTCTTTCTTCTGAAGCCATCCCACCCATGAAGTGGCCTCTTCCACTTTCTCTAGATCTCTGTGAATTCTACTTTCTAACTATAGTTGCAGCTGTGTGTCAAAAAGGCTTGCATTGGGAGGTAGGCATCGCTTGTTCCTGGCTTAGAGTGGCACTGAATGAGATCAGAGCATATTTCCATGACTGGTGCTAAAATCAAAATGCATCACTCTGGGGAGCAATTATACCCGGTCAGAGAGGGCCTCACCCTCTGTCCCTGGTTTTCTTTTCCTGCTTGGCTGGCCTTGATTGCAGTTGATGCTTCCCAGATGTACTTTCTTCCATGAGTATCTCTCCCCACTCAGTAGTAGCCCCATCCCTGCTCAGAAGTAAAAATGACTTCAGTGCAGAGCTCTTCTCCCTCCTGGCAAGCGGGAGTGGCCTCGAGCTGCCCTGGCCACATGTAGATGTCAATCAGTGAATTTATGCTCAGATCTACATAAGATATATTGGCATGGATGGTTATTTACACCTCTAAGGGACACAGATGAACAAGAGGAAAACACTGTGAATACCTGGGCACTTGGTGGGCAGGGCACAGACACTGCATTTGGCACTGAGAAGGACAGTGATTCTCCCAATAACACTCTATTGGCTGCTTAATAGCAGAGGTGGGGAGAGCCAATGGACCCGCAGCGATGAGCAGCATGCAGTGACAGGGCTTCTCACTACACAAGGACATCTCCTCTGCTTGCTAAATGAATTGGACCCTTGCTGCAGATTTAAATGTAGTACACCAAGCACATCTACCGCATTTCCCCGAAAATAAGACTTAGCCGGACCATCAGCTCTAATGCATCTTTTGGAGCAAAATTTAATATAAGACCGGATCTTATATTATATAATATATGAATTTTTTCTTATATGAATTTTTGCTCCAAAAGACGCATTAGAACTGATGGTCCAGCTAGGTTTTATTTTCAGGGAAACACGGCAATACATTTTATAATGCTGACATTTTTGTCTTCTAATATCTGCGAAGCGCCAACCATATCTCCAGCATCATGCACTGGTCAGCTGGACCATCCTTCATCTTGGGAGTATGTGTGTGTCTGTAACAAATCGTAGCAGAACAGGGCATGTGCAGTGCAGAGGTTTTACATCACCGTTCACCATCATTGCTTTACCTAAGGAAGTTACTTAACTTCCTTGTGCCTCAGTTCCTTCACATGTGATGTAGGAATAATAATGGCATCAGCTAGTATGCATTGTGACAATTCACAAGAAGATACTGTGTTTAAAGCACATAGCAGAATACCTGATGAATGTTAGTCACCATTATTGGTTTGTTTTTCACTATATTGATATTCTAGAGCAGTGCTTCTCTTCTGGGGGCCATTTTGTACCCCATTCCCAGAACATTTGTCAATGTCTGAATGCATTTTTGAATTTCAGAGCTGGTGAGGGTGCTCCCATCATCTGGTAGGAGGAGATCAAGAATGCTGCAAATATTCTTCCATGCACAGGACAGACACTGCAGCAAAGACTTACTCAGTTCAACATGTCAGGAGCACTGGCTTTGGGGAAACCTGCTCAAGACAAAGAAAAAGAAGAGACAATAAAACACAAGGTGTGACACCAACAGTCTTGGAGGATATTGTTTCTAGAACATTCTTTCACCCCTCCCATAAGTAGGAATGTATCTTCTCTTCATGTTCTCTGAGACGCTGGAATTTTGAGTTTCTTGCTTGTCCACTAATGAAGTTGGAAAAGCTCAGCTGTTAGGGAAATCTGTCCAACCAAGAGCATGGCACAGGAAAAGACATGATTCTTTCTGGAGACCTCTCCATCACACTAACAAATGCCTCGTTCTAGGGTCCATCTTCGTGCCTAGAACCATTTAATCTTCCCAATTTATGCAGGTTCCAAACCTACATTCCTCAGGTGATATCTAATGTTCTACAGAAAACATACAGAGAAGCATGAGAAAAACATGGAGATTTCCTCTAACAAAATAGTTGTGAAATTCATAGACACACTGTCAGTATCATCTGTGTGTCCTAGTATATTTCAACACGTAAGGTTAATGGCTGGACATGGATTTGAAATGACAGACTTGGCCATTGGTCTTCGGGGTCATTGCCTCAGGCAAAGCCTCTGGCTAAAGGATTTCTACATGCCCAGTGGCCTAGTTCCAAGAACAACTAGATATCTTATGCAGTGAGATCTATAAAACTGTGCTGGAAGGAATTACTGCTGGTACTACCATGACAAATAGCTAGCTGCCTCAGAAATGGAAGCTTATACGCCATCACCACACATTGGCAACCAAACACTGCCCATCTGAAGCAACCTATTGGAGCAGGTAAGCAGAAGTGGGCGTGGCACACCACTGAAACTCAGGCTCCAGGGCTGCTTGCTTAAGGGGATGTCACGACCCAGCCATTATGTAAAATTGACATCACAGAGGGAAGAGAGCAAAGTGGGGGACCGACCAGCAGCCTTGCTGAAGTTATAAGTCCTCGTAAAGGGAGGTTTTCAACTCGCAGCTCAGCTGGGCTTGTCCCTTTATATCCAACATGTCTCTCGTCACCCAGGCATTAGCTACTAGCCCATCACACCACATCCAGGGTGTCTCCTTCTCTAGGGTTGCCCCAGGGAGTCATCTCTACTCTGGCACCCTGGCCAGGCTCACTGGATGGAGCTGCCTGACAAGGGCGGGAAAGCCGTTTCCATGCCCAGAGGTGCACCCCATCCAATTAGGCTGCTGGTAGGAACATTTGAAAAGGGGATGCTTGATGGTGGTCAACAAGATGAATCTTTCACTCAAGCCAGGACTTCAGCAAGATAAAAATGTAATGGCCCTTTCTAGCCACTTTGGAAATTAGTCTCCAGAAACATCTGAGATCTTTGCAATCTCTTATTTTCTATTGTAATGTATCTCAAGAAAGATCCTTATGCTAAATATATTTAAGTATAACAATAACAATGCACATTTATAAAAACGCATAGTTTTATGTATCTATGCTGTTTCTCGATTCTCAGGAACAACAGGCCCAGGCCAGGAAGTGCACACGTGTGGCAGCAGGAGCCACGCACGTTCCTCAGTGAACCGTGAATCATCCTCGTGAGCTGGCTTAAAAATATATAGGAAATTAAACAGATAAATGTTAATCTCAGGAGATTTCATTGCTCAGGTTGTCATGTTTGCAACACTCAACAACAACAACCCTATCCTGATAAACAGAACACAAGTTCCAGCATCACCTGAAGGCAGCCTGATCATCCTGTGAGTCCCCGAATTCTGGGGACATGCCCATGACTCTAAGCATGTTTAGTGGGAAAGGGACAATCAGGGACAGCACACACCTGAGCGAACGGGATTTGAATTAGTATGTTCTAGCCACATAGCCTTCTTTATGACAGATGGCACCATGGAAGCCCTGAATACATGGCTGTTTTGATAACGTGAATTACAACTTAAATAAAGCTCTATGCACGTGTATTGCCATTCCCAGGCAGTTACCATGAAGACACCCCCTTCCTGGAGCCACGTGCTGCCACATCACAGCAGCACGCACACTGTCCCCACACGTCAGACTCTGTTCTCCCTCCCATTTCCAGCCTTCCTGGAAACGCTGGTATGTGGTGCCCAGAGATGAGCTGATGCCATTATGGTGAATCAGGGAGTGGCTTCAGTGATCTGTCCTGGGGGGGGGGGGGACTCGCCAACCTGCGGTACAGTTACGGCTTCTCTTTGGAGCTTTAATTCCACGCTGATGGTCACATGGCCCCATTTTATTGTGACGTAAATAGGTACAGTGATGAACTATTCTTTTTTTTTTTTTTAAGCATGTTTTTCCAGGACCTATCAGCTTCAAGTCAAGTAGTTGTTTCAATCTAGTTGTGGAGGGCGCAGCTCACAGTGGCCCATGCAGGGATCGAACCAATAAACTTGGTATCATGAGCACCACACTCTAACCAACTAAGCCAACCAGCTGGCCCGTGATGAGCTATTCTCTATTCTTGCAACCCTGGAAGGTCGGGGACATTTTATTTGTCATCCTCTCTGATTTCTCAAACTACAGTTTTTCAAGGTTGAAGAGAGAATTCTTGGCCCTAAGTGGCAGGTCCGTTCCCCCACTGGTTGACCGTTTCAGACATGTCCTTTGCTTTCAAAAAACTCAAGGAAATTAATCAGGTGTCCCCTCCCTCAGAGAGCATCTATGGAGCTGATGGATCCATAATTTAGTCATAGAGTGTAGGTACTTATTCACAGTCCACTATCCTGTAATATATTTCAAATTATTTGTTCATTTAAAAGACATGCTCTTGGAACTCATGACATTTTCCTATTTCAGGAAATAATTAATAAGCTTCTACTTAGTGCATCTCCACTTGCTCTGTTATTTCCTTACCAGGGACATTTAGTGTCACTTTTAAAACTTGGGGATTTAAATTGGCACCATGGCTTCCAAGACACTGTCAGTGGTAATCTGGGATTTTCACATATAAATAAAAGAGCCTCCTTTGGCAGTTGCCACCTAAAGGGGATACTTTGGTTTGCTTTTGAAGGTGATTGCTGGTGGCAGGAACTGACATTTACTAATCTCCTACCCCCACCACCCACTACTACCTGCCACCCCAGGAAACCCCTAATCTGCTTTCTATCACCATAGATTAGTTTGTTTTCTCCTGAATTTCCTAGAAAGGGGATAGATACTATCTTATGTACTCTTTTTATTTTATTTTATTTTTTTATTTTTGGGGGTCTAGTTTCTTTCACTCAGCATAACTATTTTGAGACCCCTCCAGGCTGTTGCATGTATCAGTACTTCCTTCTTATTGCCAAGTAATACTGCCTGGCACAGATGCACAACCTTGTTTAGCCAGTGATCCGTTGATGGACCTTTGGGTTGTTTCCACTCTTTGGCGATACAAATAAAGTAGCCATGGACATCTGTGTACAAGGGTGCGTGGGGCATAAACTTTCTTTTCTTTTGAGCAATTGCATAGGAGTGGAGGGGCTACATCATAGGGTAGATGTACCTTTAATTTTTTAAGAGACACATTCTTTTTCCGAATGGTTCTACCTTTTTATATTCCAATCAGGTGTGCAGGTGGTCCACATCTTGTTTCTGATCTGAATGGAAACCCTTCATGCTTTCACCTTAAGTATGATGTTGCCTGTCCTGGGGCATTTTGCACACATGCCTGTTGTCAGGTTGAGGAAGTAGTCTTCTATTCCTAATTTGCTGAAAGTTTTTATGAAAAGTGAATGTTGGGTTTTGTGAAAGGTCTTTTCTGCTTCTACTCAGAGGTGCATGTGGCTTTCCACTCTTAGTTTGTGAATATGATAAATCACATTAATTGATTTTTTAAAATTAGGCAGTGTGGAGTTTCCTCAAAAAATTAAGAATAGAATTACCATGTGACCTAGTAATCCCTCTCCTGGGTATATACACAAAAATCTGAATACATTTATCCATAAAGATATATGTGCTCCACTGTTCATGCAGCTTTGTCTAAGGTGACCAAGACATGGAAACATTAATTGATTTTTGAATGTTAAACTCACTATTCCTGGGATAAATCTCTCTTGGGTGTGGTGTATTTTATATGTTGTTGAATTTGAGTTGCTAAAATGTTTTGTTTAAATTTTTACTCTTCCATATTTATGAGTCTGAAGTTTTCTTTCTTGTAATATCGTTGATTTTTTTAAAAAAAATATGTTCTCATAAAATGAGTTGGCAAGTACTGTCTTCTTTTCAATTTTCTAGTTGAGATTCTGTAGTATTGTAATGATGTCTTCATTCAATGTTGAAGACATCTTTTCTTGATATTTCTTTTAGGGGTGTTAATAACAAATTGCTTTATAAACATGGGGCTAATTCAAATTATCTCCCTTTTCTTGACTGTCTTTTGGTAGTTTCTGTGTTTTAGGGGATTTGTCCATTTCATGTAAGTTATTGAATTTGCCGACATACAGTTATTCATAATATTCCCTTACTATCTTTAAAAAGTTTTTTTCATTGTGTTAAAATACACCTAACATAAAATTTACCATCTTAGCCATTTTAAATGTACACATTAATATATTCAATAACAATATATTTATATTGTTCTCCAACATCTGCAGAATTCTTTACATGTTGCAAAACAGAAACTCTGTGTTCATTAAAGAACTCCGCAATCCCACTTCCCTCCAGATGCTTGTATCCACCATTCATAATCGTACAGTGTTTGTCCTCTTGTGATTGGTTTGTATTCTCAAGGTTTATCCAGACTGTAGCCTGTGTCAGAATTTTCTTTCCTTTTTGAAGGCTAAATAATATCCCATTGTATGTATAGACCACATTTTCTCTATCCATTCAGCTACTGAGAGTCACTGGGGCTGCTTATAATGCTGCTGTGAACATGGGTACACAAATCACTTTGAAATCCTGCTTTCATTTCTTTGGATATATACTTAGAAGTGGAATTGCTGGATCATGCGGTAATATATTTAGAATGTTTTGAGGACCTGCCGTACTGTTTTTCATAGTAACTGCACCATTTAAATTCTCACCAACAATGCACAGGGTTCCAATTTCTCCACATCAACACCTGTAATTTTTATTTTTCACAGTATTTTAAAAAACATGTTTGGATTAGTATTAGTATGATATATGTTTGTTTGTTTGTTTAATCCTTTTACTTTTAATCTATTTGTGCCCTTGTAAAGAAAATGTGTTTCCCGTAATCAACATGTACTTTGGTCTAGCTTTTGGATCTTATGTGACTGCCACTGCTTTCTGATGGGAGTCTCCAGGCCATACGATGACTCTCAGTATGTCCAGGTATATAGCTATCATCTTATCATCTGTATCTCATTTGTCCCATCTGTTCTTTGTGCCCACTTTCTTATTTTTCTGCCTGCCTTTGGATTAACTCAATATCTTTATGATTCCATTTCATATTCATTCTTGTCTTATTCTCTATAAATATCTGTTTTATTGTTTTAGAGGTTGCTTGGGTTTATAATGTAAAAGTTTGATTTATCCTAGTTACTTCTAACGGATATTATACAACTTCACATATACATAAGAAGCTACAGTTTTTTGGTGTCATTTTTTTCTTCCTTCTGGATTTTGTGCTATTTTCGCCATATGTTTTAATCTTATATTTGTTATAAACTCCAAACTGCATTGTTATAGTTTCGTTTTTATGTTTTTTTTAAATCTTCTTTAAAGGAGGATTGGATAATCATAATAACCGCATATATTTATCTGTGTAGCTCCCATTCCTACTGGTCTTCAGTCTCTTACTATGCTATTGATCCACACCTCCATCAGGACATTGTGCTTCTCCCTAAAGAACTTCTCTTAACATTTCTGGTTCTGTCACTCTATTTGTGATATATTCTTTCAGCTTTTTATATCTGAAAAATATTTTACTTTTGAGTGATCTTTTCTACAAAATTGTAGGATGACATGATTTTCTTTCAGTGCATTAAACGTGTTGCCGCCCAGTCTTCTTGCCTATGTCGTCCTAACAAGAAATCTACTGTTACCAAAATAGTGTTATTCTGTGTGTAATTAGTCTTTTCTGCCTGCTTTTCAGATTTTGTCTTTATCAGTGGCTTTGAGTAGTTTGCTTACAAAATATCTTGGTAAAGTTCACCTCATGTATTTTGTTCTTGTGTCTCACTGCATTTCTTGAATTGGTGGGTTTATAGTTTATACCAAATTAGGGAATATAAATTTGGCCTCTCTCTCTCTCTCTCTCTCTCTCTCTCTCTCCTTATTATCTACCAGAGGCTTCAATTATGTATTATTCCACTTATATTTGTCCCAGAGCTCACTAAGCTTGGATCATTTTTTGAATTCTTTTTTGTCTGTGTTTCATTTATAGTTTACAGTAGTATGTTTTCAAGTTCACTAGTGTTCTCTTCTGTACTATCTTACCTGCCATTATTCTTATCCAATATATTTTAAAATTTGACACACTGTATTTTTTAGAAGCTTGATTTGGGTCTTTTTAAAATCTTCCACATCTCTACTTAGCATTTCGAACATGTGGAGTACAGTTACAATAATGTTTCAAGACCTTACCTGTTAATTCTAACACCTGTGTTGCTACTGGATAAGTTTAAGTTGATTGATTTTTCGTCTCCCTATGGAACATGTTTTTATCTTTATTTGAAAGCTTGGTGAAGTTTTATATCATGCAAGACACTGCCATTTGATCTTGTGTGCTGGATAATTTTGTTTTCTCATAAATACCCTTGAGTTTTGTCTTGGGATGCCATTAATTTACTTGTAAATAGTTCAATACTCTCATGTCTTCCTTTTCAAGGCTGAGCAGTCAGTCTAACACAGATCAGTCTGCGTGTGGTAGCATAAGACAGTGGTTTTCCACTAGGGATGATTTGGTCCTTGAGGGGCATTGGGCATCACTTGTGTGGGATATGGTATTGGCATCTAATGAGCTAATGCAGGGGTGCTGCTTAAGATCCAACAATGCACAGTACAAACATCTCATGACGAGCATCATTCACCCTAATCAGCACCCAGTAGTGCTGAGACCGAAAAACACTGGGCTGGACTAATCATTCATCATGACTTAGACAGGACTTCCTATGTACTTTGCCCAATATTCCAGAAATTACGAGTTTTTCTTGTCCAGTTGGTGGGAACAGCACTATTCTCAGCCCTGTGTGAGCGTCTGACACTGCTCGCAACTTCTCAAGCCAGCCAGTCTGCTGATCTCCACCGGGGATCCCCCGCCTTTCACTTGAAACTAGAAACTCTCTCAAGGCAGCAAGCTGGGCAACTGTAGAGTCCACATAATTGGTTTCTTATCTCTCAGGGATTGTTGCTAGATTTTCTAGTTTTGACAATGTATATTTCATACATTTTGTCTATTTTTTTAGTTGTTTCGGATGACAGAGTAAATACAGTCCCTTTCTTGATAGGGAGTGGAAGTCTCTCTCTCTCTCTCTCTCTCTCGCTCTCTCTCTCTCTCTCTCTCTATATATATATATATATGTATATGTATATGTATATATATATATGTATGTATTTGTTTATGTATTTAAATATATCGGGGTGATAATGGTTAATAAAATTATATAGGTTTCAAATATATAATTTTATAATATACCATCTTTACATCACACTGTGTGTTCACCACCCAGAGTCAGTTCTCCTTCCATCACCATATATTTAATCCCCCTTACCCTCATCTCCCTCCCCCCACCCCCTTACCCTCTGGTAACCACTAAACTATTGTCTGTGTCTATGAGTTTTTGTTTCTTCATTTGTTTGTCTTGTTGTTTTGTTGTTTTCAGTTTTATATCCCACATATGAGTGAAATCACATGGTTCTCAACTTTTTCTGTCTGACTTATTTCACTTAGCATTATAATCTCAAGATCCATCCATGTTGTTGCAAATGGTAGTATTTCATCTTTTCTTACCACCGAATAGTATTCCATTGTATATATATATACCACATCTTCTTTATCCATTCATCTATAGAAGGACACTTTGGTTGGTTCCATGTCTTGGCCACTGTAAATAAAGCTGCAATGAACATTGGAGCCATATATCTTTACAGATAAATGTTTTCAGAATTTTTGGGTAGATACCCAGGAGAGGTATTGCTGTCCTGGGTTGTATGGTAATTATATTCTTAATTTTTTTCAGGAACCTCCACACTGCCTTCCATAGCGGCTGCACCAGTCTGCATTCCCACCAACAGTGTATGAGGGTTGCTTTTTCTCCACAGCCTCTCCAACATTTGCTATTATTTGTCATGTTGATGAAAGCCATTCTGACTGGGGTGAGGTCATATCTCATTGTAGTTTTGACTTGCAATTTCCTAATACCTAGTGAAGTTGAGCATTTTTTCATATATTTGTTGTCTGCTTGTATATCTTTTTGGGAGAAGTGTCTATTTAGGTCCTCTACCTATTTTTCAATTGGATTGTTTGTTTTTGTTGTCATTGAGTTGTACGAGTTCTTTATATGTTTTTGATATCAACCCGTTATCGGAAGTATTGTTTGCAAATATCTTCCCTCATTTGATTTGTTGCCTCTTTGTTTTGTTGATGGTTTCTTTTAGTTTCAGTGCAATACTTTCAAAGTTACTGTTAAAATGTCTATTAAATTAATAAATATGTTTTTGTCTTTAAAATTTGAGTTGTTGCTCTGTATTGAAATTAATTTTTACTGAATAAAATGCAATGAATAAAAAAATTTGATCTTTAAAATGGAGGGCAAAATTATTGAGAAAAGATAAAACAGAGTTTGATAAAAAAGTTAATGCAGGACCTAGTGAATTTCCTTGCCATTAGGATACTTCTTGACTCCTTAAATCTTATACCAGAACTTTGGTTTTTAGTTTCTTAGAGAAGGACTCAGAGGGGAGCAACTTTACATGTGTGTTCATGAAACCATAAAATGCCATGGACACTAAAATAAATTGGTGGAATCTAGCCCACTAATCCTGCCTGTGGCCCATCCCTCAAAGCATTCCTGTGAAGCATATTGTTTATTGACTCTTTATTTGCTCCTTTTAATCTTTTAATAGTCTCTTTGGTGTGTGTGTGTGTGTGTGTGTGTGTGTGTGTTTGTATGTGTGTGTGAGTGTATTGGTTTTATCCTAGAAAATTTTCAGACAAGGTCCAATCCCCTCCTGAAATTTCATGGCACATAGAACCAGAAGGAAAAACTCAGAGAGGAAACAGGGCCATGGTGGTTACCTGCATCACCAAAATCCTTAGTTGAAACAGATTTATCTCTTTAAATCTAGCCTCAGTTTACAGTCTAGTCATACCTCAGTAACTGATTTAAACAGAAAAGTCTACCAAATACTAAAAGCCCATTTAATAATTGCATCATTTTTCTCTTTATTTTGGGTTAGGCTTCAAAGAGCCTCCACCTAGGACACAATTCTTGCTTGCATGTAAATTCACATGTATTTAAACAGAGTTATTATATTTTTTTAATAGCAAAGTCAGGTCAATGTTACTAAAAAGTTTATTTAATTCAATAATTAAGTGTAGATGTGGAAACGGTAAAGAATTCCACTTTCATAATTTGGAAATGGGACACATGTCATGTTATATTCACGATCTTGAAGCATCTCGCTTTTCTGGCTGCATGGTTGTAGCAGGCAGAGAGCTGCCATCTGTCTCACTTCACCCTCATCTCCACGTGCTCTTGTAGTTTGGAAGGCATGGATTCAGTGACTTCAGCGTTATCTGTGCTTTGGCACTTTCCGGTTGTTTACTGAGCTGAAGAAATTAATATGACTCTAATAAAATCACAGATGTTAATTAGTTGTAATTGTTGAACTGTTCCTGCCTTGATATATTACAGAGACTTGGACAAGATGTAATGTGGGGATTTAGAGAATTTGATGGCACTGTGTTTGTGCTCTCTTGTGTGCATTAGAAAAAAAAGGAAAAGAAATGAAAAAGAAATCTGAGTAAGGCTTCAGGCAGGAACAGTAAGGGAGAGTACATTACAATCTAACCTAGTAAGAATTCAAATACTTTGAAGCCAGATTACTTCAGATGTTTTCTTCACCCCATGTCAAGCTACGCTTCTCCTGAAACAGTGCCTGGATGCAGAAGTAAACACTGGTGTCCCCACTTGTTTTTCAGGCAGAGGGGAGCAGGGCTAGTAACATGGACGCCCTTCCAGGCCCAAGGACAACTCCCCAGAAAAGAGGAGCTGTTTGCTGGATTAGCAGGCTCATCCTCCACTTTTCCCAACCTCTGGGAACCTTCCCCTGGCTGGACCTGGGGTCCAGGCCCAGTGCCCAGGGAAAGGCTAGCAATTTTGTGAGGACATTTTCATGGAGGTGGCCACTCAAAACGAAGTCCGAGGGCCCGAGCCCCCATTCCATGCACAAGGAGACGCTGGTCTGTTGGCATGAAGGAGCTTGAAGCCCAGAGCAATGAGCTGGGGGGTTGGCTGCTCCCACTGGGGGAGGGAGTGTCAGAGTGACGACAGGAAACAAATAAGCCCAGAGCTCGCACTCCATGACAAATCCCGAAAACGCGATCTCCTGTTGAGAGGAAGACGTCAAACAATAATTCTGACTCCCCACAGAGCGGTATCTCGGGGGTCTTCATCAACTGTATGTAACTGACAATATGAGATTGTGACTTCATACTAAGTTTAGGACTTTATTATTAAGCAACAACATGCTATTGAAAGTGACAAGCAGAGAGTGCCTGGTCCCCACTGAATACTAATTGCTCTAGTAGAAAGAAGTGTCGGGGTCATAAAAACTGTCATCTTTTGGCCAGTGTTTCTGTTACACAAAAGCTGGTTACATTCCTTGTGTGCACATGTTTCAAATCAAGCCGAAATATAAATGAAATCTTTAGCTCTAAGACTCTCTTATATTTGGCACAGAGTGACACTGACAGCTGTCCATTCCCAGCAAATTTTGTGCTGGGACGTCTGAAGCAAGAGGCTGCAACTGGTCCAGGGCGCCTTCCTGGAACCCAGGGGAGGAGAGCAGGAGATGTTTCTAGGCCTCGGTGTTTGGTCATCTCTCCCATCTGGTCCCTACCTGACTCCTTTCTCTGATGTCAGGGCCGTGGACCTTCTCTTGCCCTTCTCTTGCATGAAAACTCATGAGGATCTCCTGACTCAATCCCCCTTCCATTGTAAAGTCTCTTTGACCATTTTACCCTCTTAAGCAAGGAGAACATCTGCTCAGAAGCTAGCTTTTTTTCTCATTTTGCTGTGAGATGTCCGTGTCTTCCACACCACGAAGCAGAAAAGAACATCCTTCTTAGTATCCACTCAAGTGTGAGATGAGCCTGCCACACACAGCCCAGATAATATGATTATTTTGGTCCTCACCAAAGAAAATAATTTCAGGACAAAACATACCCACTTTGAATTTTGTTTCTTCTTCTGCCACAATCTTATTGGCCATCTGTTGTGATGTGTTGTGGATGCAGGTGCCAGTGGGAGGGAACGTGAGGGTCCAGCTCTTCTCTTCTAGCATGGTAACCATTGACGTAGCTCAGAAATAACTCACTTTGGAGCCTGGAAGCACGCAGGCAGGGCAACCACTTTTCCTCATGCCAGGTGTCCAAGCAGAGCAAAGTGACAATTCTAGGTGAAGTCTGATGGAGAAATGACACTGCCTCCCAAAGTGTTGCCTGAGGGTGGACCCCAGGCGACCTTCACCTCGGTGCAGGTGAGATTCCCCAGGAAGAAGAGCATGTACGTCGATGACAAGTGTCACCAAACTCATTCCGTGTAGTGTCTTCTCACTTTCTGAACAAAGCTCTACAAGAATGTTTTGTTTACTCAGTATTTAGTTTGTATGGCCTGTGCTTTCCTCGTCTAATTTTGGCTATTTGCTCTTACATGAAGGAAGAGTGTCTTTTCCCATCAAGCACTGCCATGGTGCATTGCCTTGGGAATTTTCCAATCTGTATTGGGCACCTGGCAATTTCAGTCCTACAGCTGAAATGGGGTACGTTGTGTGTCGTCTATGTCTTCACATATATGTCATGTATACTCAACCTTCTTCTCGTTTCCAGGAGGCAACACATGCTGACACTGTGGATTGCAAATGTGGCGTTATTATTGGAAATAGTGTCAAATGTTGAGGAAATAAAGAAAGAAGCCCCTTCGTTGGCCCCTGGTAGTGTATAGTGCTGTAGAATTCTTGGAAACACAAACACATGGCAAGTCATTGTACCACCTGGTTTTCTTCCCCATTTTAACTGGACCTGCTCGCTGACTCCTGGCGGCTCTAGCCTTCCCCTGGCAGCTGGGTTATCCTTAAAGAGCATGAGTGGTTCACCTCCCGTCCTTTATCTCTGCCACTAGGCCAGGGGTCAGCAAACGTTTTTAATGCAAATGGACAATGAGTATTTTCAGCTTCACGGACCATAGGGCCTCTGTTAAAGTCACCACCACCTGAGTGAGTGGGCGTGGCTGCGTTCCAATAAACTTTCTTAATGGAACCTGAAATTTGGATTTCATACCATTGTGTCACAAAATATTATTGTCCTTTTATTTCTTTCTAAAACATTTAAAATATAAAAGACATTTTTAGGTGTGGACCTTTTTGCCTGCCAGAGACTAACATGAGAATAAAACAGTGGAGCGGGTTGGGGGTACATTCCCAGATGCTTCCTTCCCTGGGGTTGGAGTCCAAGGCTCCAAGGAAAGTCCTATTGTCATCCGTGCAGTCACTGAGCAATAGACACTGAGATACCATCACGTGGGAATGGTCATTTTGATTAGTGTCGCTAAACACGGCTCCTGTCGGCACAGTGAGCCAGAAGAGCGATTTCAGTGTTTATATTGAAAATTAACTAGGTGAGTCGTCTGCATAACTTTCAAAGCTTTGTTAGACTGCATGTGTGTTTCCCAAGAAAACCCATCTTTTATTGTTGCTGTTTTTGATGGTGAAGTTGTTTTATTTTAAATTAGTTGAAATTATGTTAAGACACATCCTGCATATTATGATGTGCCTTACATTTTAAAAGCCCTTAATTTATGGGAGAATGTCTTCTCCTTTGGACTCCGTTGTCTTCTGTTCCTATCTTTTATACATGATAAATCTCACACCTTCTAGGTTCTTGTTATTAATCTCAGCCTTGGCAGATCCTTGCTTGGCATTTTTCCATTGCTCTTACTAGGGAATGTGTATTCGTATTCATAAAATAATTCACTATTTTGAAAACATTCCACTTTAAAGAAGGGGAGGAAAGATTTCTTCCTTTAGTTTTATATCACACCCTCCAGGCTCTCTAAGTCCCTATAGTGTTCATAGCCAACCACGCCCCCCATTCCTGAAATTTTGAATTCTTCAGAAATGTTCAGGAAATGTCAAACTATATTTTTTATTTTGCTTGACATAGTTGAAAAGGATAGAGTTTATGCAGATTTCAACTTAGTTGGAAGTTTCTATTGAGTTACCCTTTTAGGTTATCCTCTTTATTTCGAGAGGATGATGCAATTCTCATTTTATGGACAGGTTTGGAGTAGGATATATTTGAATAGAGGTTTTGGTCTTTTCCTGTGTTCCTGCAGCACTCTGAGAAAATTAGAAAAGCAGAATGAACTTCAGAAAAGAATGTTTAAGAAAGATTTGATTCTGAGTTTCAGGGCAATGCTGTAGAGAAATCTGACTTGCTGCTCAGGTCGGCAGCCAGCAACATTTCTTATTTCCCTGAGAAGTCTCTTTCATGGTGTCTCTGCAGCAGCAATGAGCCTTGCTGGATATTGTCACGATGCAGAGGTCCCTAACGAACCCTCTTTTCTGAGGCTACAGGCTAGAAGGGCTGTCCGCTTAGTTGGTAAGATCATGACAAGCCAGAGGCGTGGGAGTCGTGACCATGCTGAGCGTTTTTCTTCTTTCGTCTGTTCCTTTGTCACCGACCTCACTCCTGAAAACATCCAGCTCTCTCACGAACACATGCCGTTGGTCCCAAGGGGGACTGGGTGGGAGACTGTGGCTGGACCAGTTCAAATCCATCACCCCTGGTGGGAAACAACTGAAACTACGTGGCTCGGTGGCCCTGAGCCACCCCACTCACCCATGTGGATAGAGGCAGCATTGTAACTACCAAAGAGTACAGGCTGTGCCCGAACCGAACCGTTACGCGTCTCCAAGTCTGGACAGACATGTTTAATTCTTCCATTGTGCTTGCTTTGTTTCTGTATCATTTTAAGCATTGTTAAGAAATGGGCAAACCTACTTATCATTTTAAATCGCTCACTACTGAAGCTATCAGCATACCGGAGAAGTTAAAATATAATTATTCAATAAGGAATAATCCCAGTCTGTAACGTCTACATGTATTTCTTTTACCCATACCCATGAGCACTCACAGAGGAAGTTTATTTTTGGTGCCAAATGATTATTTATTAAATATCATTTATAAAGCATAATTACATAGGTCAGCAAAATTGTTCATGTTAATGCAATTTTACTTAATAAAATAAGATCTATTGATTTGAATCTAACTTAAATGTAACAACTTTTTTTTTCCTGTTAGATAATTTTCCCCAGATATCTTCATTTGGAGAGTTTATCAATTTTTTTCTTTGTTTCAATTACTTACACTATATAAATTTCTATGAACATCTCCATTTCTCATCTTTTTTTTTTTTTTTTTTTTTGGAGTAGGGGAGTGGTCGTGTCTGTTCAAAATGAGAAAGGGAGAGAAGTTGCTTCCCTCTTTGTCATGGTGTTTGCCAAGGCACAGAGTTCTACCACCTTTCCGGCTTCGTCTAAGTTCCGAGTGGCCATGGGGCCCGACATGTGGCCGATGAAGTGATGGTGCAGCTTCCAGGTGGGCTCCTGACTCCGTTCCTCTCTCTTCCCCACCAGCACACTGGCTTCAGTCTCCTGTGAGGGTGCTGAGGACCCCGGGGATGGGCTGACACAAGATGGAACAACCCCAGATCCCTGAAACCCAATGTGGAAGACCCCCTCTCCAACCACAACTGCCCCAAGGCTGTTCAAGGGCACCACCTTCTCCTTCGGCCACAGGGCAGTTTGGGGGAGGGGTAAGAGCCTCGGCCTCCTCTGCTGGCTGAGGAGGGCACAGGCATGTAGAGACAGCCATCCATGACAATGTCACCTCCTTGGATAGTGACACCCTGGTCCGGGCAGCAAAGCCTGCTTGTCATGACGCTGCCCTACTCTCCCATCTCTTCTGTCCGGTCCACCAGCAGGTCTCTGGTTGTATAGCTCCCAGACCTGGTGACCCTAATGTGGATGGCCACTCACCATCCTCTCTCTTCTTATTATTAATATGGCTTCCTCTCCACACCCTGCTCATCTTGGGTTCCTTCTTGAGAGCTGAACTAGAAGCAAAAGGCAACAAAGCAAAACACACCCGATGCTGCCTGATTCTTTCTCTTTGTGCTGCAGTTGGGATGTTGCATAACAATTCATTCTCCTCAAGACTGGCGAGGGAGAAGTCAGCGTCAGGAAGTAGTGATGGCTTCCGGAAAGAATTGGGAACTGCAACTACGCTGGTTCTCTGTAAAAATCCCACTAAATCTCTCAGAAAGGTACTGATTCTCCTTTCATGGAGAACAATAAGTGGCTTCGTGGATAAGCCACAGTCGTGTCGCCCCTGTCCACGCAGCCTGCCTGAACCTGGACTGACACAGAAATCACGAGGACATGTGTCCAGTCAGGGGAGCAGCACAGGAGTGCGTGCGTGCCATGGTGCAGGGTGGAGGGAGAGGTCAAGGAGGAAAGCTGGGAATTCAAACAGTGACAGGCAGCTTCCCTCAATGTGTGACGAATTAACAATGGACCTTGTCCTGAACCCCGGCGTGGGCCATTAAGGGCTCTAAGAACTCTCAGTCTATGATCGGATTTCAGATTTTCATCTAGAGGCATCACGTTGGCCTTCACAGGAAGAATGCACAGCACGTGTGACTATGTGAGTCACACTATGTGAGTGTGTCTGTGTGTGTTAATGTGTGCATGTCCCTGTGTGTATGCACAGAAGCATGTGTGTTTCTAGGTGGGTACATAGCCATGTGTGTGTGTAAGTGTGTGTGTGTGTGTGTGTGTGTGTGTGTGTGTAATGGGAGAGGAGTGATCGCAGCTTCCGATACAGAAAATCCACTTAGGAAGTTATTTCAGTAGTAAAGAGAGAATGTTATGAAGCCCAATCCATGACAAGTGTCAGCTGTCACACTGCGGGGAGCAGGGAGGATACATCCGTGAGAGAGGAAGGGTTAAAACAATCAAAACTTGGCTGTTGGTTGGATTAAGTGGCCACACAACTGACCTCTGGGCCTATCATGTTGCCCATGACGTGTAGACAATCAATACACAGGTATTGAACACATGAAAGGAGAAATTCATTTTAATTCAGACGAAAGCTTTTAATTTCAGCTTCCAACTTTCCAACATCTGGGATGCATAATAAAGTTTAATATCTACATGTTAAAAGTAATCTATTTCTCCTGTACAGTGTAGTCTGCTGACCCTGCAGGACACACTTTGCAAAATAAGTATGCATTTAAACATTGTTGAAGGTCAGTACATGCTCTTTTAAGAAAATCCATGTTTCTCTTCTTTGTAATTACAATCCCACATCTTATCCAGCTTGAGCTTTGGAGCTATGTTCTGTAAAAGCTGTAAAATACTTCTTTATTCCTTGGCTTGTTCGGTAGGTCCATGTGAATCTAGAATGTGCCATGGCATAACTAAAACTGAAATGCAGGCATCTCTTGGTGATCAGTTTCCTACGAGAGGAAATACATTCCCATTTGATAGGATGTTTCCCTATATTTCCAAGATAAAAAATATCCACAAATATCTGCTCCATAAATACTGACTGTACGGCCACTCTTTGGGTTTTCCATATTATGCCTTTCCAAATTTCTCTTATTAGAGATGAAGAATTGACGTCAGAACCAGTGTTCTCATTTTAATAAATTTAGAGTGGTGTTCCACCCCATGCTCTTCATCATGGACCGCTATGTACCCACCTAGAAATGATATCTACGTGATATCTACTTTTTGTGTTCTAAAGTATTGAAGGCAAGCCATCTTCATATTCTGTGGTGAAAGAGAGGAAGTGACACAACCAAGAGCTATTGGATGAGTCTAACTTTCCCTCCCCCAGTGAAAATAAAGCACCTTCCAGCTGTGTTCTAACTAGATACAGCTCAGTGGACGGAGCGAGACTGTCTCAGCACGACTCCAAAGCACTGGGCTCGTGAATCTCCCACACTCTTTCTTGTATGCGTCACCTGGTTGCTACTTCCTCCGTGCCAAATACTTGTAAGTATAAGGGTCCATATCTTTCCATGCCCAGTGTGACGGAATTCTCACTGTGATCATGCTATCTCCACAATTATCTTCTTGCTTTGTGTGGGCCCAACCACTGTATCTTTCAGGAGAAAAGAACAATTCATAGATTCATGAAGTCTGCTCTGGATAGCCGTGGGAGCGCAAACCCCAGGTGTGACATGCAGATGCAAGCATGGTGACATAAATGTTGTAATGTTAGATGATGGGGACGTCCAAGCCTGGATGGGGATTGTGTTTATCATGCTGGTGTGAATTGGGAATTCCTGGAAGGGAGGAGCTGTTCTCCTTGGCTGCAGAGAGATCAAACTGTAGCCATGGCAGGTGGAATGATTTAGGTCTGGATTTTGGAATTACAGGGGACTACATTTACAGAGACAGGAAATTGAGGAGCCTGGAAGAGCATATCCCATGAATAGAGCATGAATGGCCTGAGAGGAGACATAACATTGGAACAGAACTGAGTAAACAGAAGAATAATAACCAAGGTTTGGGGGTCTGACCCCAGAAGTACAGGCCAAGTTTGTGAGACAGTGTGGGAAACTGACCAACGTGAATTTGTGCTCTCAGCAATTGTCATCTGTTTTGGTGAACACAGCCTCCAGCACCTAGAAATCATTGGGACGATATGTCTCCGCTGCGTGGCCTTGCCATGAGGTCATAAATTATACAAAAAAAAAAAAGACAATCTTAGTACCACACAGTCATTTTTTTGGTACAAAAGCATTCTTGCAACCTTTTCTACCAGCCGAAAAAGTCCCGATTGTCATCCCTAGGAGCTCTGACCAATACTCTGTGGGGAAATGTTGCTTGGAGGTGGCCCCAGGGACCATGGTGGCATGACCACGTGTACCTGGACCTGCATGGGAGCACAGAGTCCTGACGTGGTGGAGGGATATCGACCAGCTGGCTTTGGAAAATGACAGGTGCTGATGACCTTGCCAAATCAAACTGGAACATGTCATCAAGGTGCAGAGAACAGACAGAAATGAGGGCATAAGTGAGTCCTGCCAGTTCAAGAACGAAACATTGAACATGGGCTGATCACTAAGGAGGCTCAGAAAGCACTACCAGGGCACCTGGGAAAAAGCAGGTACCCTTTGTTGTTTCTGAGCAGAGAGGGGCCTGAAAACCAGATCAGAGTGGAGGCAACCAGCAGTTGGGCACAGACGGAGGATCAGAGTGAGGGCATGCTATACAAACCCCACCGTCCAGGACTCAGGGCCGAAGGACCAGGGTGGCATAGGTACCAGGGTGGCATAGGTACCAGGGTGGCATAGGTACCAGGGTGGCATAGGTACGAGGTTGGCATAGGTGTCCATGCTGATATACAGCAAGTGTCTGCAGGGAGCCCATCTTCCTCACTCGGCTTGTGTAGGACCTGGAACTGTATTTAAAAACACAACATGATACACACAAGAATACTTGGTTTCAATAAGAAAATAAATCACATCAAATTATAATGTAAATGGAAACACACACATAATAAATGAATGAATCAACAAATGAATGAATGAACTGCTACACATCTACTATTTCAGTTTTCTATAATTTTGGGGTGCATAGCCTTTGTGTTTTTAAATAGTGGTGATATTCTAGTATATTTTCTATAGAAAAACTGGAAAGGTAGTTTAATCTTTGCCTCAACTTTCTTGTTTAAAATTTATTTTTGCTACTGAACGTGGAAATACATAAAACATTCAGCTTCATATGGGGAAGTTCTTGCCATTTGTAGGTGATACGGGTTTGTGCTCTACAAACACAAGGACAGTGATAAATTCTATTTCATGAGATTTCCATCAAAAAGGGGGGAAAAAGCATTCTGAGTAGATTTCTAATTATCAACGGAACTTTACTGAGGATGTTCCTGATGGTGAGAACATCCATTCTGATGAGGAAATCTGTTTTTGTTTGTACACACCTGGGGCCTGGGAGATATTCCCACAGACTGCCTTCTAGGGCCACGTGTTTGAAAGGACTTTTCTCCTCCATTACCATGGGCTGAGTGCCCACCCCATGGGACACGTTGCTCTCACAGGACTGGGTCTTTGCGTGTGTCCTATGAAGTGATGGCAGGGACAGCTCTCAATAACTTAGTTAAAAGAGATGACTGCAAACCCATGAACTATATCAACTTCAGTATCCCTAAGGCCACTCTACTTCCTGCATTTCTAAAATGTTTATGGCCATTCAATAGCCCCAGCCACAAGAGGAATGTGGGCAAGGGGTAATCTGAGTGGAATTGACCCCAATTCAGTTAAATTCTTACTTTGTCAAATTTTATAAAAGCCTATGACCACACAAACACATTGATATGGCCCATCGTAGGGGTCCATGGGCCAGTCAGGGTAGGGGCAGTGCTGACCCTTCAGCTTCACCAAGAATAACCTCTGGTTTCTAGTAACTGGCAGCCTGTAAATAGTTTTCATAAACATTTATTGGTCAAATTAGCATGCACACAATGAAAGGGACTTTAAAGGAAGCTAATATTGGCTTCAGGCAAATGTCATCAGCACGTCCCATCCTGAGTGCTGCTGCAGCCTAGAACAGGTGCCTGCGGTCTCCACACCTGGGAGGCCGGTCAGGGCAGGTGTATCCCATGCTGTGGCCAGTAGAAAGGCAGCAGCGGAGCATGTCAGTGGAGAGGATGGCTCCTCAGGGGGCTGTGTGCCCATGGTGCTCAGACCTGGGAAACCAGATGTCCTCAGCTCCTTCCTGACCAGCTGCTGTCTTGAAGAGTGGGGTATCTGGGCACTTTACTAGTAATTAAAAGAAAAAAAAGTTATCTGGATAAGTACTGACATGTTTATGATATATCATTCTTAAAAGTAAAGGCACGGAAAACATCTTAAGTCAAGAAAAAGATGATTTTTAACCAACAGTGAGCCTGGAGTAGGTAGCCATGCTATCCACGGGGGAGACAGAGCCCAGGGACACGGGTGGAATCAGCTGAATAGCCCTAAACATGGATGAAAATGCATGTGATCATGTTACATTTTATCATTTGATTTCTAACTACAGGTTGTGGGACACCTGTGTTTTGCTCCAGGCCAGCAACATGGGTCCAAGTCTTGTGATGCGATGTCGCTCCATGCTGGGGCCAGAACCACTTTCTGATTCTGTTTGGACTGTAGATCCTCTGGTTCTATTTTGTTGATGCCTTTGAGACAATAGTACATATATGTCTCCTTTTGTATTGTGAGGGCAGACAAATTCCAGTCCTAAAGATGTGGGAGGATTAAATTTCTCCCAATTGAAACCAGGTGCTTATAGTATATACGACCTGGAATATTTCCTAAGAGATAAAATGCTTAAGCTTTCACCAACAGCAGACAATAAACTTAGCAGTAAGGGGCACCAAAATGAGACCCAGCTCACTAACAACATGGAACCCGACATGTGTGAAGGGCATGACTCAATTGAAATAGTCTGTGGTCAAGGATTGCATTTCCAAAATAAATTGGTAACCACCTTTGCATGGCTGTCTGTTGCTTCTCCAGTTCTGAAACAACAGAGCCAGGACAGTCATGCACTTTGGGGATGAACTAATCCTTTTCTGACAAGAAAACTAAAAGGAATTACTTGTAAAAGATTTATAAGTCTCATGGGGACATACAGTATACTTCCAAATGCAGTAAATCATATTTCTTCCAACCTGCAAACCACCGCACAGACAGTGCAATATTCTAGTGAAACCTTTTCTCACAGGAGAATTCAGGAGAAAGAGACAACTTCTGGGAAGGTGTTGGGAGCAATGAAGGTCCTATAGAGTAGACAGTATGGAGTCAGTGGAAAAACAGTATGCTGTTATTATTTCCCTGGAGTGACTTAATTAAACAGAGATAAACTGAAACACAGCTATCAATCTGACAATGGTGAACGTTGCCTCTGAAAACATTGTTATCACCATATCCATAGTATGATTACGGTAATCATAGTTTTAAGGGGCTGAAAATTTGAGAATATTCAAATGAGGATGTGAAAATAATTGAAAGGTCAGAAAACCGGTCTAAGGAGTGAAGTCCAAGTGAATGTTGATGGCTGACCCTTGAGGCAAATGTCGAAGGGAGCTGTTTATTTCACAGGGTGTGTTCAGTGAATACATACTGAGGCATAAAGAGGAAATGGATGAAAGTTTATAAAAAGGAGAAGAAGTGGATGTGAAAACTAGGAGAGACCTCAGAAACCACATTTGGGGGCCCCACCTCTTCTACCAATTAGAATTCCTGAGGCTAAGACCCAGGAATCTGTTCTTGTTTTTAAATCTCCCAGTGATCTCATTGATCATCAAAATGGAAGTCCGTGAAGCACTGCCCCTCCCGCCACCCACTACAGACAGAGAGCTAAGGTAGCTAGAAGGAAAAACGGCATTCTGATTTCACGCTTAGTTAGCCATTAGGGGTTCTACTACTATTACGTAGATTCTGTCACCTGGCTTCCACCATCTCAAAGAGCGCCCCTCCTGTCGTGTGCCATGCGGACCAGAGCAGGCGCTGTGTTAGGTAGTGGCTGGGGGAAGACACCGATCCCGGGTGCTGTGTGCCCCCATCTAGTCCTGGTCCAGGAATCCGATTAGCCAGGGCTCACATTTCATTGCAGTCACGAAGACTGTGCACTTTTATTTCCCTCCGGACTTGGATGTGTGCTTTTATTGTTCTCTTTAGATACTCCTCAAGTCAGCACCAGAAGCCCCCCTACGTGGGAGAGCATTAGCTTGGCACAGCCCTCCACTGCTCTCCTTATCAGGCGCACTTGGGAAGTACCTGCATTTGCATAATGCCGTGCTTGGCACTGAGGTTCCACATGTGGGACAGGCTGCGTGTTTGCGGTGCTTCCTTTTGACTTGTCCTGAATTTAAAAACTGCATTCTGAAGAGTTACACAATCATCATTCTCATCTTAGTACAGCTCCGTTTCTATTGCTAACATTTAAAAGATGCTCTAAGTTCAACACTGTGGGTTTACAAGGTGGAAAGCCATGGGAAACACTTGGACGTCATGCATTTGCTCAAGTGGATACTCACTCGATGAGAAGCGTGCACAGATTACTCCCAGGGAGATATGACAACAAGGAGGCAGAAGAAATGGGCCCCACTTGATGCTTTGATGGTTCCATCAGATAGAAGTGTGATGGTGCCCTCACATTCATTAACAAACTGTTACTTTTATTCTGCATGCTGTTTCTGCCTTTTAGCCTACATAGACACCAGTCAGCCCCAAGTCTGCCTCAGAGTCATCTGTGCCCCTTGCTAGCTGACCCATCACTCACCTTGCTGGTTCTTGGTTTCCTTAATTTAAAATTAGAACAATGATACTTGCCTCATAGAGTAGCTGTAAAAAACGAATAAACAAACAGAAAAACAAGTGAAATGTAAAGCGCTCAGTAAACGTCACTTCCATGGTTTTTGACAGCGTGGGGTAGACTGCACATAGAGGTAGTATGGCCAAGGCTCTTTAACATCATGTGGAAACCCAGGCCCACGTAGCCAATGTTCTTTAAATATTTAAAACTACATTAAGTGCCGAACCCAGGCCCCATGGCTTCCTGATGTCTGGGCACCGCATCTCCCTCCCTCCTTCCACTCACTTGATATTTAAACACTGGGAAGGAGTCACCGTGTTCTGGCAAGTGCAGTGGGAAGAAGATGGTTCAAAACAGTTAGAGAGCAAACGGTTGTACTACGGCAATCACTTCATCTGAGTCATCAGGAAGCCATGGGAGCCTTCCTTCTATTTCCTATGTCGTTTACCGTTTAGACAGGAAGACGTGAGAGAGCCCAGGGGAGAAGGAGTCGGCCTGAGGGTCTCTGGCTATCATCACAGTCCATGGGACTCCTCTGTCCAGGTGACACGGTCCCCCTAAGTTCCTTCTTCCTTGTAACCTCGGGGCTGGCTTCTCTGTGCACCACCATGGTGGCCACCCAGTTTTCTTCCATGGTCATTTTCTCCTCACAAGGAAATGCCAGTGGACCCGTTTTCAAAATCATCCTTTCAGGCCCCTGGAGTGGATAAGCAGCCTGTGTGCATTTTCTAAGCATTTGATTCTAGGGTTAAAATGAAAACAAACACAGTAGAACAGTGAGGAGACCTCTTCTACCCTGTTTGTCCGAAAATAAGACCTAGCTGGCCAATCAGCTCTAATGCATCTTTTGGAGCAAAAATTAATATAAGACACGGTATTATATTATATTATATTATATTATATTATATTATATTATATTATATTATATCACATTACATTATGTTATACCCAGTCTTATAGTAAAATAAGACCAGATCTTATATTAATTTTTGCTCCAAAAGATGCATTAGAACTGATTGGCCAGCTAGGTCTTATTTTCAGGGAAACACGGTGAGTTTCGTAAACTGAGTGGTTAACTTTCTTTGGAATATAATGCCAGGGGCACAGATTGAAAGCCACTGGCCAACAAAATATGGGCTATGAAGTGGTTAGTCACACACGTCTCTGAGCTGACAGTGAGAATTCAACAGGTGATTTCATGCAGCTGCCCAGTGGGCAGCCTCTTCCAGCTGGGGTCTCAACAGGAAATGGCCCTGCTTCACTTAGAGCTCAGCATTCAGCTCCCCTTTTACTCTAGCATGATACACATGCAAATCTTGCCCTGGATAGTTCCTAAATTTTATGTGTGATGCCTGTATTGCCAAAACCTAAGGGTTCACAGATTGTTCAGGTTAAAGAGAAAAAGGTAAGTTAACCATTCCTGGATAAATGAACCACAGATTTTGCAATATCTATTAATTAGACAGAAAAAAAAATATCCCTCTAATAAATATTTAAAGACCATACTGAGAGTGTTTTGAGGAATGAAAATGCATAGATGAAAAAGTCACAGGATAAAAAAATGGAGAGTGTGACTCAAGAAAACAAAACAACTAAACCCAGATATCATGGAGAAACACTATGAGGACACAGAAGATTCGAATCTGGAAGCCTAGGCCTCTGGAAAACTCTGCAAGTCCACACAGGTCTACAGAACTGCAAATATCAGAAGTCACGGTGCATATATCTCCAGCAGCTCCCATGTCACCTGAGACTGTGAGTCCATGCGACAAAATATATTCAGTTCTCATTGCAGAGGGTGGGCTCAGTTCTTATCAAACTTTGGTCTTTTTATATATTCCTAAGTTAAAACAAAAACAAAAACAAAAAAAAAACCCAAAAAACAAAAAAACAAAATAACCAAAACTTCAGAAGTTGGTATGTGGAGACCCTTGGCAGGATCCGACCAGCAGTCAGTGGTCTGGTGGTCAGAAAGTTGGCACCAGTTTTAACAAATGGCTGGAACTACCAGTGCCTTTCCTTTTGCATGTTCCACATGTCAAAGCATTACTCAATTCCTCTGATTTTTTTCATACCTATTTACTTAAGGATGCAAATCTTTTGTGATAATTCGGAGCATGCGTTTCCTAACAGTGGCTGAGTTTTGGCTTTGTTAGTGTAGTGAAAAAAGATAAATTAGTTTTAGCGTCACATCCTCTTTGCCCTGTTCTATTTGCTTTTAATTGGTGGGGTCAACATTGTTTCCAATATTCTTTCTTAGCTGGGATGAAAAACAACCTATTATCTCCCTTATGTTGTTTAACGCTTTGGTGAAAAGTTCCATATAATCAGAAAACTGCCCATGTGATGCCTATTTCAATGTATTATTTGAATAATACTGATTTTTAGCCTCAAATTCAGATAATCTGTATATTTTCTTCCTGCATTTTTTCTGTGCTCATCACTTTTCTTCACTGCACAGAAATGTCCCCAAGAATACAGAGGACCATGTTCATAGAGATTTGAGGGCTACATTTGGGAAGCTACAGCTGGGGTGACCTAAGAAGGTACCCAAGTGACCCACTGAGAAGGGGACACGCACACAGCGAATATGAGTGCAGAGTGTCCCTGCAAACGCTGGAGGGAGGAACCAGCCAGAGAACTGAACTTTCCGAGGGAATCATGAGTGGGAGACTACAGCTGTAACATATCTGAGTGGCCCTTGACACATGGGCTTATTAAATTAAAGTTACTGGCACAGAAACATGGGCAAATGTCACGCGTTGAATATGAATCAAGGATTCATATCCTGACTCATTCATGCATCAATTCCTGCCTTTTCTGAGGTGACAGTTATATTATTCCACTGAACTCTGACTCCTCCGTGATATGAAAAGGATGCCCTTTAGCTTGTACACTTGAGATTTATCTTGTTCAGTGCACTGAATGCCTGATGAAATTGCTTTTCTTTGCTTGCGTTTCCATTTGTTTTTAAAAAGCTGCCAGATTGCAATCACCTCACCCCCTTCAGTGTAGTTTATATTTCGTATGAATTTTTAAAAGCGAGCTCCGCAGCTCTGTCAGAATGAGCCGATATGCTGAAGAATTCTCAGCGCACACAATACAGCCCCTGCGAAGTCTTGGGAAGCCCGTGAACCACACCATTGGTCTCAAGAGTCCAGTGAAAAATTTCAGGTGAGTCACTCACCGGTGACATTTCCTGATTACAACTAAGGTCAGGCCACCCTTCCGCTGAAACTACAGACTAGGCCAGTGTTCCTCCTCTGTCAGACCCCAGGGCCAGGCTGAACATGCCAGCCTCCAACAGTGCCCTCCCAGCTCGTGTTCAGAAGGTGTTCCACATGGTGTCCCCTGAACAGTAGAGCTAGAATCGGGATTCAAGAGCTAAGAGTGGGGTGGCAGCGTCCCGAGCTGCCTCCTATTTGTCACATTCATGCACATGTTGTCCCCATGATTCAAATCCCCTCCCAGCCCCTCTCCAGCGCTGTGTCTGCCCAGGGACCACTTCTTTTGGCTTCAATGTCCTTCTCAGCTGGCACTTGTTCTCTAAGCTTTGCTCCAGGCAGAACTGTTTCTCTGCCTGCCTTCAGCATGGCCTAGTTGTCTCCTGGCTGGCGTTTTTCACACAACCGTCTCCCCAGGGACTAGTGGTTTCTGTAGGACCTGGTCCATAGCTGTTCTAATCCCCTCCTCTCACTCCATCGGTGACTGGCTTGTGTGGATCATTGCGTGGGCTGTCGGGGAGCTGCAGCTGCTCCTCAGGCGTGAGCAGGCTCTGTGCCAGGTCCCTTGCTGTGTATGGCGAGATGTTGGCTAGGGCACCGGATTCATGTGAGCAGAGCAGGGAGGGGACTTGTGGTTAGGCCATTCCAGGCCGTCAGGATTTTACCACAGGATAAGGCAGGAAGTACATAATATTGGACCTTAATTTTCGGGCTTGCATCAGGGAAGCACCCCATCAATGCCTGTGAACAGTTGGTGAGTGGGCCACATTCATCACCCTAAATGCACAGGGGACACTGGTTAGGAAATCTGTGAAGACAAACATTGCTGTACCCTCTGCTTTGTCCTCCCTCACTCTCCTCCAAATGACGGCATGGGAGGTTCTGAAGATGTAATCTTTGGCCTGGTGAGCAGTCTAAGACTCGTAAGAACTCCTTTTGGTGTGTGGCAGCCCAACCCTCCCAGACGGAGGGGCCTGTGGGGGTCTCAGCTGGTTTATTCTTCCCCCGTACTTGCTTCCTAGATATTTCAGCATTGATAAGTAGTCACCAAAATCAAACTCCCGTGACTTCTAGTTATTTGTGAAAGGTGACTTAGAGCATTTCCAGCAGCCCCGAGCTGAGTATCGGACGCGGTCACCATCCGCCAGTTTCACCCAAGGCCCCATGGGGCCAGCTGTCTCCTGTTTCCTGGGATCAGCCCTGGGTCTGCCACTTCTTAGGTCTGAGACCTTGGCCGAGTGCCATGATTGTCTCAGTTGTTCTACTTGTAAAATGGGAGTGACAACAATGGTACTACCTCTTTGGGTGGTGCTGAGAATAAAATGTGAAAATGCAAATGTAACACTTCATATAGGGCCTGCCTGTGCCGGGTCTGTATCCCTCAGATACTGGCAGTGTTCTGCATGTAGCGCATTGGACAGTGCTCCCCGAACCCACAGCTACCAGGGACCTCAGAACACGACTTTATTTGGAAATAGCATCTTTGCAGATGTGACTAACGTAAGAAATGAGATGAGATTGTACTGGATCACCGTGGGCCTACATGCAACGACAATGACCTTGTAAGAGACAGATTCAGACACAGAGACAGGAAAGAAGAGAAGAAGGCCAAGCGAAGACGGAGGCCGAGGCTGGGACATGCAGCCACAGCCGTGGAGTGCCAAGGGCTGCCACCACGACCAGAAGCTGAGGAGGCAGGAAGGACCTTTCCCTGGAGCCTGGGCAGGAAGTGTGGCTCTACCCCCTCTTTGGTTTTGGACTTCTGGACTCCAGAGCTGTGAGAGAATACATTTCAGTTGTTTTAAGTCACACAGACTGTCGCAATTTGTTCCAGCAGCCCCCGGAAACTAATAACGTATGATACAAGGTAAAGTGCTTAGGTGGAGTAAACCTTCCTCCCGACGCATTCTTGAGAACCAGTCTATGGGGTGATCATTCATCCAACAAAGTGTTTATTAGGTGCCTCCCACATGCCAGGACCGCCATGGAAATGAGTGAGATCCGGGAGCCCATGCTCCTGAGCCCACGGGCCACTCCTCCACTCCTGCCAGACTCCACTGCTGCTGAGACCTGGAGGACGGGCTCACCTGCAGACCAGGGGCTTCCCTGGGCACAGGCCTGGATCTCCAGCATCGGGCCTTGCAGGTGTGCACTGTGTGAGGGTTCCCTCGCAGAGCTGGGTGAGCACAGCAGAGCCAGACAAGCCCAGGCCAGGCACCCATTCCCAGTGCCACCTCTGACCCAACCTGTGGGTCAGCCTCTCTGCTCTCAACTGCCTGTCACATGAGGTTTCTGCCTACGAATGGGTCTCCGGACAAGAGGAGGAGTGGATATAAGTGTGGTAGAGGGTACCAAGGCCATCTGGCTCCAGCTGGAGGTGCTGGCCTTGCATGGTGGTCACCTGCTTCAGGGGACCTCTCCACCCCACAGGGCCGAGCAGCCCGAATAGATAAACGCAAACTCCTCATCTATTAACACAATACCTGAGACTTTTAAGGGCCTATTACTCTCTGCCTACCAGATGAAAACATGTAATGTCTTTTTTTACATTTTCGAAATCACAGGTTGTCATTTCTGTTCAACTACAGGAAGTCATCCCCCTTCAACTATAATAAAAAGGAATAATTTCAAGGAAGACTGCTCTCAAAAATATCAGATCAGACATTACAGACATTTCACAAACACAGGGACAGACAATGGCCTCATTCTCCTTCACAGAAGATGCACCTCTGGGCTGGCACCCGCAGGACAGGCCTGACCTGAGAGGGCCCTCACCTGCATCAGGGAGTTTACCTGGTTCTGGGCCTCGCTGATGGTCCTCCACTGCCCTCTGCTGGCTGGGCCTGGAACAGCTTGCCCTGTTTGGGTAAAGCCCTTCCAGGTGTAGGGTTGGTTTTGACAGCCCTGTCCCTCAGCATTCAGTGCGGGTGGATCTTAGCTTCCAAGCCAGGGTGACCAAACACCCTCACTTGTCTGCAGACTGGAATGGGGTTTCCCAGAACACGAGCTGCTGATGGACCTGTGTCCATCTACGTTACATGTCTAATGAGCAGGACCAAGTTGTATCTGTTTCACCCACCAATGACTACATGCAGAATGGCAGCCTCTCAGACCCATTGCCGCCTACAGCAGACAGCAGGCCTCTGGGCAGTCACCTCGGGTGGACCCTCGCTTCCCTAGTATTGTGGAGAACCACCCCTTCTCTGATCTGAGAGGGGGGCAGTGGGCTGCAGTGGGGCCAACCTCCAGGTCAGGGACTCCGTCCAGGAGAACTCATGAGCCAGTGTATCACCTGTTCCGGGAAAACTGCAAAGAGTGCCTCTCTCCTCAGCCTCCTGCAGAAATGCCACCAAGACCGCTGTGTGGGTGGCTTAGTAAGTGACAAACATACGAGGAAATCTGAGGGAAGGTGCCTGCTCAGTGCCGACTGGTTTGTCTGCTGCTGCCCCATCTACCTTCAGGGTGGAGAGTGTCGAATCCCTTGCACCTGAAGTGCCCTGCCATGTGGATCAGCGTCAACCCACACCTGGCCCTGCCATTTAGATTGGGGTCTGCCCCACACCTGGCCCTGCCATTTAGGTTGGGGTCTGCCCCACCCCTGGCCCTGCCACGTGGATTGGGGTCTGCCCCACCCCTGGCCCTGCCACGTGGATTGGGGTCTGCCCCACACCTGGCTCTGCCACGTGGATTGGGGGGGGGTCTGCCCCACACCTGGCTCTGCCATTTAGGTTGGGGGCCCGCCCCACCCCTGGCCCTGCCACGTGGATTGGGGTCGGCCCCACACCTGGCCCTTTTACTTGGCCGGTGTTAGTTGCACTACCTGTCAGTCATCATGCTTAGCTTAGCACAATCTATTGCTCTTTCTTTCAATCCTCGCAGAAACCAGTTCACTTAATGAGAATATCAGAAAGTGAGATAGGATGAACTGCCTTTATGGGAATTCAAATTCTCTGTAGAATGTCTGCAGTACATCACTTGATTTGTATTTCACTTGCTGCCTGTTGCTTTCTGTTTGGAATCAAGTGGGGAGCTGATGGATGATGAAACTAGGATGTGAATCTCCATTGGGGGTCCAGCTCCAGGAGAGGGGAGCCTGGTGCTGCACTGGGGACAAGGGGCTGTGGAAAGAGGAAAACCATGAGTGCTAGTGAAGGAGGAGCAGAGCCCCAGTGCTTACGGTGAGGGGAACTTACCTTGTCACCCACCCGTCTGGCTGGGAGGGCTGCAGGCCTCCTGGACTCAGCCACCTGGAGACAGTGCCATGCAGGGCAGGTGTGGGCTGGGAATTTCTGTGCGGAGAAAGGTGACCGGAAACAACAAGGGCTTTGTTGGCCCCTGGCCCTGACCCCCCAGCGGAGGACAGAAACCTCTCTGGCCAACCCTTCTTCATCTCCGTGCTGTAACAACCCCAGAGAAAGGGCTTGCTGGGCCCATTAAAAGCAGCCGTGATCTCAGCAGACAGGCCTCTTTCTTTGCAGAAAGGGGCCTGCTGGCCATTTCTTCGCAGGTAATGCAATATTGTCAAAGCTCCTTTTCCAAATAGAAATGTTTTTATTTAAAAAGAGAAAAGAGCAAGCAAACATTTACACATGTGAAGTTAAAGAGGCAAAGAAAAAGTTGTCTTTGCCGCATGTGAACTGCTGACCTTGGGTAAACAGGGCAAGGCTGTGGGCAGTTGCCAGGGAGACGTGCCTCAGTAATGAGCCTCTCTGGCTTCTAACAGTGGGGTGCTCCTGTCGTCAGCCCCTTAACCTACACATCACAGAGTTTCTAAAAGAAAGCAAGAGAGAGAGAGCAAAAAGTCCTGAGTCAGTTAACACAAACAGGGCAAACTTTGATTATGGGCTGAGGTGGGGGTGGGGGATGGGTGGTAGGGACTATTTGCAAATATCACTGACTCCAGGCAACAACAGCGTCTGTCTCTAGTCATCCCATGCAAACCCTAGACAGAGGTACAGACACATTATCAAAGCTTCTTTTCATGACCAGGAAAGTAGTTGAGAGGAGAGTTAGAAACGGACGTCCGTGCACCGTGTGTCCCAAGTTTCTAGCTCGCACGTCCGCCTACGGGAGCTTGATGCCCCCATGTGTTCAACGCATGAGCCCTGGGTCGGAGCACTGAGACAGTCGGTGATGCGCTTGGTACATCGCTGACGTTTATTTTTCTATCAGGTGGATGAAGTTTTTAAAACTTTAAGCATTGTTATGATGTATTTGTAAAGGCCTTTCATGTCCCTCCCAGTTTCCTTAAGCATTGCTTGCTACTCCCACCTTAATCTTATTGGAAGATTCCCAGTGAATGCCTTCCACGCCAGAAGGCTTATTGGGCAGCTGGTCCCTGGCATGGCCTAGGGTTCCATGCCGAGGGCGCAGCGATGGATAAGCGGCGGCCGATGTCTTTGGGGAGTGTGCAGTCTCCTGGGAACAGACAAGCAGCAGTCATTCTCTCAGAAGGAGGAGTGTGAGTGATGGCTCAGGTTCTGGGGACCGGGGCCACCGCTCTGAGCTCATGTACATCCGTCACTGGCGTGGGGCTGTCAGCCAAGCTCAGCCATCTCCCCAGAAATTGAAGGGACACGATTGTGGGATCTTTCTGTTTTAATATCACAAAGAATAAATGTTGAGGAAAATGAAGAAACAATGTAATTTGGTTCAAGTTTCCTATTCCTCCTTGAGAATGACCATGGTAGACGCTCAGGGTAAACCCTTTCTCTAACATAAGTTGACATTGGTGGAAAGAGCCTCACCCCGAGTCTATGCTGTACTCAGAACTTGAAGCAAGCACTCACCCTGGGCGCCCCAAGTTAAACGGAGGGGACCAGTTGCCACCATCCTCAAGGACAGGAGTGTTGATAAACTGCTAAAATGACATAGGAACAGCTTTAAACGATGGTCATCATCTTAGGCAGTTTTCCATGGAGGAGTCAGGTTTCTGTCTCCTCCCCTTGAGCCTGGGTGGGCTTCTGTCACCGAGAGAGTGTGGCAGGAGTGATCCGATGTAACTCTGAGACAAAATCGTTAAAAGAATACACACAGCTCCTTTGAAGAATGTCTCAGGACTCAGAGAGGCCCAGTGTCCTTCTGCCCAGGTGGGTAGAAGGACTCTGCAGAGGACCCCGGCCATTCGTATCCCTAGTGCCCCTTGCTGAGGCCCCCCATGGGGGAGCAGAGAGAAGCCAGCCCTCTGTGCCCTGTAAAATCCAGGGCCTAGGAACATGGTTTGTGCTTAATGCCACCAACTGAGGGAAGCTAGTTACACTGTAACAGATAACCGGAACGGGGAGCGAGCCATGACACAGCCAAGCCCGATGCCACACAGTATGGCTGAGACATTAACATTCCCACCAGACTGGGCTGCCTGGCGCCTAACTTAGTAACCCATTTCGATTCTTGCCAACACATGAATATCCGGGTAAAAAGGAGATGGTATGGTTTTTTTTAAAATTTATTGGGGTGACAGTTGTTAGTCAAATTGCATAGGTTTCAGGTGTACAATTCTGTATTACATCATGTATAAATCCCATTGTGTGTTCACCACCCAGAGTCAGTTCTCCTTCCATCACCATATATTTGATCCCCCTTACACTTATCTCCCACCCCCCACCCCCTTTACCCTGTGGTAACCACTAAACTATTGTTTCATGCAATCCTCTCTTTCCAATGTCACCTAAAGTAGGTCACACTAGCAGGACAAGAGGATGAGTGGGTGACACCACTTGGGAGATTTGCCTTCAGGACTGGGTGTTCAGCACTGATTCTAGGAAGGAGGACACGTATGCTGGAGAGGGACCCCTGCCCACAGCTGAAGTCTCCCAGGCCATCAGGAGGGCAGAGCGATGGGGACTTCCAGTGACAGAAAATCGGCATCTGGAAGACCCTGTGATTTGACAGCTGGGGATTCCCAGAAAAAGGAAAAGACATGTGCACAAGTCCTGTAGCCAGGGACACTTAATGCTCGTTAGATATTGTGGGAAGAAAGCTCAGCATTCAACAGGGCCAGGCAGTCAGCCCTTCTTTCTTCTCCAGACACTGCGTTGTGGTGTTGGCGTGCCCATCGGCTAGTCTAGGTGAAGGCTGTGTGTTTCTCCCACGTAAGCTTGCTCCCAGCTGGAAGGGCACAAGGGAAGCCACTCCCAGCCCTGCTGCGCCGAGCCTATAGCCACGGTTTCTGAGAAGGCACACCACCATCGTGCATCTGTTCTCAGTGAAAGTACGGCATGCACTGTGGGGGAGGCCAGCCTCTGTACTCAGGTAGTCTCACCAGGGCCTTGCCGGACGGGCCTACAGAAAGGTGGCTAAAGCAGAGGGCAGGGCCCTCCATGAAGCAGAGGGACATGAGACCATCAGGGTTTCACAGGTCAAGGGCAAAGTCAAAGACAGGAGAGCCTGACTGCAGGACTCCCATGCCTGGTACACACACAGGTGGGCTCAGGAGATCTAGACTTCCTGTGAGGCTAACCCCATACAGAGTGTGAAGTGGTAGCCTCCTGGCTGTCGGCAGAGAGGGAGGTCAGAGAAAGCTGAGGCCCTGGAGGAAGCATCCCACTCCCAAGACCTGCCTACTCTCTCCGCTGCTTCCCATGGGGATGACCTTGGTGGCCAGATTTCACACCATCGCTCTGGTGGGCTTTGCTTTTCCTGCTTTGCCCTGGCTCACCTCTTCTGTGTTTCGGGTTCTGGCCAGTTCTTAGAGGTGCCTTCCCAGACGATAGACAGCAGCTCCCACGTGGAGTCCAGGGCCCTGCCTGGGCCATTGCCCCAGCACCTAAGATTCTGCGCTGAGGAAACTAACCATATATGTGTGCAGGTCACGCTGGATGTTCTAGCCCAAAGAGGATTTATATTTTTTTCAATAAAAATTAGAGAATGATAGAGAACAACTCAGAGACAATTTTGAAAAATTCGCAAGGAAAAAAAAATATTACGTAAAAATTGTCTAGAAATTTTATTTAAAAAAAAAAAAAGTTAAATGCCTTGCAGAACCGGCGTTCTATCTCCTGGATAGAACACTTTCCTGCTGTCCCCAAAGACCTGACTAAGGTCCTGATAAAATCCCCTGCCTGCCACTCAACGGGTACTGCACTGCTGGGCTACTGAATGTATTGGGGCGGTGCAAAGGTAATTGCGGTTTTTGCAATTATTTTTAACCTTTTAAACCGCAATAACTTTTGCACCGAGCTAACAATTTTGGACCATAATCCTTCCCAGCTCAGCAGTGCCCCCTGGTGACACATAGGAAGGAAGACGCTTTAATGACTCCCGTGTTGCTTCAATGCAGGTAACTGAAGGTTTTCTTAGAAATTCTGTGTGTTTCTCCCTGCGATTTAGGTAGATCTTTCAATATATCATGATGATAATATTTATCAATAGACTGTACTGAGTTAACGACAGCGTAAGTAAGAGAGGCACAGTTAAAAACAAGCCCATTGCCCTCCTCTTTTATCCCGAGGCTAGTAATCTGACAGCGTAATTATTAAAATAGTCATTTATCGAGGCTCTATTAGGTGTTAGAGATTGTACTGGAATTCCTTTTTCCATTGAAACAAACATTTTTGTTTAAATTTGAAGTACACATGTCAAATACGTAGGGAAAGCTACCCTTTATTTGGACAAGTTTCTAAACTTTATAGGGTTGTTTCAGCTATAAATGAGCCCCTGAATGGAAGGCGTTTCCCATGGTGCCTGGAACAGAGTAAATGCTCCAAAATGGTTGTTATGGGTCTTTAGACATGTCTGGCTTTTCTGTTCCTCATCAGGACCCCTGGTTCAGCAGCACTTTCTCCAGGGGTTGGGGTGGGGGAGGGCGGAGAGAAATGGGGAGCCTCTGTCCTGTAATTTAGACTCCATCACGGCCCTCCTCATTGCCACCCATGGATGGGCTCCCAGTGTCACAACCCCTTGCTGTCCAGGCTATTTTGGTTTGCACACACTCGTGCCCATTGGCACCCAGGCACATAGATTTTCCCCAAAGCACATTTGCAGTGATCGGCAGCTGAGTCAGGGGTGGCCCCATTGCCAGCTCTCAGCCACCGTGGGGGTCACAAAATTCTTCCTTGGAACAGCTGGTGGACACTCTCCATGCAGCCTGAGTGAAAGCCTCTCCTGTCCCTGAGCTGCCCACATCACATAGACCGAGGAAGTTAAAGGAGAAGATTCTGCGGCTGACTTGGGGGAAGCTGGCTGTGCTGGGGAAACTGAGGCAGCACAGCGAGCTGCCCGGGCAAACCAGGCTGAGGTTTCTGTGGAGGCTGCCACTGTGCTGCCCCTGGCTCTCAGCATGTAACATGTGATACTATAGCATAAGTAATAAGTGAGCAATCTCTTTTGTTCTGAAAGAACTGCTCCCAGGCCTTCTTGTAGTTAGAAAGATGTGGGCAAACTACCTACCGCGTTTCCCTGAAAGTAAGACCTAACCGGAAAATAAGTCCTAGCATGATTTTTCAGGGTGACACCCCCTGAACATAAGCCCTAATGTGTCTTTTGGAGTAAAAATTACTATAAGACCTGGTCTTATTTTGGGGAAACACGGTACCATCCAGAGGAAATGGGGCAGGCATTGCATGAAGGTAGCAAAGCCGGGGTCTGCTCTTTGCACAGATCATCCAGTGCTTAAGGGTGAGAGCGTGAGGCTTTCAGGGCCCATGTGGACAATTCGGCTACCAGCCCAACGGTTTTCTAGGAGGAAGGGGACTGACGATCTCACGGACAGGAGCAACTGCAGGGTCTGCCCCCACGTCCTCAGGGCTCCCCTTGTCCTGTGATGCAGCCACAGTGCAGGAGTAATTCCGGGCTCTCCTCCCACAGCCTGAGCCCAGGAGGTCAGGTCCTTAGCCCGCCCACGGCAGGGTCGGAGGGGGGCCTGCGGCAGCAGCCTGATGTCAGTGGCCCACTGTGCTTCAGCTTCTCCACCTCCAGAGCTATAACATAACAAATGTGTGTTAATCTAAGTCCCTCCGCTTGTGGGAAATTGTTACTGCAGCAATATGAAATTCTACAGTAATGTGTACGCAGGTACATGCATGTCAGAATAAGGAAGCAACCTCAGAACTATTACCGTTTTTATTTCTGCAACTCCATTTTCTTTAAAACGAGTTCCCTGGTCAGATACGATGCTGCATGGAATTCCGTGACAGAAAGGAGGTGGTGGCCTTCTCTACTGTGACACGTAGAGGCAACTGGCAGTGGTGATTGCTTTTTAAATAATTAAACTTAAAGCACAACTTCTCCAGTCATGGGGCTGTGCATATAACTGTGGCCATGTGTTTGCCTTAAGTGGCATCTGTGTACACACGTGTATGCATATGTACACATGTGTGAGTGTGTGAACGTGACTATGTGCACTTTTGTGGTAGCATGAGTGTGCATGTGCAGGGGAGTGTGCATGCATGCACGTGTTGTGTGATTACGTGCACACACATGTGTGGATGTGTGGACACATGTGCATGCATGCACGTTCACATACACCAGGGTTACAAGGCAACACAGAAGAAGCAGCCTGGGAAACCAGGGAGCTGACAGGCTTGGAGTGGATTCAAGCCCTGCCTCTCCATACCCCCAGCTGCCTGGCTTTGGGTATGGTCTGTGCTTGTGGTGATGCTGCAGGGACTCCAAAGGCCTGAGCCGGTGTCCCATCTGGTCACAGCTGCAGGGCTCCAGGCCCACGCCAGCCACCAGCCACCAGCACGTGGCAGTGCTATATTTTGCTTCACATCTCCTCGACCGAGACGGGCTATGCGTTTTGCATTTGTAACTTCACATTTACATTACTTCCCAGGCCGCCATTTCATAGCACCACAGACTCGATGGCTAGAATGACATAAATGCATTCTCTCCCACAGTTCTGGAGGCTGGAAGCCTGAGGTCAAGACACGGGCAGTGTTGATTCCCTTTGAGGCCGCGAGGGAAGTGTATCCCAGGCCTCTTGCACGGCTTCTGGTGTTGCTAGCCATTCTTGGCATCCGTTGGCCTGTAGAAGCATCTCTACCTTCCCATGGAATTCCTTTTGTGTGCATGTTTGCCCATGTTTATGTGCATGTCTGTGTGTGTGTGTGCGTGTGTGTGTGTGTTGTATCTCAATTCCCCCTTTTCATCAGGACACCAGTTTCACTGGACCAGGAGCCACCCTATTGCAGTCTGATCTGACCTTAACTAATTGCATCTGTAAGGATACTCTCTCCAAATAAAATCCCTTCTGAGGCACTGGGGTTAGGACCGCAACACGGGAATTTGGGGGATACAGTTCAACCCATACATTGAATATTAGTTACTGCACCCAACTTAGACACTAAACATTTTATTTTTATATCAAGGATTGGAAATGTGAGTGGGACTTGCTGAATTTGCCATGTAAAGACGATCCACCTATTTCTCTACTTCTCTGTCAATCATCTTCCTATCTGCCTGCTTACCTATCACTTGGGAATACTTTTTAAATCACACATGCAATTCATTCACTAAAAAATCCCTTTTGAGAGGAACCTATATAACACATATATTTGTGATTGTGTGATTACAATTTAAGGGCTATCAGTAATTGGTGTGGTCCAAGTAATCGAAGAATAGTAACAAATTTAACCTGCATCTGAGCAGCAAGTGTTGTTATAGGAGGTTTAAATTGTTGGACCAGCAGAGGGTGCTCCAAGCTTAACTTTGGAATGCCTTTTTTTTTTTTTTTTTTTGTTTTGGCTGTTAAATGTCTTGATTCTGAACAGGTGCCCATCAATCACCTCCATCAATGTATATTAGGTGCACCGACTGTTTCATTCAAAAGAAAAATAGTTTTCCTCCATTAGTAACCACACAAATTAAAGGCTCAGCATGTGCTGGTTATCGCCAAGGGTCCTTGTCTTGAAATAATTTCATATTTAACAACCAACTCTTTCAAAGGAAGTCCCATGGATTTTTAGGGAGAAACAGAGTGAAATGCTTATGGTACAATCTGGTTGAATTATTTGAAACAGGTTTACCCCCACTTAAAGAATGGACATTTTAAAGGATTGGCATTAATCCAAAATAATTGATTTAATTCATTTATGATTTCATTTGCAGTACTCATAAGTAAATGTCAGAGGAGAGCATATATTTAATTCTTCATGTTGTCTCTATGACATGAACCCTCTATGTTCTTAGTTAAGTAAATGAGAATAAAGGGTTAAACAGTTCCTTTCAATATTTTTGTTTGTTTACATATAAGATAGCCATAGTTTCCTGAAATAGTCAAGATCAGAATATATTATCTCAGAGGCTGGCTGTTTAGAAGCTGGCATTGTGTGGGGACAAAGCCCCAAAAAAACAGTTTCCAGGCTCTCGGCCTCACATAGAAAGGTGCTGGCTCGGGTAGTAAATGGCCATCAACTGTGATCAGATGCCAGCAGCTGTGGCTAGTTGGCCGTCAGCTGTAACCCGTAGGCCATTGGCCACTAATATAACGGCTGTGGCTACGCTAGCAGGAATGGAATGGGGGCTAGCAAGAGAATGGTGGCGGCAAGTGCGGACTGCTGTTAGGCAGATTATGTATATACTGCTTCCTGTGTCTCCGGCCCAGCCGCCAGCGAGAATATATTGGTTTGACTGCCCTACTTATGGCTCCGTGGGTGTTCCTGTTTGGCCTCACCGTGTCCTGCGTTCTTATGTGGGGAGCGGGACCAGAGACCCCACCGGACGCCTCGCAGGACACATTGTATTCACAGTGCTCTCCACAAGGAGGTATCATGGATATTACTTTCCAAAAGCATTACTTGGGACTGGATATGGGGATTTGATTTGCTAGTTATTCTCTCATTTAGGTCAACTACTGAATATGAATTGACCAGTTGACAGCTATCTAGAAAACAGATAAACTCATCTAATATTGTTTGGAATAGGTTCACAAATTTAAATGATCTGCCTTCTAGAAGTAGCTAAAATGGTCCAGGAAAGAACATCCTTCTAAACTTGGTAAATCATTCTTAACTTGGATTTTATTTAAAATGGCGGATGCCTTCACATTACTAAAGTTCATTTCTTTCACCAACTTATTGATTAAAAACTATTTCCTAATACTATTTTAAAAGGTGGTGGTGGAAACTCTCTTTGAGGGAGCAAAGCTATGATGGGTACAAAAGTATTTTATCATAACACTCAGTAGCACCTTTAGCACAATTCAAAAATAGAAGCTAGTACTTGCTACTTCAGATTTATTTAGAAAAAATAAATGTTCAATTTTATCTTATTAATAAGAAACTATATTACTGAAAGAAGATGAGTATAAGAAAGCAGCTGCATGATGACAAAATATCAAGTGGACACAGCCATCTCTTTTGAATACCTAGATCAGACAGCTGCTTCATAGTTCTTGAGATGCTGATTCTAGGATTGTGAACTAGATATAACCTTGACCTATTGCATCACCTTTTGGGGTCTTACCTTTCTCAAGTTTAAAATAAAACATGCATGGATCAGGTCAGTCATTGTGCCAAGTCTGCCCACTGCTCATTGATGGAAAAGGCCAAGGCTGCCATATTTCATTCAGAGATCACATTTCTGGCCCAACTATACATTTGCATATTTTATGAAATATTTCTATTTTCACTGTAAGGCTATTTTTGCTTAATGAGAAATTGATGTTAAATTACACAAAATAATACATCAGCATCAATTGTAATCATGTCTTCATACATAGTCAACATATGGTTGACTAGTTGAGAAATAACATGTTATGAAATTTTGTGTATACCCATGAACCTTATTGATTATATTTAATATTATTTAAAGTACTACTTAATTCTCTTTGTTAATATTTCATTTGTGATTTTTTACCTTGATATTTGAAGAGAGGTTGTTAGTTGTTGTCATTGTGCAGGTGGATATGTGTCTCTGACGGATTTTAGTACAATGTTATATTGGCGTCACTAAAAAAATGGTTTTCTTTCTGTACTAGGGTTCAGTTTAATGAGAGTCTCAATTATATGATTTGCGAAGACCCTATGTCCCTCCATCTCCTCTTCCTGTCACTTCCATGAATTGTTGGTTGTATTATGCCTTTTAGTGCTTCTAATTATTACTTTTATTTTACGTAAATCATAGTGCCAAAACATCCACAGCTACATTTGTCATATCTAGATAATGGAGGTCCAATCTGCTTTGACTACACTGCATATAATTTTCACTCTACGCATGGTTTTCAATGTTTCCTTTTTTATTTGTGTTTCCAATCTTTTGTAACTTTGCTCAAAATGTTTTTGCTCAGACATTGGACAGCATTACAGATATTTAGCTGTGGCATTTCTTTTGTTATTTCTACTGTGACTTTCTATTCGGAAATTGTCTTATTTTTTTCTCTTCAAATACTCTTTACCTATACTCACTCATTTTTCATCTTTTTTTGTATTTTTATGATTTTTAAAAATGGTTTTGGATATCTCAGATCTTTTCTAAGAAACTATCACTAAGAGGAAGAGAGTCGGGCCTGACATAGACCAGCTGAAGTTTTAATTCCAGCATGTTGACCGAGAATCAATCTCTCAGGAACGTGCTGCCTCCCACGCAAGGTCTGGGAGCTCCACCTACTGTTCCACATTACAAGCTATTTGGTAAACAGGAGCTACACCTGCAGCTTACACTGAGGCAGTTCCTGTAAGGTCACTTGGCTTTCATTTCTCTTTTAGCAGCTTTGGTCAACCGATGGCAATAAACACTTCTTTGTCTTCCTGTCACTTTTCCTATTGGCTCTTTTCAAAGATGGCATCTGCGTCCATTTGCTCCTCCTCTGCCACCCCCAGTGCCAGCTGCCAATCCGAAGTGCAGTGTGGTGTCACTGTTGTTCCTGCAGCCCATCTTTGTCTCCCAAACGAAGTGGTCTGAACCTTCCTGGGCTCAACTGTTTGGGCAGCTCTTCACTCTGTATGCCGTTTGAAGAGATTTATGTCTGTGTTTAGCACTCTTCCCTTTAATATATGTGCATATATATATATATATATATATATATATATATACATATATATATATATATACATACATACATTTGACAGTTAGGTAGGTAGACATATGTAAATTTTAATCTTTAGTGAAGCTCAAGGCATTTCTGTTGTCTGAGGAGACACAACTCTCTTCAACAGATCAGGAAGGTAATCAGGTGTGGAGTTGTAAGTAACAGGACAAGTTTTGAATTAATCTTTGGGAGTGGGGATTGTTAGGGAAATATACAATGTCAACAGGCAGTGTGAAGTTTCCAATGTAGATTAGAAGTCAAGAATTTTAGAGCTACTGATCTGCATAATTGTGTGATTCTTTTGGCAGTTTTGGTGTTGGTATAGAGATAAGAGGAACATAGAATAATCAAAAGTTGGCATTTGATGGGTAGGCCCAATGAAATGCCAACATGGCAAGAGAATAGGTTTTCTTCTCAGCAGACTGATTAAATGAGAAACAATATCGTTTGGTAAGGAGTAAGTGACTTTAAAATATACTTTTATGTGGAAGTTACGTAAGCCTAAATGAGGTTCAATAACAGGCCTAACTGGAGAAACTCTGAGGATGGCAGAACGGGAAACTGTGGTCAATGAGTGGATGTTTCCTTACAGGGATGAAGTGGTGGCAGAATTGAAATGAGGAGAAGAAAATACTAGGTATGGCTCAGCATCTGTGGTTGGCTGGAAATATGGAGAGTGAGGACTTATGAAAACAGTCCTGGTAAACTCTGATGACTCCAATTGGAAGAGAACACACTGGGTGGACAGGACAGCCATAAGTGGAGATGCCTTCAAGGGTGACCTGAGAATTAGGGGGTGAAGACGGTGGGCTTGAATGAGTCAGAAGTGCCAGTGGAAAGGCAAGTGTGCCAAAGACTAGTATGCCAAAAATGTGTTCTGTGTAATGGCAACCCTACCACTATGCTGAGCTGAGAATTAGGAAAGAACATTTACCTTTGCCCCCAAATTCCAAAGGATGTGGACTGTCTTCTATCTAAGTCGCCTCCGTCTTCCTGGCTCCCATGTAACACATACGTCTTCATTTCATGTGCTCAGGTAGAACGAGAGCTGCAGATACATTTCCATCATGGCGAAGATAGCAAAGTATTTAACTATTTATGAAATCATGCCAATTACTCTCTTTCTCTCTCCCTAACCACTTTAAAGTGGCTCATAGAGCTGATCTGCCCACCACCCAAACCCGCTTTTGAAGTTGATGAATCATGTGGTCACATAACCTGTCAAATCAGTTTATGAAGTCACCCAGTGTAATGAGATGTGACCCACTGGAGTACATCACTTATTACAAAGGTTTATTGTGTCAGACACTAGTAGAATGTATGGTTTTCTCATTAGACATCTCTAATTAGCACTGAGAGGGTCGGGCTTCATGTCCACTTGGAAAGACCAGAACTAATATAACAGTAGAATAAGAAAAATAAAATAAAACTAAGTGAGCCACTATCTTACTACATTTATTTTTGTTTGGCGATGTTCCTCTAATATCTATGTAAACGTGTGTGTGCGCGCACATTCATCCATGTTGCTCTCTGATAGGGTGTAGACTGTCACACTAATAGACTGTCTTTATTTGTACCTCTGCCAAGGTGGATGATCCCATATTGGGCAGACATTCACATCTTCCCTCCTTATGACACGCTACACCTGCTATGTCATTACCTCATCTTTGAGACACCACAAGCCTTTTTGGGAGATGAAGTCCAAGCAGGTAAACTGCAGGTGTGGAACACCACACCTGGGTGTTCACACACGACATGTATAGGCACATAGAAAACCACAAAGGTAATGGGGTCATTGATTTTTTTCTGGCTTGAGTGTCTCTGGAATGAAAAAGAATATTTAAAGAGACAGGAGATGGCTTCCCTGTGTCCTCCAGGCTGCCTTTATTCTTTGTAAAACCCAAAGCCTCTTTAGCCAATGACAAAAACCCTCAGAATAATCTGGGTGTTTCTAGAAAACCCGTGGTTCATAGGTGATGATGAAATGGAAAAGGTTAGAAAAAGTGAGGGAAAACCAGCTGTTTCTGACAATGACCAAAAGAAACCCTCTTCTTGGCCCACCACATTCTTTTAGCCCCCTTTCCCCTCAGAACCTGTCCCCACACACTCTCATGCTTTAGTTGTCTCAGTGCCCATGACACGTCCCAAGTGGAGAGAGGCTTTGGTTATTTAAAACACGCCCGTCATGGAACAACAGTGAAGCAGAGGGGGAATGGCAGATTTTTGGGTCCAAAAGTAGAGACTGGTTTGGGCTTCATCTCCTGTTAACTGTGTGATTTGGATCAAGTTATTCAACTAGGTCTCATTTTCTTCCCTTGTAAAATAAAATGTATGAAAAATAAGCACAATGAAATAATTAAGCATGATCTAACAAATCATGTAAAGTGTCTGATGTTGAGAATTACAGAATGTGGGTGAATAAAGTCAAAATCTAAATAACAGAGACATACCATGTTCATGAATTGGAAGACTCAACATATTAAAGATGTCTATTCCCCCAAAAATTTATCTATAGGTTTAACACCATGTCTATCAAAATTCCAGCAAGATTTTTTTTTTCTATTGCTATTATTTTTTTGTAGAGATACACAAGTTTATTCTAAAATTTATATGAAAAGTCAAAAGATCTGGAATGGCTAAAATAATTTTGAAAACAAAAGTGGGAGGAATCGATCTTCCCAATGTTCCATTTTATTCTACAGCTGCAGTAATCAGGGCTGAACAGTGTGGGTAGAGCAACTGACATGGAACAACAGAACAGAATAGAATAGAAAACTCAGAAATAACCCACACAATCATGCCTGACTGATTTGACCAGAGATGAGCAGCAATTGCGTTGAAGAAGGACATTTTTTCTACAAGTGACATTGGACCAATTGGACATCTGTAGGAAAATAATAATAATAATAATAATAATAATAAAATAATAATAATAATAATAATAATAATAATAATAAAATAAAATAATAACAGAAAAAAGAAATTTGGCCTAAACCTCATGCTTTATACAAAATTGATTCAAAACAGACCATAGATTACATGCAAAATGTAAAACTATACACATTTTAGAAGAAAATGGAATAAAACTGTTGAGACCCAAAACCAAGTGAAGAATTCTTAGACATGATCTGTAAAGGAATATATATATATATATATATATATATATATATACTTTATCAAAATTAAAAACTTTTGCTCTGCAAATAACCCCAATAAGAGGATGAGACGACAAGGTTGGAGGAAACGCTTGCAAATCACAGTTTGACAAAGAACATATGTAGAATATATTGAGAATTTACAAAACTCAGCAAAAAAAGTTGATAATCATTATCAAGTTAGAAAATTGGAAATAGATTTGGACAGTCATTACACTAGCAAGGAGATATAAATGGCACCCACATGCATGAAAAGATGTTCAACATCAATAGTTATTAAGAAAATGCAAATTAAAATCACAATGAAATGCCACCACACGCCTCCTAGAATGGCTTGATGTCAAATACTGGTGAATATGCAGACAGTAGTCACTCAGACATTGTTGTAGGAACGGAAAATGGTACAGCCACTCTGGAAAACAGTTTGGCAGGGTTTTTTTTATTATTATTATTTAAATAAAAACAAATATATGCCTACCCTACGATCTAACAATTGCACTCTCGGGGGTTTGTCCTAGAGAAATGAAAACATGCTTACACAGAAAGCTGTACTTGAGTGTTCATAGCAGCTTTATTATGATAGCCCAAACTGGAAATAATCCTATTGTCTTTCAGTGGATGGACAGTGAAAGTGTGGTCCATCCACACCATGCAATACGACTCAGAAATAAAAAGGCACAGATCACTGAGACACAGAATAACAAGATGACTATCTAGGGGCTTAGGCTAGGCAAAGTCTATCTCAGAAGATGACGTACTGCGGGGTCCCGTTTACAGAGCCATGTTGAAATGACAGGACTGTAGAGATTGGCAACGCTTCAATTCTGCCCCGGACAGAAGGTTGGAGGTACAAAGTGTTAGCACAAGGGAGGTTCTCTGAAACAGTTCTGCATATTTATGGTGGCGGCTGCTACACAGGGGGTCCAAATGCCTAAAACCACACACTCATGCACACACACACACACACACACACACACACACATACACGGCACAAGTGAGTGAAGGTAAAAACTGGTCTGTAGTCTAGATAACTATACTGTACTGATGTCAATTTCCTGATTTTGACGTCACATTACATTTATATAATATGTTGTTATTAGGGAAAATGAGCTGAAGCATTCAAGGAAATATATATGTATGTATCCTAAATATATATATATATGTATTCTAAAAGTGCTTTTTAATGTTCTTGGTTGTATTTTTTTTAATTGTAACCCACAGTAAGTTTCAAAAATAGTACATATAAAGTAGTATATATAAAATATGTACTATATATAAATATATATTCATACATATTTATATATAAATATATGTACTACATATATATACATATATATTTATATATATATGTATATATATACATATAAAACATATATACTATTTTATATATACTATTTTTGAAACTTACTGTGGGTCTACAATTAAAAAATAATACAACCAAGAACATTAAAGAGCACTTTTAGAATGTTTTAGAATATGTTGAAACAAAAATATCTACTTTAACTTCCTCATGGTGTCAGTCAGAAATCAGGGAAGCAGGAAGTGAAGGTGAGAAGGCAATATGTGGAATCCTAAAATGTACATGCATGCAGGCTCCAGGGGCATGTTCTGGTGCTGCAAGGGAGGACAGTAAGACAGCTGCCTGCTGTGGTGGCTTTGGTCATCGCTGTCCACAGGGATGTCTCTGAAGTAGAGGTACGTTCTGAGTGGCAGTTCCAATTTCCACTGGTTTCAGAGACTGGGGATGTGGGAGACTCCCTGCCCTGGGCATCTTATGGTAGCTGAGCAGGGCGCTGTACACAACACACTGACTTGGCCTTTTGGAAACTATGCAGCAAGAAGGAGCAGATTCTGACAGTGGACATCTGCCTTGTAGCATCTGATCTCTGTCCCTTGAAAGGAAGGAGAGGCTAAAATTTTGACCCTACGTGACACTCAGAACTTTACAAAATTAAGGAAGTGTTCCTTCCAGCATCTGCAAATACCTGCTCTTATCTGAAATTCAACTCAATAGCTGGTCTATCAAGAGCTCACTTTATTCTAAGCTAAATAATACTGAAAAACAGAAAATGGCTCTTCTAAACTCTATGAGCAGAGAAAAGGAAATACACTGAAACAAAAGATGTGGAAGAGGAAAATCTTTTGCTAAGAGATGTAAATATATCATTACTTAGGATTTTCCCAAGAAACAAAATGTCTGCATGAGTATCTGACCTATATCAAATAAAAACTCAAAACAAAGACACAAGAGCTCAATAAAGAAATAATGAAGGAAAGGACGATTTGAAAATTGAGCATACACAGTCCAGGAAAGAAATACAAGTGATAAATGAGACAATTCTAAAAAGAGGACGTGCTTTGGAGGCATGTCAGAGGAAAACAGACACTGATGAAGGGAAGTTAGAATACAGAAAAGGGGCTTGAAAAAACAGGTGAAAAATGGAAAGGGGGGATTTTTAACTGGTTAGAGAGAACATGATGTATAGGAAAGACAAAGTAAATGAAACATATATGTAACTGCTTGTCTCGATGAAGAGAACCAAAAGGAAATCAAAAGAAACTTCCAAGGTACAGTTGAAGAATACTTTCCTACAATACAATAAGACGTGTTCTCATGGGTTGGAAGGATCCTGTGATCTTGACTAATCAACACTGAAAGAGTGCCTGGGGAATTTTGTAGACTAGAAAAATAAAGAGAAAAATTGTTTGAATAATAAGAAAAAGATCCAAGTATCCTATGCCACCTATGGAGGGTTTGCCAGTCTGATTTCATGCTTCTTCACAGTAGCTTTAGTTGAGAAAAGACAATGCAACTGTACCAAGTAATTCCTCAGGAAAAACCATGCATTTTAAAATAATACACAGCCAGATGGCTATTCCAATAGGTAAAGAACAGATCCATATTTTTAATGTGTAAAAACTCAAGAGATACAGTTTTCATGAACTCTTTCAAATAAAGACATTAGACAGCTAATTTCTACCAGCCAATAAATAAATGGAATAATTAGAGCAAAAGGGTAAAATTAATGTAAATATAAGACTTAAGGGAGAACATAATGGAAATAATGACTTCAGAACAAAAAGATTATAAATAAATATGATGATAAAGAAATATGAATATATGTGATAATCGTCAGGAACTACACTGAAGGAAGAGTCCTCTTAATTGTGATTAAAAGGTTCTAGTTATCTAGTATTTGAATGGAATCAATTATGCATTAATTATAAATAAAATTCACATCAATCTTTCCAAAGGGTGTTTCTAAACACAACAGAAAAATGTAGACATTATTCAGTAATATATGCATTTTTATAATCTAAAATAAACATTCCCTAGAAACATTGTGCATTATTCTTTCTCCAAGACACTAAGTTTATGAGAAAAGTTAATGGTAGATTATGTAATTATCATCTAAGGACTGTCTGAGAACCTTCAAAAGGGATTTCGATCTTAGCATATTTTCTATTTCTCATTTTACTGCCCTCACCTATCACCACCTCCATCCCCCAAATATCCTTGCGATGCTTTATTTTTATGGCTAATTCTAATGCATTGGTAGTATATACCTTGTTGTCTGGAATGAAATTTGAGCTTAGCAAAAATTACTGACATGAATTACAGAATCTGCCACAGACCTGTGGGAGGTTCAAACATGACCCTTATGTTATCTATCTTCCCTCTTAATCCAAGTCATGATCTCATATAATTTGAGGGAGGATGACAGAATCACTTGGCTAAGTAATGGAGGGCATGTGCAAGATTTCAAGCTCTGACTCCAAGACTGATGCTACAACATGTGCTGATGTTGCATAATATCCTATTTTTCTATTGGGTTATTTCAGTGCCATTTAAAATCATATGGTTGACTTTGTAATCATCATCATCACCAACATCATCACTACCATCACCACCACCACAACCATCACCATTTCCATCAGCAGCATCACCATCATCACCATCATCACCATCATCATGCGCATCATCACCATCACCATCACCACCACCATCATCACCATCACCATCATCACCATCATCACCATCATTATGAGCATCATCACCATCATCAACATCACCATCATCACCATCACAATCATCACCACCATCATCACCATCATCACCACCATCACCATCACATCACCATCATCACCATCATCATCACCATCACCACCATCACCACCATCATCACCATCATCACCATCACCATCATCATCACCATCATCACCACCATCATTACCATCATCATCACCATCATAATCACCATCATTACCATCATCATCACCATCATAATCACCATCATCACCATCATCACCACCATCATCACCATCATCATTATCATTACCACCATCACCACCATCATCACCATCATCACCATCACATCACCATCATCATCATCATCATCACCATCATCATCACCATCACCACCATCACCACTATCATCAGCATCATCACCATCATCACCACCATCATTACCATCATCATCACCATCATAATCACCATCATCACCACCATCATTACCATCATCATCACCATCATTACCATCATAATCACCATCATCACCATCATCACCATCATCACCACCATCATCACCATCATCATCACCATCACCACCATCACCACCATCATCACCATCATCACCATCAGCATCATCATCAGCATCATCACCATCATAATTACCATCATCACCATCATCACCACCATCATCACCTGTCAGCACTTCACAGCATTACGTCTTCCAATGTTTTTCTCCATTAAAAAGTCCCACTTCAACACTTCCAGTGACTCTCACCATAAAAGTATTATTTCTCCCCAAATTTCACTATAAAAATATTTCCTCAGGAATATAAGAAAAGGAATGGAAAGAAAGCAAATCAACTGTGGCAAGTGTAAAGTTCATAAAGGTGTATGTATCCTATTTCCATAGTTACACACACAAGGAGTATGTTTCAACAAATTTAGGCAAATGTAAAAATGGAGACACCTTTAGAGAGACAAAATGCTATTTGATTATTTGTTATATTGACAAAAAGTTAGACGGTAAAAGAAATGCTGATCCTTGAAATTTAAATACCATCTCTTAAAACTTGGTGCTTCAGATAATTCCTTATATTTAAAAATCACATTTCTACTTTTTTCTACATGTTTGCACATATATCTGAGTGGGGACAGAGTCCCAGAGAGCAGTTTCCAGGCTCCCGGCCTCACGTGGAAAGGTGCAGGCTCGAGTAGTAGATGGCCATCAGCTGTGACTGGTTGGCCATCAGCTGTAACCAGTTAGCCAATTGGCCACTGATGTAACTAACTGCTCTGGCTGGGTTGGTTGGTTGGTTGGCAGGCAGAGAAGTGGATGGCGGATTGCAGATCATGTGGCTACTACTTCCTGTGTCTCATCTGGCCACCAGGAAGACTGGGGTGCAGGAAGACCCCTTGTTAGGGTACTGGCGGATGTTTGATTTTGTATCTCCAACCCAGCCACCAACGAGAATATAGTGGTATGACTCCCCTATCTATGGCTTCGTTGGTGTTTCTTTTTGGCCTCACCACATCCTGCATTCTTGTGTGAGGAGCGGGAGCTGAGACACTTCATGACAATCCTCTAATGACCCTCCTATTAAAACTTCACCTTCATCACTATATATTATCTTACTTGGCTATATTTCTCTTCAAAACAGTTAAAAGCACCTGCTATTACAGTGCATATTTAAAGTTTCATTACCTTTCAGTATAAAAGAAGCATCCTGATGACAAGGAATTTACTTTACTCACATTGTACTCACAACAATACACATATTAAGTACTATTTACAATCTCAGTCGGGTGGAGTATTGGTTTCTTCTCTTCACTATTTATTGTTTTAAAAGCACTTTTAACCCAGTGACTGCTTTCCGTATTCAGCTTCCCTCTGGGGAGCAGCCGAAGCAAAAAGAGGAAGAACCCTCCCAAAGTGTTGAAAAACTGATAGTCTCAAAGCTGTCTCAAACATGGTTATAAACCAACAATGTTTTCTGAAATTTATTTGCTGAAGTCACTTCTAGTTAACACATTTATGACATATGAAATAGCTTCAGATACAAAACAACATAGCTAATTTGGAATTATATATGAATTCCCTTATCCCCAAGCATTTCTATTCAGTAGTTGGACATGTTACCCATTGCTCCACAAACCTTGCCAGTAGGAAATAAAACTTGAATTTCTTTGTCATCAATGTGAACCTTTGCGGTCCTCTGTTCTTTCCTAGCTTGTGAGAACATTATCCACTGAGACTGACAGCTTTTAGGTCATTTTCACATAAATATTGAATACGAAAACTGGGAGAAGAGACAGTTTGAGGAAAAAAATACAATTTCTATGATTTGTATCTTCACCATAAGTATTTGGTAATGAAACAAGAACCTTTGAACATTAATTGAACAAACTATAGGGCAACTCATTATATGTGACCTTAAACAAAAAATGGCTCAAATACAAAGTTTTGTTGAAGGGTCTTTCCAGAGGCAGCAATCATTTCATTAAGATGGAAAACTTTGCAAGAGGCATTGATGAGAATTGTTTGTGAATGTCTAGAATAAGATTGATCTGTTACCTTACTCTTAAATGTGATATAAATACTAGGGGTTTTACATTCAATGTAAAGGGAAATCTACCTGACTATGGATATCTAATGTGATCAGTTCTATAATTAACTTTCTTAAAAATCCTTTATTTTCAAAATGTACCTCAAGAAAAGCAAACATCATGTAATGATGGATGGGGGCTTTTAGGCAGTTGAAATAGCTATGTGGAATTTTTTGGTATAGAGGCTATAAGATAATTCCACATTCCCATTAACAAGATGACACACATTAAAAGTCTTATTTTATCTTGAGATTTTATGTTTCAGTCTGCCTCCAGCCGCAAATGAGGTCTCACAACGTTATCCTGTGAATAAGAACCAAACAAATACTTACACTTTCTGAGGAGAAAAGCATTTGGAAATCATCTGTGTGGAATGAGAGGCTGGCTTCCACGCAGAGGAGATTGCTGGAGTTATGTAAGTGTGGCGCTTTGTGGAAAGACTGCCTGCCACCACGTTCAGTAACAGGTGTTGATGCTTTTAAAATTAGGAACGGATCACAGTCAAGGAGAAAATGAAGACAAGGCTTAGGTCACAATGGGTGGTTTCGTGGAGAGGGTGATAAACCCAAAGGCATGTCGGAAGTCCTTCATTACTCAGGTTTTATGTCACTTAAATTAAAGTTATGGCTAATTCATTAGGTGTCCTCTGAGTCCCCTGGTAGACTGTCATAGTAAACCCACACTTGTGTTCTGCCATAAAGTCATTAAAAAGATGCATGGGTCCCTGAGTTCTCGGCTAACTTTCCATGTCGAAGCCCCGTGACTTACAACTTTCATTCTTGCGGGTAGTGGGGATGTTTGTCAGCTATTATGACTGGACTTCCAGTGGTACTCAATTTACAGTATCTAGAGTGGAGTGGAAACGAATGAACATCTGTGCGTTTGCTCAGATACTATGTCAGGCGATATGAAATTAGCTGTCATAACAAGTCCATAAAGCCTTAACACACTATTTGTCTTGCTCAGTTTATAAAGTACATAAACTACAGCAAGCTGAGCTAAGCTGCCTGTCTTTGGAGGACAGCTTGATCTGGTGGTAATTGGAGTCTCGTGGATTTGACCCTGCTGAGACTTTCTCTTCATTCATATGTTGGTTGTCATTTTATGTGCATGCTTAATTGTAGGCAACAAGTACACCACCTTAGTTTCCCTCTTGGTTCTTTTACCTTTAATACAATTTCATTTTTCAAAAAGGTTGAGAAATGTCCCTTTTTGCTTTACCATCTCAAACCTCGTAATCATAATTTGCAGTTCAGATTCAGGGATATTTTAATGGGAAAATGAAAGGATAAGTAAAACCTGTTTCTCCAAATGAGTACATAAAGAAAGCGAGGTTAACAGACCAAGAATTCAAAAGGCCACCTGTTTGATGGGACTGTTACAATTTACAAAACACTGAAAAGCACCCCAAGCTTTTTCAAGTGAGGGAGTATGCTGTCCCTGGAGTACCTAATATCAGAATGCCTCACTGTCAACTCCTACTTATTCAGGAATTTGAAGGGACAAATTCCAGGCATGTGAGGACTGTTTCACTAAAGGGACTAAAAATCTAAGAGTTCATATTTTAGACTTAACATGGACATAGTTAGACCAGTGGTTTCAAAAGTTATCTCCATTGTGCAGATAAGGAGAGAGAGGTTCAGATGTGAAACATGACCCACCCGAAGCTGGTCAGCTTGTTGTCACACTACTGAAAATATTTTATAAACTGCAGAGAGGATGGGTTTGCCCATGTCCCCAGACCCCTCAGCCTTTTCTAAAATATTGTGTATACGACAGAAACCATGAGATTGCACATTAGACATGATGGGATACGTATTCAGGTTTTCAGCTTTTCCTTCTAAGTTTGATTTACTCATTTTATGTGGATTATAGTTGGGAAAAAGTACTCTTTGGGTAATAAATCTACAAATAAACACCCATCAATCACTAAGTAATGAATGAATGGTTGATGAATGGGTAATGTTTTCCACTTGATTTCCTCATTTTCTTTGGTATTATTTTAGTGGGATTGAATTTAAAAATAGCCTTATCATGTAAACGTGTAAACAATTCAAAATAAAGATTTACAGTGAAATTAAAACAGCTTTAAACATATAATAGTTCATCAATTAAACATTTGGGGGGATTTCTTGTAGGCCCCATTTTTACAAATATATTTTATACATCTTGAAATCATATGACATGTAATTTTCTTCCATTACATTTGTGGAGACAGAGCCAGGAGTGCAGTTTCCAGGCTCTCGGCCTCACTTGGAAAGATGCTAGCTAAGGTAGTAAATGGCCATCAACTGTGATTGGATGGCCATCAGCTGTGGCTAGTTGGCTATCAGCTATAACCAGTGAACCATTGGCCACTAGTATAACTGCCGTGGCTACACTAGCAGAAAATGGGGGCTAGCAAGAAGATCGTGGCTGAGCTAGCAAGACTGGATTGCAGTTAGCAAAACGGATTGCAACTAGCAAGTGAGGTTGGTTGAAAAAGAGAAAAGCGGGTTGCGGATCATGTGGCTCCTGCTTCCTGTGTCTCCAACCCAGCTGCCAGCGAGACTGTAGTGGCTCCTCTATCTATGGCTCCATGGGTGTTCCTTTTTGGCCTCACCATATCCTGCGTTCTTATGTGGGGAGCGAGACTAAAGACCCTGCCTGACGCCCTGTGTGACAACTTTCCCTTGAAATTGTAACATGATATCTTTTATTTTATCATATTATTTTAATTGCATGAGTCCAACATAATAGCCACTCTCTAACAGCCAACTACTGTAAGTGTGAACTCTGCTCTATTGTAAATAATATTTTTATAAACATCATCATGCTTACAACTCTGCTTAGCTGTTGTATTCCTGATTATTTCTAAGAGGAATACACAGAAGAGAGAAGGCTTACAGGTGCGAAGGACCTGAATTATTCTGAAAGTGTTTGATACACAGTGACAAATTGCTTTCTGCAAACGTGTTGTCCCTTCCACAGCTAGTGCCCTCATTTTAAATCTTTCCTAACTTTGATAGAAATTCAGATACTTCATCACTGATTTGGTTTGATTTAATTGGAGAACCTAATACAGATAGGATCAGCCAATATTTAGAGAGTTTAGTTTTAAAGCAAAACATTTAACAACAAAGCAAAACATTTAAGCTGAACACCAAAAACATCATCTTCACCATTCACACAAGCTGAGCTGCAGAATATGTGGGGACCCTTTCATCACAGTCTATCTGATTGTCACAGACCAGACCACTGCCAAACTGCCTTCCCCATCCACAGAAAAGACCTTGTTTCACCATGCTATTTCCTGAAGAACTCAAACCTGCTTCTCTTCTCCCGAAGAAGCTTTTTATTTTCATTGATTTTTGTCTATTGCTTTCCTGTTATTAATTTTGTTGATTCTTGCATTTATCTTTACTTTTCCATGATTTGAGTTTGTTTTGGATTTGATTTTCTGTTCCTTTTCTGTTTTCTAAGGTTACACGTGTACATTATTAATTTGAAGTATTTCTCATTTTTAACATAAGAATCATAACACTATAAATTTTCCTCTCAACACTGCTTTAGCTGTGTACCACACATTTTGATATGAGACTATTCTTTTTTGTTTTTTATTATTATTTTATTTTTTTTGTTTTTGTTTTTATTATTATATTTTTTACATTGTCATTCAATTTGAAATACATACTGATTTTTCTTCTGATTGCTTCTTTGGCCCATGGGATATAAAGAAGTGTGGTTTATTTAATTCCCAAGTATTTGGGGGATTTTACATGTGTTATTCTGTCATTTATTTCAAATTTAATTCCACTATGATAAGAGTGGCTCTGTTTGATTTCAATTATTTTAAATTTGTTTAGATTTGTTTTATAATCTGGAATGTTGTCCATTTTGATAAATGTCCCACATGTACTTTAGCAGAATATGTCTTTTGCAGTTGTGTGTGTTCTAAGTATTCTATAAATATCACCTAGATCAAGGTGATTCATAGTGTTTTACATGACTTCTGGGTCCTTACTGCTTTTCTTTTGACATGATGTGTTTATTCACTATTGTAGAAGGAGTGTCGAAGTCCACATTATAGTTGAGACGTTTTGTATTTCTTTCAGTCTTATCATTTTTTTCTTTATTGTTTTGAATCTCTGATAATGGATTCATATACATTAGGATTACTGTGCTATTTTTATCAATGTACTCCTTTATAATTATAAAATGCCTTCATTTATTCCTGGCAATAGTCCTTATTTTGGAGTTTATTTTGTTTGACATTAAAATTTTCCCTCCTGTTTTTTTTCACTTAGTGTTTGCATATTGTATATTTCTTCATCTCCATTAACCTAACTTTTTAAAAAACTTTAAAGTAGATTTCTTTCCCAACCTCTCTGACTTTTATTTGTCTGTCTAGATTATTTACATTTAATGTGCTTATTAATATGCTTGGATTTAAATCTATAATTTTGCTATTTTTTTATTGGTACTTTGCACTTCTTCCTCTCTTCCCCCACCCCTTTTTTGGGGGGAATTATTGAATAGTTTAATTTTATCTCCACTGTTGGCTTATTATTTATACTTCCAATGAGACACGCTCTGTAATCTTGTTTCTGGGTCTTTCTACTTGGATCATTCCCCTCCATCCATCATCTTTTTTTTTTTTATCACATATATTCTATGGGGCTTTACCTTTTATCATCTCTAGAAGAAGAGATTCTGTGCTCACTATCAAAAGAAGGAAATAGGTTCCTTCAGGCATTCTCCCAGCCTCCCGGGGTGAGTGGACTCTCTCAAGTTCCAGCAATATTCTCTAAAGCATAATTCAGTTGGTCAGGACCAGGCACTTGGCATGAAAAAAGAGGTGAGCCTCCAGAGATATCATTCCTATGAGTTAAATTTCTAGTCTACTGTTGGCTTTGTATTATGAAAAATTGGGGCCAAACATGCCGATCTTTGTGAAGCAAGGATCTTAAATTTCAGTTCAAATTATTTTTCTTTGTCTGAATATGCCACGCAAGTCTACAGTTTTTAGATCTATCCTCAAATTCATACCATTTTAAAGATTTTTAGTTTGCCATTTGACATTTTTTTTTCACTTTAGAAAAGTTAAAAAAAAAACAAAAAAAAACAGAAAACTTTTTGTTACGTCAATCATCACTTTTAGTCACGAGAAGCATATTTCGTTCTTTTCCCAAACATAAGCGGGACTTTTTTTGGCTGTGGGTCAGGATGACATTTTTCAGTCTCTCAAGTAACTGATAATCTTGTATTTGAGATACGCACCAGTCTGGCTAACATGGAGAGCTACAGGAATACCTAGTATTCTTTAAAAATCAGAATTCATCTTTGGGTGCATTCTGCTGAAGGTTGGATTATTATTGCTTTAGTTTGTGGGTGTGCATAAAACTTTAATTTTCTTCATAATATTTCAGGCTGTAAATATATGTCAAGAGCTCATGATTCTAGGTTCTTAGGACTAAGTACAGGACATCCAAATGTTATTTTTGTTTCAATATTTTTTTCTGACCTTCCCAGCCTCCCAAATAAATAAATAAATAAAAATAATTGTATCCCAAACTTCAAATTGTTTCTAATGACCTCAGTGTATATAGCAGAATTCCCCAAAATGTGATTTGCATTGTGTTTTAAAACATGTTAAATGTTGTATGTATCTTAATCAGCTTTGGCGGCTCTAACAAAATACCACAGTCAGGGTGGCTTAAATAAGACATTGATTTTCTCCCAGGTCCAGAGTCTGGAATGTCCAAGATGAAGGTGCTGGCAGGTTTGGCACTTAGTGAGAGTTCTTCCTGGCTTCTCTGTAGCAGCCATATTGTTGTACGCTCACAGGGTCTCTTTTTTCAGCTGTATAGAGACAGAGGTCTGTCTTTCTCTTCTTATAAGGACATTCTTTTCATAATCCTCTTTTTATAATCCCATTATGGGGCTCCCACATTAATGGCCTCATCTCAACCTAATCACCTCCCAAAGTCCCCACCTCCTAACGTCAAAACATTGGGGATTAGGGCTTCAAAATCCAAATTTGGGGGAGACACAAACATTCTGTGCATAACAATATGTAAGCTCCTCTCAGTCTTGGAAGCTTGTGAGCCTAGGTTTCAAATTAAAATAAGGTGTAAAAAATTATTTCTTGCACAAAATGACTGATTCTTCCATCTATATGTTGTAGATTCAGAAACAGGAAAAAAACTGAAGATTGGGACTAGAAACAAAATCAAACAAAAATATATCTCCAAGGAGTACAACTGAAAGTATGTGAGAAAAAAGTTGCAGTAAAAATATTGTTAATATGCTAAAGGTTTTCATTGTCAATGCTAAAGTCAAATTTAAAGCAACAAACGTTGTCTGACAATGTGATCATTCTTTATTAATTATATATGCTATAAAATAAGTTAGAGGGTTGGAAATCTTTCTCTTTTGTGCAATGTGCAATTGAAATAATACAGTAAAATTCAATGATTACGAAAGACATTATCACAGCTCTATCAGTCCTCAATAGAAAATATATACAAAAGTTTAAGAGTGTTTAATTAGTAAGGTAGAAAAAAAAGTGTAAGGACAGTGCAAGGGAAGACAGAGAATGTAAAGGAAGAAATAAAGACAAAAGTTTATTCTGCAGCCAGACTGCCTGTGTTCAAATATGACTCTGATGAATCCATCAGCAAGGTACTTCAAAGCACTGTGCCTCAGTTTACTCATCTATAAAATGGATTTTGTTAGAATTGATAAAAGTGGCCTAACATGTTATTGGGAGAAAATATAGATTATTCAGTAACTGTTGTGTTGTCTGGATAGCATCTAAAGAAATGAAGTGGGATCCTTATTCCATTTCCTTTACCAACATAAAGTCCAAATATATAAAAAATTGTATTTTAAAAAATAATCTGAAGCAATAATAATGTTAGAAGAAAACATAGGTAGATTTTTTTTAATATTTCAAAATAACAAAGACATTTCTAAATGTAAAACAGAAGTCAATAGCCATAATAAACAAAACTGATAGATTTTACTATATTAAGTAAAATACACATAGTTAGCAAACACTATAAACAAAATTGAAAGCCAAATGACAAATGTAGGAAAATGTTCATAATTGATATCAAAGGGCAAATTAAAAACTAAAAATGTTCTATAAATCAATAGTAGAACGAGCAACACAATGGAAAATCTATCAAGCATACAGAGAATTTCAGAAAAAATAAATGAATGTTTTTGTTTTTTTAATATGTGAAACAAGAGTCAAATTTTTATTAAAATTAAATGGAAATTGAAAGTAAGATATATTTTCTCGCATGATCACATTGGGAAAGATTTAAAAGTGTTAAAACACATTTTCTTGGTGAATATGGAGAAGCAGTCACTTTCACATTTATTTGGAGTATCAATTAATACAATTTACGGAAGGCAATTTGTCAATAACTTTGATGTGTCCATGTGCCTTTATCTACCAGATGCACTTCCAGGAATCTACCTTAAAAACATTCTCATACTTGACACCGATAACCTTGGATACTTCTGTAGAGGGTTCTAGGGGATGGGGTGGCCACCTTCTTCCCAAATAGGATTCCTGGGTTGGAGAGCCATTGACCCAGAGCTGTCACGTGGCCTCTGACAGAGTCACTGTGACCAGGCCAGAGAGGGATGTTAATGTAACTCGCCCTTGGAGATGCTGGCTGGGTTCACCATCCACAGATTGAGAGAGGGCACCATGGCTCCCAAAACAGCATTAGGCAAATAAATGAAACAACAAGAGCAACAGAAATCCACTGGAGGGGGAGGTTAGCACAACCCCTTCGCAGGCCTGTCTGCAGCTGCCCTTCCCATGGTCCAGGTCTTTTCCTCAGGGTGGGAGGGTCCTCTTTGTTCAGATCTTGGCCACATGGTGTCGCCATTGTTGTTAAACTAGTAAAAGGATTCTGATAACTGTCAAGCAGGTATTTCACCAAAGCTAGGCACATAAGTGATTTCATAAAGGTGTGGCGAATGGTACAAAAACTATTGCCCTCACAATACTGAACTACCGTTTCTTCAGTTTGCACTGAAGAGTGTGGCTTAATAGGCAAAACCATGCAACGAGCTAGAATGTCACAGGATTTTTAAAAATGCCCTTTTAATTACTAAATTAGTAAATTACTAAATTAGTAAATTAGTGTGGTCATTTTTTTCTTTCTTTTGGTAACTTTTTATTTTCTTCAAACAATGATTCATGCAAAATACCTGCAATTATGAGAAATCATTGACAGTTGATGCACGGATTTGAAATATAAAGGTGGGAAATATCATTTAAAGTAACCTAAACGCCAAACTTTAATGGGCACAAATCATTGTGTTATCTGCAGTTAAAGAAGACGGCATCACAACAGAGGAAAACATGTCAAACGACTGTTTCATTCGCTTAAACCATGATTATAAGCTAGCCATTGCTACTTTTCCTCTTCCTTCATGTTCATGTACAGTGACAGACCATCACGTTTCCCCGATATAAACGCCCACTGATGTATGTGAGACACTCTCCAGCAGGGAATGAAGGGGAAAAAGCAACGTGATAAGTCGGGGCATTAAAGTCACAGGGGCGGGAGGTCCACACAAACCACTTAAGCACACTCATTATTATGGCCATTGCTACCTCGGGCCACTGGGGACTTGGTAATTTAGTCAGCATTATGCAGCTTGAAGTGTTTCATGGTCTGCATGAGAGCAGGCTGCAATTCAAATATCAGTGGCCATGAAAAATATGCACATACGTTTAGTAGGAAAATCTCCACGGGGACAACAGAGGAGATGGGCATATGTCGTCGCCGTGTGATGGAGAGTTTCTGTGAATTAATCATCTGCGCATAGTTTATCACCGGTTTTCGTTTTGCCAGAAACATCCCCCTTTCATTTATTGGAGAAGCTTATTATTATACATGCGCATTCTGGAAGGATATTAAGACCAAGGACCCTGATGCTCTGTGGTGACATGGGCACCTTCCCCACTGACGGAGCTTTCTGAGAGCAAGGGTAATTGCTTATGTTGTCTCGTTTAGGGAATTGTGTCTCTTTCTACCAGCTACTTTATTACATCAATGACTGCAAGCCATCATCTTTATAATTTATGGGGAAGAATCCAATTTCATTGAGATCATCTTTCCAACGTAAGACATCATTTGTTCATATGCTTCCAAATATTAAAATTTTGATCGCATGTCCTGGAAACTAGGAGTGCTTCACTGTCTGCGTGACTTTAAACATCTGGCTAGACATGTAACCTGTGTGATTTGTCTGTTTAACTCCGGTTGGAGTGGGGAGTGTTTTTGCCTTCCAAATAAGATATTTCTGAGTGAAATACCTAATCTTTAAAGTGCAGTTAACATAAATGGCAATTTTTAGAAATGGGTTCCCATGCCTTTACAGCTGAAGGTGACTGTACCTGTCCCAATTCTGGCCCAAAGTTATGTCATTTGGTTGTTGTTTGCTTTAGAAGTACTGAAATGTGCTGCTATAAAGTGCAAACCAGAGCAATTGCTTCTGACACTTAAAAAGGATTTTATTGACAGTTGGAAACACGTTGGGGATTTGAAGAATACTTTTCCATCTGTAATACTTGGTGTGATCAAAGATCACTCAGCGGCCCCAGATCAGTGGGAAGGAGGCTACAGGGAGTGTTTGCACTCCACCCAGGATGGGGCTTGGTTTGTGATTCACACTAATCCCTATCACAATCTAAGGGGAATTTACAGTAATGTGGGTAGACTTCTCAGGGCTCCTGCCAACGTATTTTTCAAGAGCCCTAAAGTAGATAATAATATAGCAAGATATAAAATTTCTTTTTAAAGTTGAATCTTAGGTTCCCACTCTCCATTCATACATGGGTTTAATGTTTCTAGCATATTGTATTTAAATATGTGCATTTCCTATATGTATTTATAACTGTGCATTCTAGATGGTGATATTTTAGATAACAGGGACCAATCTGCTTCAGTTCTCACTGAGCAATAACTAGCAAGGTTATGTGGGAAATCGTTAGACTGCAGGTAGCACTGAACAATGATAGATATTGGTCTCAGAAGACCTGGTATAATTTATAATTCCTTCCTCCTTGTGACTGTCAGTTATAGATACATATCTACATATCTATTTATTTGCAAATTGTCAACTATATGCCTTTTATCTGTTCTATGACCTTGGGTTACCTAAACTTTAATTTCTAAGTCTATTAAAGGAGAAAAGCAATCATATCTCACTCACAGTGTTTAGGACGGATCAAAGAGAACACTAGAAGCAAAAATACTAAGCAAACATGTTTTTTATCCTTGGTAAAGTGGACACTTGTCTATGAAATACAGAGGGTGCCAAAAATGTGTACACATTTTAAGAAAGGAAAAAAAAAACTATTAAAAATCTGTAATACTCAATAGATATCAACAACTAAAGATGAATACAAGTCACATTTGACTTCTGCAATTACAAGAGGTGCTCAAAGTGGTTCTCATCAGCATCCAGACACCTCTGATTATGGCGAACTCCTGCTTGAACAACGCTGACCAAAGTGTCCACTTGTATATATTGTTATGGCAGCCCTGGTAGAATAAGTTGGACCTCGTCTTGGAACACAGGGTGATGGTGACCATCCAACAGTCAAGGGAAAAGGGAAACCTCTTTAGAGCAGACAGAAGAGGCACCTGGGCCACTAAACTGAACTGAATTCCTGGTCCAGACAGCAGCTTGCACTGTACAGCGAATTTCCAGGAGGGGAGACTTTAGAGGAAAGTGATGGGGAAACAGTACAGTTCTGAGTAAAGTCTGGCCTTCAACCCAACCAGTTGTCTCCCAATTGTCATTCTATTTCCAAATCCACATCTAATTTAACACCCCCCACCATGTCATGGTGGCCCAACTCCTACCCTCAAGCCCCGACTGCAGACTGAGATCTCAGCACCAACTTTACCTACAGACTTTAGCCTAACAAACACTCCGGTCCTACTCCAAAGATAACTCTTCCACCAAATATCACCCTTATGCAAAATCCACATGTATGTCTGCTTTTGTTTCAGAAATACATCCACAGCTAAATATAGAGATTTACACATTTGTTTATTATACATTTATTTTGTTATATATATTTATTATGCATATAGATATCTGAATATCTATCTATAGTTACTTAATCTTAAAGAAGATATCCTTAAAATGTTTCTAAAAATCCATAAGGGAAAAGAATGGAAAAAGTGATATAAAACAAAGAAAAATCTTACATCTCCCTGGTCTCTGCTTTTACTGTAAATGAAAACCAAACCAAAACAAAAGAAAACAAAAAACCTGAAACTAAACACTTTAATGGTATAAAATAGTTTTCCCTTTGGGCTTTGCTTTTCTTTAAAAAACAACAAGTTTTGTTGAAGTTTCTGAACTATTTTCCAGTGTAAAACAAGCACAAAAAATAGGGCTAAATGTTCTTACTTAAAGGAAAATACTAATGTATACTTTTTTAAAAAGGCTGGAAATTCCACACTCACATCCTTTTGCTACTAGTATCCCCTAGAAGAGGAGAGTGGCGCCTGAACCAATCAATCTTTGTCTGGTTCTACCAATGGTTTAACAACGAGAGGCACGTGCCCCCGGTGGGAAGATCTTGTTTCAGAGGATGAGAACAATATCAGAGAGAGATTTTCCCAATGGAGACCTGATCACAGGGTTTTCTACTGTACTCATTTTAAAACGACTGTAGGGGCTCCTAGGAGATAGTTGCAAGGTCCTGCCTTCACACCTAGCCATCATTCTTAAAGCTGCAGACCAAAAATGGCAAGGAAGTTCCTTTCCTTGGCCTTTGGAATTATTACAAAACATCATGTCAAGGAATATTTTCTCAGTGTCTAAATGCACGTGCCGACACACATATACACTCATGCACATACATGCACACATACACTCAAGCTTCATATCGGTGCACTTCTGTCATGACGCTTGTCATAAAGCTGTTTAAGAGACCTCTGCCTGCTGAGCCCCATTCTTCTGGAAAATGTATTTGTGAAGTTTCTGTTCCTGCAAAGGAGTAAAATAATTTTATTTGAGTTGATAAAGGAAGTTGAGTTGATAAATATTATCTTCCATTTATGATAACATTTTGGAATTAAGCTTTTATTTCTTTTCCAATATTTAGAAATCTTAGTTAGCTGTTCGTTTGCTCTGGTTTTTACTCTTGTTATGGTCCTGTCAGAGAAAATTATTATTACTGTAAATGGCAGGAAGAAGGGAGGGAGGGAAAGAAAGAAAGAAAGAAGGAAAGAACAAAGGGAGTTGAGGGAAGATATTTCTTCCTAGAGGGAGAGGTTGGCAGTATGTACAGTAAGTTTAGACAAATAAGGATTTGGTTTGAGATGCAACTTGGTTTGATAGGTCTTGTTATTACAATAGTGAGCTGGTGTCCCCTGAAACCATATCTGAGAATTAACTAACTAGGAAGCTAACAGAAAGCAATAGCGAGGTGTTATCACATTCAGACGTGAAGTGGGAAGTCAGAAGATTGAACTCAGACTCCACCTCTGATAGTGTCTGTACTCTTATGGCCAAGTGCATTCACCTTCCTGCGCTACAGTTTCCTCCAATATAAAATGAGGATGGTGCTACCTTGCAAAACAAATAAACAATAAAACAGAGCTCAAAGGCTACCACCTGCCAGTTCCCTGCATCCCATTTACAACTTCAGTATGAAATTGGACAACTGTTGGTCAGCTAATCCTAAATCTCTAAGCAATTGTAGGATGAAATTCCTGCCATCGCCTGAAACATACAACCACCTTCCCTCTTTCATGGATTTTGACACAAGACCTGAACTGCTACGCTCTCAGTAAACAGGACCCCCTGGTGCTGGGTGTTTTGGTGAATCACTGCAAATGGACAGTGATCTTCTTCAGAAGTAGCAGTGTAGGACACCTCCGGGTGAGCAGACATTCTTCTTAACAAAACGGGTTTCAGATAAGTCACAGTAGAAGGTGGTAGCTTTTTAAATGTTGTGACTTGTTTCAGAACTCATAGGTGTGAAGGTGTGAAAGCCTTCAGATTCCCATAAATCTGACAAGATACAGACCTAAAGACAAGGCCTCCCTTCTAAAGGTCAAGTGCACAAAAGGGGTGGAGATCTCCAGCTGTAGGATGTAGCGCATGGAATGAAGGTGAACTCTCCTGTGCATGACAATGGTTTCAGGTGGCAGTTAACTTTTGCACATGCAGCAGTCAAAGCTGTTTGGCAAACTGAACATGATATAAACAAGAGAAGATGGAGGCGAAGTCATCAGCAGCTGAAGGCTATTGCTGTACCTAGTTAGAGTAGCTTACCTGTGTCCTTGTCCTCAGCCCTAGGGAAATGAGGCAAACATTCTGTGCAGGGAGTGAGATGGTCAGAAGAAAAGAGAACTCCTAAGCTCTCTTCAAGTGAAATGCCTTTATTTGGAACAGATTGTGGGAAAGTCTGTGCCTCAAGGTTTTGTTGAAAACAATATAGACCTTGGTGGGGACCTAGGAAGATACCAGTAGCAACAGGACAAGCAATAGACCAGCTCAAAGTTTAATAGAGATACAAGGAAAGAGAGAGCAAATGAAACCCCTCTGAGGGTCTGAGAGAGCATCAGGGATGGGTAACACTCTGCCTTTTAATGGACTTTAGACTTAATTGGTTTGAGCTGTGGAACAGTTTATGTCACAGGGCACTGTTGAAAACAGCTGGCAGACACTTAGCAATTAGTGGAGGTTAACAACTTAGTGTAATATTAATGGAGGCAGGTAAGCCAGAAGCTTAATGAGGAGATCAGGGAAAGAGCCATTTTAGGGAGCTCAGCTAAAACCACAGGTATCCTTGGTGGTGCGGAAGACTCCACATATGCCCAAAGAGGTATGCTCTCTGGAACAACATCGGAGGCTGCAGACGGAGAAAGACACCACTGAATTAGTCCAGCCATCCTCTGGATGAGTAGGAGAAAACAAACAACAACAAGTCCCAGGGAGCAATCCTTATACAGAGTTGTTATGATAGAGTACATAAGATATCCAGTTTTCAACAACAACAACAAAAATTACAAGACGTGCAAAGAAACAGTAAATTGTGATCTTTACATAGAGGGCAGTAAGACAAGAGACAACAGAGGCTGCCTTTGAGAGGGCTCAGGTGTTGGACTTAAGAGACAGACTTCAATGAAGATATAAATATGTTCAATAATTAAAGAAAATGATGTTTAAATATTAGCATTTAAGGACGTTATTTTGCTACCTCATTAAAAAAAGTCAGATAAAACACAATCAATGTGAAATACCACTTCACACTTATTTTGATGGGTATAATAAAAAGACAGTCAATAACATGTTGGTGAGGATATGAAGACATACCATGTTTCTCCCAAAATAAGACTGGGTCTTATATTAAGTTCTGCTCCTAAAGACATATTGGAGCTTATGTTTAGGGGATGTCATACTGAAAAATCATGCTAGGGCTTATTTTCCTGTTAGGTCTTATTTTCGGGGAAACATGGTACTAACACTCATAATTTGATTGTGGGATTGCAAAATAGTGAAGCCACTTAGTAATTCAGTTTGCCTCAAAATAGTAAACAAAGCATTAGCATATGACCCAGGAGTTCTACTTCTAGGTATTTACCCAAGAGAAATAAAAACATAAGTACCCCAAAATCCTGCACTCAAATGTTCACAGTGGTGTTATTTACCATACCCTGTAAGTAGAAATAACCCAAGTGTCCATCAGCTGGTGAGTGGATAAACAAAAGTGGGATGTGCATACATTGAAATTTCAGTTGGCAGTAAAAAGAATAAAGTATGGATACATGCTACAATATTGATAAACCTTGAAAATACTAAGTGAAAGGAGTTAGATTCAGGTGATGGTCTCCTAAGTTTGTGACTATATTAAAAACCATTGAATTGCACACTTTAAATGAGTGTTCGTATGGTCTGCAAATTATATCTCAGTTAAATTAAAAACTACTGGAATTTTGCAAGAGTTGAGAGACATGCTGTATGAATCAGGCTATTCCACAGCGGAGGCACCAAAACCCCAACCTGTATCACGTGATTGAGCCCTTTACAGACGTGGGTCCACAGTCACCCTGCATGTGTTTAACCTCTTCTACCTTTTCTGGGACGTTTGTTTCCCCGTACATCTTCCAGTTGTTCTGATGCCGATTCTGTTGAACCTTCCCACCAGGAAATGTGTCAGAATTGTCCTGGCCCACCTCACTTCCCTAGTGACGGTGCTCAAGTGTGGTCTGGTAGCAAACTTATACAGAGTGAGATTTACCGGCTCTGGACTCTTCCTCCTGTGTTATAGATTCTCTCAATAAAGATATAGTGCATGTTGACGCTAGGTCCTATTTACGTTTAAGCCAAGGAATCCAAGATGACCTGTTGCCCAAGGTGAAGTTGGTCTCATTGATTGCCACACCTGCCAGTCTTCTAATCACTGGTTCTGTGGCTTTATAAAAGCTCAATTTGTCAGCAGTTTTCCTCTGCACCCCACTTCTGCCGGCCACAGCAGAGCAGCGCTCTGTAATGAGCCATGAGAGTGCCCCGATTCACATCACGTCTCCTCTCTGGTAGTTTCTGGTTGAACTCCTTGAGTATATGACATGCTAAGCAGATGGCGTGCTCTGATTTGTGGATGCATTTCTGGGAGAGAGCGCTTAAGTATAAAGCAGTGGATCTATAAGACCCCACCTCCCAAGACGTCTGGAACCAGTATCAATGGATATATGGGCGTGCTGCAGGGGGAAAGCTGTGTGTTGAGGCTTTGATAAGCATATGATATAAAAGCCATTGTTTCTCATTAGTCTAGAGATATTGAATGTCAAACATAGTCCAATTGTTAAGTTTTTCAGTTCAGTCCAATAATTTTTTTCTAGAATTATGTATTTTTCAGTGATTATTTTTCTACTTTTTCATTTAAATCTTATACTGACTTAGACATATTTTTTCTGATTTTTTTCATGTGAAAATTCTACTGCTCATTTTCTTATCAAAATGTTTCCATGTACAGTGGCTGCTGACCACCTGGACACATAGTTCTCCCTATTACTATTTAATATAATTTATAGAATCATTCACACTACTATTATATAAAGTAATTGATTTTATAATTATGTATTTATTTTATTTTACAAATCACTCCTTTAACATAAATATGTACCTAAAATCTTTCATCAAATGAGGTTTCTACCATACACGTCTTCAGAACTTCTAAAAAGTCACCATGGTGACATATACTTAAACAGATTTCCCTGCTGCAGACACAGTTGTAATAACCACTGATGAAATCCTGAAGAATGTCAATGTATTGAAATATGTTTTGAGAAGCACATTTTAGATTTCAAATTTTATAGAAGATCTTTTCAAAGCTGGTGTTAACCATACAATTGGTGACAATATGATGGATGGTATGTACCCTTATAAATGTTTCTTTATGGAATTATTAGAAACCCTCTCCTCTTGGTATATCTTGAGCTTCTGTTCTCAGTTTTATGCAAACAGTGATTTGAGAGTGCAAGCAACTTCATGACCAGTCTTGGACTTAGCAAAGGTTGGCTATGAATCAACGGCTATTAAAATACAATTTTATTGCTTGTTATGTTTAGAAGTAGCTCAGGCATTCTAGAACTTCCTGTTATTATTAATTTACACCTGGCAAGTTTGGGCGTCCTGAGCTACTCAGGTTGAGGGCCATAAACACATTCTACATTGAATATGGACTTTCTCATGTCTGTTCACCCTGCCTTTCTTCCTTCAAGCTTCAGTAGAAAAGTAACAAATCCCTGTAGAGTAAAAAATCTCCCGTAAAGAGCTTTGTCTATCCCTTAAGTCTAGGAGCTTAGCAAAGTGTAGAGAAAAGAACCAACAATTTAAAAAGTTGTGTTACAAGTTACACACCTCCCAGCACCTTGGCCTTCCTGGGGTTCCTGTAATAAGCCCAGAATGGTCCTATTGCTGCCTTCTCATTTCCTCTGCTAGGTACACGGAATATTCTTCCTCACATAACTTTTCATGCATGTGCCTCCCGAATGCCACATTATTAGCATGGCTACCTCCATTTTTGAGTAAATTAATGAAAAATGATGTGACTTCACCTTGGTCTCGTAAAAACCCACTACCTAATGGCTGTCACACTTTGTGGCGCCTGGGCAGAGAAAGGCCAGCCATCTGAACAGTGGCTATGTGCGTTTTGGTGGGATGACTGATTAATACTGGCCTTTCTCCAGAGAGGATGTGGGAGCACATTCCTGAGGAGCCCCCTACTGCCTAGTCTATGCTATTTCCAGTTCTTTCTGAACACATAGAATATCACCAGAGTGACGGTTACTCCTAACACACTCTTCATATTGTGGGATGGAATGGACGAGGACATCAGAAGAGCAGGCTGGTGATCTAGTGACATCCCACGTGTCCACCACAAGAATACCTGGGATTTTCCCCGAAGGAAGAATTATGAGTGCTCAGACTTACCTTTGCTGAAGTGTCTCCGCAGGCCAGGGTATTGGCATTAGATGCCTCTGAAGTCAGAAGACCTTATCAGGGCCCCAGCCAACAGCAAAGGAGGAGCTGTATCAGAGGAGAAGTAGTTTGAGACTTACTTCAATTCCTAGCCAAACACAGAGCTTCCCTTAAATGTAATCCAGTTGTTTATGTTGAATATAGTCATTCACCATTCATTTATCCATTCTCTCACTAATCAATTTATTCATTCTCTAAATACTTATGTTAAATCTGTTACGCTTGGGACAGAAGACACAATGTCAGACCGCACATACTAGCCTTGATTTCATGAAGTGTGCAGTCTGCTGGGGAGGTATCACTCACACGCACACACACACACAGGTTTTCAACAGCAGTTATGGTAAGTGCTAGAGAAGAATTTCACTGTGTTGTGAAATTGTTTAACAGCGACCGTAAGGGAGATTTGAGGCTTAAGATAGCCAGTTTGAGGAAATGTCACTTACAAGGAGATTTGAAAGTTGTGCTAAGCTTGCCTTGCTTTTTGGTTATCACTCAATCTTGGCCTGTTATATTTTGCATCCGTCCCACCTGCCATTTACACTCTGACTCCTGCCAGGGCTGCCATATGTGGATTCTATCCCTGTACCAATATTAGCCAAGGCTGCTTGACATCTGTGAGACAGCCACACAATTTGCCAGAAATAACTGATTTAAATTTTTGTAATAATAAATGGAAAATATTTATCAATGAAATGAAGCAAAATTGGAATAGGGTATAAAATTGAAACACTGGCAGTTTAAGTGATGAAAATTTAAACTATTCTAAGAGCCCCAGAGAGAGCAAGAGAAAAACACAACAAATAGAGAAATAATAATAATAATAATGCTAAGACGAAGAAGAAGAAGAAGAAGAAGAAGAAGAAGAAGAAGAAGAAGAAGAAGAAGAAGAAGAAGAAGAAAATATCTGAGTTGACAAAAAACAACAACGCCATTTCTCCTCTGATTAAGAAGCCATTCTTATTCAAATGAAATATTGATGAAGAAATACAACATATATATCCTATAGTGATTCTTACATTCCACCAGAAAAACAAAATCTAAAAGCTTTCATTATTGGTAGTTTTTAAATAAATCATTTATTTTCAAACTGAAGAAAATTCAAACATTGTCAAACATTTTATGTGTTGTGGAGAAAACTAGAAATATTTAAATTGTATGCAGTTTTTCTGAGTAAATGATTGTTTTTTGTCACCAATGCTTTATCAGGTGATGCCATCATGCAGCCTTCTGTTGAGAACTAACAGACTGTTGATATTTTATAATATGCAAAAATTCAGAAAGTACTATGTTCATGTTAGTTATCTGAACAAATTCTTTCAGGAAGCAATCTAACCCAAATCATCATATCAGGAGAAAGATTTAGATAGGGCAGAAGTAGATGTGAAAGATACAGCAATAAGAACATCTTTATACTGTATAAAATATAACCCATAATTAACAATGAAAATGCAACTGGGAATTATAATTTGAACAACAAGTAAAGGTTTCTTAAAATTAAAGGAGAAATTCCCAGAATTCTAAATTATAAACTGTCAGGAAACCAAAGGTACTATATCTGAGACACTGAAAAAAGGGGAAAGTGCAAATATTCTAAAGGTTTCATCTAAGAATAAAGAGTAAGCAGACAAGAAAATTTCTCAGTGTGAGAGTATGGTTATTATTTTTCTACTTTATGAAAGAAATGTAATTTGAGTGATTACTCTTAGAGTCCAAGTGAGTATTCATTACTAGAGAAGAAAACATAGTTGGACTTTCCAATTAAGGAATGGGAAAGGAAATTAAAAAGAACCTAAAACATGCCAGAAAAAAATTGACAAAGAAAAATAGAAAAATATTTTAAAAGGAAAAACCTTATAAATAATAGGTCTTAAAAATTAAACTAAGTAAACACAATAAATATGCAAATGTTACAGCCTTATAAAATTATATGTTGTCATTTTATATTTTAAAATCTAGCTATATTAGCAGAATAAGGAAGAAGAGAAAAAGATTTAGAACAAGCTGAAAAAATTGAAACAGAAAAATATTACATCAATATCAACAAATCACATTTCAAAGTCAAAATCTTTGAATAAGAAAAAATTGTTCTACAGTATAAATGTATAATAAAAACAAAATATATAATCTTTTATGCACTATTCCTATCATATATTTATATAACAATGACAAGATGTGCAAAGATGAATTAAGAAAAATATAATTATATATGAGGATTTTGACAAATATATCCAATAATCTCTCTCTATATATATATTTCTATCCTTATAACCTAAAAACTAATAATATGATAGAAATATACATGTATGCTTGCAGAAATCTTTAATAAATTCTATAATAGAGATTTTATAGGTTACATATTTTCAGAATAATACAATAATTCTAAACATTTTATAAAATTCAAAGAGGATTCTTGTCCTGTGCATGATAGAATAGTTGATAATAATCCAATAAATTTAAAGATAAAAATAAAGTTCAGGGAGACTTCTGGTGTATGATAGAGTAGCTAGTATCCTATTCATCATTCATTTATAAATAACTATAAAACCTAGACAAAATTTATATGAGAATTGATTACAGATTTAGAATAACAGTCAACATAGGGCCATGGTCCTTGAGAGAGAGGGTGCTCGTGAGAGGTAACCCACATATATTGGATTTCTTTCTGGGATTATTTTCCAGGCTAAAGTTCAGAGAAGTGCAGTCAAAGCTGGAAATCGCAGCCATACTGGGCTAAGGGGATGTGTAGGTAGTTGAGTAAATTTTAGGAGTCTGAAGATGGATAAACTGTGGAAAGAAAATCCTAAAGTCTATATACAACCAGTTCCTTTGAGCCTTGGCCAATCTCTGGATGATAAGGGACTCTGGTTTGGCCACTAGAAGGGTGGAAGCTGAAGAGATATTCCAGAGCATTCATAGTACCAGAGAGATATTGACATTCAGACCACCTAAAATAGAGAGACTTTGTTGAATATCTTGGGCATTTTGTCTAAAAATTAGGAAGACCATGCTTTAACAAAGCAGACCATATTCTAGTAATAAGGATACAACTAAAATAGAGCTTCCTGAAGGAAACTTAAAACTAGGCTTCCGCAGGATCAAGGTGATTCATTAATAATTTAAGTTAATTTTAACTTAAAACAACTTTATAATAGAAGGCAATACAATGAAAATTCTCTACTACAGAACACGTAAAATGACTAGCACACAATTAAGAATTACTACATTGTCAAAGAAGTTTTTAAAAAGTGACTAAACAAGAGGTAGTATAGTCGATCTAAGCAGACGAAGAGGTTGTTTAGCCATTGTATTATAGTTGACAGATAATACTTTGAAAATAATTGGTATGCTAAGAAAAAATGTATATAATAAATATGCAAATGTGGAGTATTTTAACAGTAATAAGACTGTATAAAAACAAACATTCTCGTAGTGCAAAATGCATAACTTAATTAATAACTCATTGATGGGTAGAAAACACATGGGACTCAGCCAATGACAGATTAGTATACTTGGAGACAGTTCAATAGAAAATAGTCAAACTGAACCATAGAAATAAAAATGAATTTAAAAAGTACAGAACATAAAAGAACATGGCATATAAACAACAAGCCTAGCAAATGTGTAGTCAGGATTCCAGGATAAGAGAAGAAAAAGAATGAAAAAAGAAGAAACATTTGCAAACAAGGATACTTTAAAAATTTTGAAATCATTTGAAAGATATGAGCCTACAGATTCAAGAAGTTTTGTAAATCTAAATTTGAATGAATACAAAGTAAATCTCATCTAGGCATATAAAAATTAAACATAAAACTCATAAAGAACCTCTTACTCCCCTTCACCATTTTCCCCATTTAAAAGAAGTTTATTTTCAATTACAGTTGACATTCAATATTATTTTATATTAACTTCAGGTGCACAGCATGGTGGCTAGACACCTATACAATTTATGAAGGGATTCCTTCCACCCTGATTAGTCTATCACCCACCTGGCACTATGCCTAGTTATTGCAATATTATTGACTCTATTCCCTATGCTGTACTTCACATCCTTATGACTATTTCATAACTACCAATTTGTACTTCTTAATCCCTACACCTCTTTCACCCATCTGAAATGAATATAACGTTGTATATTAGCTGTATTTCAACAACAACAAAAATAATTGAAAGAAAAAACCCTCATAGATAAAGAGGTATCTTAAAGCAGGTAGAAAAAAATATGATACATATCCTTAGACAAAGCATTAATAAGAAAGAGAGCTGATTTCTGAACAGAAGTAATGGAATACAGAATTCAACAGGATAATATTTTTAAAATACTGAATGCCAACCTATAATTGCATATTCAGCAGATTTCCTTCAAAAAATAAAAGTGCACTATAAATGTCTCCAAAAAACAAATCTGCCAGTACACCTGCACTATTGGAAACTCTAAAAGATGTTCTTCATGCTGAAAGCAAATGGACCCAGGTGCAAACACTGAAGTGGCATGGGTATCATAGATACAAGGTGGCTTACCTGTCTAGTTGACTTCATTGTGAAATCCGAGTGCTGACGACAAAGATGTCATGACAGAGATAGAAAAGTAAGGCATCGGTTCCTCTTATTTACACTTGGTTTCTAGAGGCAGTGTAACTTATTTAGCTCATTAAAACCAATGATATTTTAAAAATAAGTGTTCTTTAAAAATCTCCAGCTAATAAACATAAGCTAAATGATAGAATTAAAAATAGAAACCATTTTGTAAGTTCTAATCTAAGTATTGATTGGAGATAATAGTTATGAATCGTTGATACAAGCTTTAAGTGAATGGATGATGGGCAACTTAGTGCTATAGACACAATTGTCTCCCTCCTAAATATAGCCTAACCCCCAGTGTGGCTATATTTAGAAAAGGATCTTCTAAAGATATAATTAAGGTTAAATGAAGTCATGCAAGTGGGGCCTTGATCTGGTACAAGTAGTGTCTATAAGAAGAGACACCAGAGAGCTCTCTCTCTCTCTGTCTCTTTGTCCCTCTGTCTCTCTCTGTCTCTTTCTGTCTCTGTCTCTCTGTCTCTGTCTCTGTCTCTCTCTCTCTTTCTCAGTGTGTGTGTGTGTTGTGTGTGTGTTTCTGTGTCCCCACCAAGCAAAGGACATGTGAGGCCACAGTATGAAGGAACCCATCTGCAGGCCAGGAAGAGAGCTCCCACCAGAAATCAAATCGGCCAGCACAGTGATCTTGGACATCAAGCCTCCAGAACTGTGAGAAATAAATGTCTGCTAGTCATCTAGTCTATGGTATTTTTTCATGGCAGCCTGAGCAGACTCATATCCTGGGCATCTGTGTAATGCTCCCTTCCCCAAATGAAGACAGTGCAATGAAGGGATTGAGCAATCAACATCCTAATTTGGTGTTTAACACGGGTATTCTCAGTTTCCTGATGTGAGTCAGCATCAAGGATTCAATGTGACCTGTGTTTTGTCCTGTAAAAACCATATTTACCTTTAAGTATTTAGATATAATGTCCAGTTTATGGAAATACATGGAATAAAGAACAAGTTAATTGGCCTCAAGAGAAATCAGAGACAAATGAAAATGGTGGCTTCTTTTGTGGGACATCAGGCTGAGCCTCAGTGTTATCCTTTTGTTTTTGTTTTGTAATGGCTCTGCTACATTGAAAAGACTAAAGGGAAATAATAAATGGAAAGCTCATCCTAGATTTTGACAAATTAGATTGAAAGAGCACTTTTCTACTCAATTAGGAGAATTTACATATAATCTGTGTTTTGAAATCTAAAAGATTATTCCTGAAAGAATAAAACAAGAGCTGTAACAATAGCATGCACTGTAAGATCTTATTTTGATTAAAATACCTGTCTGTGTGTACATAGAAAAATCACTAGACAATTATTTACAACAAAAAAATACTAAAAGGTTAGTGGTAATCTCTGGATGGTGTGGTGATGACTTTTTAATGTTTTTAACTTTTGTTTGTTTGCATTTTCTACAAGATACACATCGAGCTTCCATAATGATAAATACTGTTAGAAAATTAGCTCCTTTAATACACATACTCTATCACTATCTGTCAGTTATTGACCTCCCTTTATTTATTAAAGAATGCAGTTCCTAAATGACTCTGTTTCTCTTGACCCTGACTTCAGACACGTTCTTTTATGAATTCTACATTTGCATGAATGACCCTTATAAAACTGGGGCCCCTCAGTTCTGTAATAATCTTCTCTTTTCACCCACCTCACTTTAGCCACACCCTCTAAAGGTGGTATTCTTGACTTTGTCATTCCTAATTACAAGGCCACCTCAGCAATTTTGATCTGGGTTCCATTCTGATTTCAGTATCTTCCCATGCAAGTCCCCACACCAAATAAGATTCCCAATGATTGTGATCTTTCATTGACTCAACCTGTTTTTCAAATTTCCATCCCTTCTCATATGCTCAATCCTTTCTTCATTAGTTTAGATTCCCTCATATATCAGTGTAACTATCCTCTTGAAAACACCTTTATTTTTCATTCTTGCTACTTTTTTCCCCTCACACTCATTTATAGAAAATCTAAGCCTGGAAAACCCAATTGTTAGCCTACTCCTCATATTCAGAAAGCAAGTGTACGTGGTTGGAGAAGAAAAACAGTTATCCACGATTACTGGTGTTACCTGAAATTCATGACCACGATTCTCAAATTGACCCTCAAATCAATTCTAACTCTGATTACACTTTAACATGTTTGCTGTCTTGTTCCCCTAAACAAAGATTTCCCACCTTCTTATCTTTCTAAAACATTCTCAGCTGATTCCCTTTCTTTATTTGTATTTGAGAACATAGGTACAACCAGGCTGATTTCTCTTAGTGTTCTACAATCAAATGTTCCAGCTGACCTGCATGTAATTGTCACTCCATCCTCAGATCTTCTATGATGGATGAAATGTCTCTGACCCTCAAAGGTCGACCCCTCCAGGGGCTTCCTGTTGCCCCTAGAATGAAATCCAAACCCCTCACCATGGCTTCAAGGTCCTACCAGCTCCTGCCTCTCACACACTTTAGTATAACTCTTGCTCACCAGCCTGTAATCACGCCAACATCATTTTTGTTATTGTTCCAGGGCTTTTGTGTTACTGTTCCTGCAGCTGGAAAGCTCTCTGCACAGGTCCTGCAAGACACAGTGCAAACATCACCACCTCAGGGAGGCCTTTCCTCACAACCCAGATATAATTAGTTGTCCTGGGCCTTTCTCTCATTTATGTGTGTGTGTGTGTGTGTGTGTGTGTGTATATTTGTATATGTGTGTATATATGTGTATATATGTATGTATGTGTATATATATATTTTTTTTCTTCTCTCTCACACTATGTTTCCTTCCTTTTCCTTCTTTCCTTCCTCCCTCCTTCCCTCCCTCTTTTCATCTCTTCCTTCCTTCTCCATTCTCTCCTCCTCCTTCTCCTTTATCCTTCCTCCATCTCCTCCTCTTTCTTTTTCTTTAACATCACAGCAGTCATCAATACCATATATAGTTTCTCCTCTATTCCTTTATTGTCTTGTCTGCCCATTATAATATAAGCCTCACAACAGCTCTGTCCATTGCCATCTCCTCCTTACCTGAAACAACGCCTACCTGTGACCTAATAGCTGCTCACTGACACTGAATGGATAAGTGAGTACATGCTGTACTGGACCTAAAAGGGACCCTATGACCGCCCTCCTGGTTTTATGCATGTTTGTAATTCACTTCCCTTCAGTGTGGGCAGAGTAGTTTAGTGGGAATTAATTCTAACTAACGGGCTATGACAATGGTAAGGAGATGTGTGAATATGTGCACAATCACATGATTAGATCACACAATATTTTAGTGCCACCTTGCTTGAGTCTCCCTGTCTCTCCCTTGCTGGCTGTGAAGAAGCGAGTGGCCACAGGAGAGAGCCCATTTGACAAGAGCTCAGGTTGACCTCCAGGCAGCAAAGAGCCCAAGGTCTTCAGTCCTACAGACAAGAAACCAATTCGTACAACACCCCGAGGGAGATGGAATGTGGCTCCTTCTTCAGTTCAGCCTTTGATGAGGTCATAAACTCGGCCCACACCTGGACTGCAGGTCTTACATCCCTGAATCAGGAGATTTGAGTACTCTTTACCCAGAATCATGACCCACAGAAGCTATGAGATAATAAATGTGTGTTTCTTGAACACACTATGGTTGGGGTATTATTGTTATGCAGCAATAGACGGCCAATACATAGACTCCTGGAGAGGCTGACAAAGTGTTGCAGTCCACATGTGGGTATCACTGCTCACAAGTCGACCTGCTGTCTAGTGTAACCCCTTCCACCCTTCTTGCTTGATGGAGTACAAACATGGCCCATTCAGTGTTAGGAACACTAGGAGTGACGGAGATCAGAGATGGGAGGGAGACTGATATGTGTCTCTGTGACTGATCTCCTGATAGACCGCTTACTGACATCTGTATGAGCATCTGTATTTCCATCTCCAGGATGGAAAACCCGGTTTTTAACCTGTTCTTATTTATTCTGTTGAAATAAACAACTCTTGTAATCAAATGACCATTTATTTACTATTCATTAAAAGAAACATTACATTAAATACACAGACACACAGTACTAAATTCTAAATTCTGTCTCTTTTTGTGGAAAAACAAAATGTATGCTGACACATTCATGGATTCTGCTATGTACCCATGACTCCAAAAATGATGGGAAGACTTCTTGGAAGCACTTTTGTCAATTCCTGCTTGAGTCAGGATTCTACCTCCAGTACACATACAATTCCACAGCTCAGATCTTACCTGGTGTTTTAAAAGTTCCGGGTGACTGTTGTGGACATGATGTACAGGTGTTACCTGGTAGTGGGACATCATGTTTGCTGTTTGATTGTCTCCCAAATAAGAGAGAAAATGGATCACACAGCTGCTGCTGCAACTTCAGGTCTAGTCTCAGTTCTGGGGCTTCGCCCAGACTAAAGTACGAGAAAGTCAGGGGTTGGGAACTCTGTTGCCCCACCAACAATAACAACCTAGGCGCAGAGCTAGATATGAGAGTGTGCTCATTTTTGAAACCTCTGAGAGAAACATCAAATTGACAGTTACCTATTCTGACTCTGACTTAACCTCCTGGTAATATGAATGCTTTTTTAAAAGCCGAGGTTTTTCTTTTTTTTGTATCTTATTATATTCACCTAATTATCCTTCTTGTTGCATGAGTCTAGGTTTAGAGACTTTTTCTTATTTATTTTTGTGAACTTCAGGACTCAATTTGTGACTAGACAGATGATAGATAGGGTGGGTACTGAAAAATTGTGCAAAACACGAAAGAAAGGAAGGAAAAAAAGAAAGGGGGGACAAACAGGAAGGTGAAAGGGAGGGAGAAAAGAGAGGAGAAACAGAAAAATCTTGGCTAGTCAATAATTGCAAACAGGGTTTTCTGAAGTATTCTTAACACTTTTCAGACCTAAAGCCAGATTACACTACTGGTCTATAGTACAGTAAGTGATTTTTTGTATAGATACCTCTTACTTTAGAAAAGTTTGCTTTATACCACTCTACTTTTGGGTACATTCGTACCTATTTACACTAACTGAAAAAAAAAAATCTGACAACATTTTTTGCTTTTAATAAAAAGGATGAAAAGTGAACATAGCTTTTGGATGTGTTTTCAGGAGTCATTATAGAGGCAGCGCTCCCCCAAAGGAACAAGGAGAGGGACCTCACCAAGCTCCTTCCCGAGAACCACACCCAATGTCTCTGCATCAAACAGCTCTGAACTGGGTCTGTGACCATCCGTTAGCAAGATGTGTCCCAAGGTGATTGCTCCTTCACTTTATGCCATTTCTGCTTAGGATAGTTTCCATAGGAATGTTCTACTTTCAGATAGTGGGAGAAACCTGTATCCTATTTAACTGCAAGAGAGCCATGTACAATACAGCCCTTCAAAATGTGTGAAGAAGCAACAGTTTACTGAATGGAACAATCAGTAAATAAAAATTTAAAGATGGGCAAATAGGGAGTAACAATGTTTTAAGTTTTACTAACAAGATAGAATGAAAGAGCACTTTTATGAAATCCCTATGTTAACATTAATGTAAATATCAAAATCTGGGAATACTGACCTTTTCTCATTATTAGGATTAGCTGTTTGGTTTTAGTGGTTCTTAAGTCCATTAAGTAGTTACTATTATTAATAATAATTTTTAAAAATTTCCTCGTTTTTAGTGTCAGGCCCTAGTTTTGGTCTGGAGCCAAGAACAACACAGCATGAACTTTGACTCAGTCCAGAACCCACAGAAATACATAACATGGAAGGGTTGTCTGACATTCGATGTCGAGGTTGATGATCCTTTTGGAAGTTGAGGGACTCTACAGCCCTGGGATCAGCAATCAAGGATGATTCCTGCAAAACCATGCATTTCAGAGTTTGAAAAGCCAACACCACCTTGAAATGGGTTAATAACACCCCAACTCATAAGGTGAGTAGAAAATCTTCCATGTAAAATATAATGGGGTCTTCTTTTCTCTCCAATTGGTATATATTTGAAAATCTTTAAAAATATCCTAGATTAAAAAAAGGGATGTTACATTCTTTACCATTTGCTTTAAAAAGGATTTTCCAGTCGTTCATCTCTAGAAGGTCATCTTTGAGATGTACAAGCCAGCCCTTCATTAGCTCTCCTCTTGCATTCATATTTAACTTTCTTTCATTCGGTGGCCTTTATTAGCTCAGCTCCTGGAGCTTGTAGCACATTTTAAACAGCAACAGTGGGAGGATGTAAATGCAGAATAATGTATCAGGACTCAAATTTGCATGGTCAAATGTCAAAAAAATTAGGCCTTCCCCAGAACCATGTCAAGAGAAATAACGTAAGTGGGCAAACTCAACAGCAGGCATGCCATTATCATTTAGCGCAAGCTGTCATCACTGCCAGCTAGTGGAAGCAGTGGTCATTAGCTGGAACTCTGCTGGGGGACGTTGCAATCCTTCCTTTTCCTTTTTTAAAAAAGATTTTTATTTTTTTCCCCATCATCTGACAGTATTTCACAGAACACCACACTGCAATGTTACCTCACTGACAGGAAAGTCAAGAGATGGTGGATGGCACTTTTGGAGAGGGGGCGGTGGGAGGATGAGGGGGCAAAATCCATAATCGTCCACTGTCAGCTAGAGGGTACAGGCAGAGCCTTACCTATTGGATAAATACTCATTCAGAGTAATCACTTTATTTCAGCTCCATAATGACATTAACAAGCTTGGAATACAGGGAATTACATGAGTCAGAACAAATAATTGAATATTCTACTGTGGAGGGAACAGAGCACAAGTCTGCCTTCATCTCATGCCGTTTCTGAAGTTAGCACAAGCATGCAATTAGATAATAAGCTTAAACAGCATTAAATTGGCAGTGCTCATACCACCGCTGAGAAAAAAGAAGTATTAATTGTTCAACTCTCACCTGCTTGTAACTTCATGCCATGTGAATACAAGGAAGGCTGCCTGGTTTCTATTTAAATGGATTTAAATGCAAGCTTTAAACAAACCAATAAAAATACAATCTACAGAGAACCTGAGGATAAATGTAAGAAAGATAAGACAGTGAAAACAGATGCTGATTTCAAATGATGTTAAGTGGGGGAGGAGGTTCCACTTTGAGAAAACGGTGAAATGTGGGTAAATTGTTCAATTTAAGCCTACCATGATGTGAACAAGTATCCTATATGTTTTTTTCTTAACTCGGTATTCTGGTAGGTAATTTTCTTTCTTTCAAATTTACAACAAAATCTCCTTAATATAAGCACTGAGGAGTGACTCAGGCAATTCAGTACAATTAGTACATCTAGCTAGACAGGCATGGATGATGATACAGCTAGAGAGATAGAGACAGAGATAGAGAAAGAGATAGAGATAGACAGAGACAGAGAGAAATAGAGACACACGTATAGATACAATTATCGATGACATTGATATAGATGCCCTTATAGACATCCATAAACATATGGACATAATTAATGTTGGTACATTGTTAATCATGGAAATGTTATATGTATGGAGAGCTTCCAAACGGAACAGGATGATTCTGTGTTGGGACAAACAAAAAAAGCATTGGGAGCTGGTAAGCATCATGAGTCTCTTCCTTTACTTGTTAGATTTATTAACCAGCTAGGACTCTGAAAGAAGAGAATGGGGCATTTTTGATACCCCTGTCCCGGCTCCACCCAAACTGTCATTCGGTGTCCTAGATGGGCTTCAGCTTGACTTAACCCGGTGTGATGCATTAAATTACACAAGCTGTTAGAGAATGCAGAGGCCTGACCCGTGAAACGCTGCCTGCTCTGGCCTCCACACAGAGAGGATGTACCTTCTCCTTGGAGAGTGTGTTGCCCACATCAGAACAGATTGCGATGAGAAGTGAAGCCCGTATACTCCGGGGAGGGCAATTTGGGAGGCATCCGTTTCTAGTTGCTTCTTACCACAACTCCAAATCTGTGTAGTTATTCAGACGAGCCAATCAGCGCTAGATATTTCATAGGCAAACTCAATAATCATTTATAATCTTGACAGGTTAAGGGTCTCCAAGGCAAATCTTAATATACACAGTGGGTTTGAACATAAGTGAAAACAAATAAAGAAATCTCTATATTCCTGAGCAAATGTCTTTTCTTTCTCTACTCCTACAATCATCCAATCAGGGTTTTTCTTTATCATATCCATCCTCACAGGACACACAAAACCGTTTTCAGTCTATTTTTCTAAGTAGACCACCATCCAACCTTCAGTTCAGTATTTGTCTATAACTCATGTGGATATTTCAAAGTTATTCTTCAACAAAGGCAAGGGGAAAGGAAAAGTAGGTCCTTCACTAGAACGCTTTAACATGTGTCAAATAATTTAAGATTGAGATGAACTGAGATTTGGGTATTTATGAAATGTGTCTTATAAAATAACGTGAAAGTGTTAGAAGAAAGATTATCCACTAGCCCCATATTTTTAAAGAATAACATGTAACATATTGCATTGCTCATGCTAGTGTCCAATTCATCTTTTACAACATCCAAGGAAAGGACATTTTGCCAATAGAAAACTAGAATTAAAATCAGCAATAGCAGAAATCCCCCCTCCTCTGTCTTTCCTCATTTTTCCTCTCTCCTTCTATCTCTTTCTCATGTTCTCTTTCTCTCCTTATAAAATGATTCTATTTCCAGTCCATTTATAATGAGATTCAACTATAATGGATCGTAACTTACATGAAAGATTTACGAATTATACAGAGAACTATTGTAATTACCATTTTCTCAAAAGTAATGTATTTATTGAATATTCACTGTCTACCTAGCTATGTGCTAGACACAGTAGAAGGTATCTTCAAATATTACATTTCTATTGAGTCAAAGACATGCAAGAGACAATTATGAAATAATGCAAATAAAATTAAGGTTTACATTATATAAGAGGGCAAATTAAAATGGATCCACAGAAAGGAGCTATTTATATATTCAGTCAATAAATATTGATTGATTGCCTACTGAATGCCAGGCACTCTGTGTAAGACCCAAAACACGCTCAATTTCCTCCAGGAGCTTTACTCCCTTAGGGGAGACAAGCATGCACTGTGAGATAAACATGGTATTCATTGCAACTTTTCTTTTGCAAAGAAATTTCTTCGGAAGAAGCATTTAGAGATGAATTCAAGAGAGACATGACTTTCAACAGCAAAGTCCTATGGGAGAGCTGGCAAACAAATGACATGAGATAATGGGGCAAGAAGACGACTCCAGTTAGGAAGATGGAAAAAAGTCATGTCCTCCAAGTGACCCTCCCCCGTGACCGTCCACTTAACATCAGACACCAGATCTTTAGTACAGATATTGAACTCCTACACACTAGAGAAGAGGAGGCTGAGGGGTCCTGCTATTGTGTTTTTATTGACACTGACAGAACAATAGCATTCTGCGTAGATGCAGAAACTTGCGAGAGAAAGAAAGGATGACTCCTGTGGTGGGAACTTGCAGGAAGTTAGAGGAGGCTTTAACTGACTCTGTAAATAAGTTGTAGCTGCACTCAAGCTTGGTTTGACCCTTGTTAGACAGTTTCTGAGCCCTGAGCCTTAGAAAGAGGTAAACTAAGATGATTTCATGCAGATAAAGTCTTTTGTGCAAAGCCACAGAGGAATAAGAGAATTCCGTATTGTATGTAATAAGTGCCTTTCAGCTTAGTTCTATAAGATAGAGTTCATTAGAGGAACTATTATGCACGAGATTGCTGTTCATTGTGATTAAAGAGGGCTACCATTTTTTCCTGAAGGCGATGGAGATCCACAAAGAATTCGGAGTGGGGTATTGGGAGTGTGAGGGTTATGCTGGCTATATGACCAGATTGTGTAGATCACACTAGAGAGATGGAAGGGTGTGAGACCAGAGTCAGTCAGACCAGGAAGAAAGTATCCTACTTGTGAGGTTTGGGGAATTCGATGTTATTCATCAAAAGAGGGATTGTAAAAGGAGGAAAAAGTTTGGAAGTTTGGAGCACTTTAGATTTTATATATATATATATATATATATATATATATATATATATATATATATATATATATATATATATATATATATACATATATATTCACCTAATTAGAAAAATAGTCCAATTGTCCACATACATGGGACAAAAATACCAGGTGGCCTCCAAACTCCCCACAGCTACATTCAGTTTCAGAGCAGAGCAGAGCTCATTTTTACAAGCATTTCCCCCATTTTTAAAGGAACACTTTCAACGTTTTGCCATTACAAGGGGTGTTGGCTCACATTATGGTAGACAGCTGTAGCAGTCACAATTAAGTGTGGCAGTAGGTGACAGAAATCACAGCGTAATAGTGATTTAAATAGGTATGTTTCATTCTTTCCCATAAGAAAGAAGTGTGGAGGCGGGCTTCCCAGAGGTCTGTGATTTTGGGGAGCAATGTGCTCTCTCTGCTCTGTCATTAGAAGTAAAACCTTAACACTTCAGTGCGACTGCCTGAACTCTGAATTTCAGCCCAGGGGAACACCGGAGGTTCTACCAGCAGCACATCTCTAGGTCACACACCCTTATCCAGAACTTAGACATATGTGGAAGGATGGGAAGTATGACGTTGGTGTTGTGTGACCACTTGCACAGCTACAACCTGCAATGTCTGTTGTAAAGAAAGGGGGAGAAGTGATATGAGGGGAAAACCAACAATCTGCTGAGGACATTTCCTGTTATCCCTTCATGCTAAAATATCAAAAAATTTAAGAGACATTAGATATTTCTGATGAAACCAGGAAGCTCTCAAAAAGATAAATTATAAATCTGTAAGTCAATCCTCTGAAACTGAAATAGCAAAGCAGTATTGAGCAAAGCTCCAGAACAGCATCAGGGTCTATTATAAGTGTCCCCCAGGCTGCTCCTTGGCCACGTACGGAACCAGCCCTGGGGTTTGAGGCCAAGTTTGTGTAGTTGAATCTGGTTGCTGGTCATGATGTTAAGCTTTCAAATAGTACATTTTCAAATAGTACATTGCACATTCTTTAAACAGCCATAATGGGAAGCTGTAAGTAATGCTCTGAACTGAAAATGGGCCAGGTAAAGACAGCCACAAACAATCTGGGCCAGACAGTGGCACAGCCGTGTGATGTGGCACACGTGGGCTGTGCCTGCTGACTCTGGTCTATCCATCACAGAATGGGCTTATTTGGGAGTCATGGGATGGCGAGTGCCCTCTACTTATACTCAAATATCAGTGTGTTTCCATGACTGGTTAGCTGCACGTTTGGGCAAAAGGGCATGCTTGTACTTAAATTATTTGTCTATATATTTATCCAAATGGTAAATTTGTTTGCAGACATGGCCACGGTGTCTGAGGTCATTTAGCTCCAAGCTGCCAAGTATTAATAGCTACAGGTGAGATGTGAGATCTAGGGAGATTTTTGGATCGATGGAATTTATTTATTTATTGCATGAACCAAGGGATTGTTTTCTCTTTCATCTGTTAATAAAATGAGCTATACTAATAAGTTTTAGCATTTTAAAATGATGAAACAATTGAAAGGTGAGATACATGTTCTCAGATAATATGGTTATCTTTATGGAAAAATGCAGAGGAATCTGAAGATAACTAAGAATCAATTGGAGAGTTCCAATTGATGGATAATATCAGTATAGAAAAAAATCAATTATGCTCTTAAATATAAGTAGCAACCAAATTATACAATAAAATATAATTTAAGATACTCCACTCAAAGTAGCAGCAAACAAACAAATGTAGGAATAAATTTAACCTAACTATGCAAGAGCTTCATTTTATAGAATATGAAACTTTATTCAAGACATAAAAGAAGACAAATAAATATCCCAAATTAATGGATGGCACTGGCCCATCATTTTCCTCCAATTTATTCAGTACGTGTAATGGACTTTATATCAAATTTTCTCATAGTTTTCAATAAAACTACAAGTGTCATCTTAAAAATTAGTAGAAGTCTAACAGTGGCCACGATAACTTTGAAGAATCATAAAGGGAGGACCTCATTTTATGGAACAACAAGAATCGTTTTAAAGATGTGGTATTCACTGCCGTGTAGGACTTGAGATGGACATATGAGCTGATAGTACAGAGGAGAGGTACACAAACACACCTGCATGTGTTCATCCGTGAGGTTAATACATGACGGACGTGGCTCTGCAAATCAATGGGATAGCTGGCTATCCATATGGAAAAGTATAATTCATTGAATTACTAGTGTATTAAAGACCCAAATGAGTGTCACACAACTTTAAGTTGCATAGAAGTTATGACCTCCATGTTTGTCAGGATTTATTCTATAAGGCATAAAGAAAGAAAAGAGGAAAAACTATAACTTTCACTATATTGAAATAAAACAAAAATTTTTGTAAGATGAAAATGCCCTAATCTGAGTATACTGACAAGTCACCAATTAGCCACAGAATGAGGAAAGATCATTTCAATGCATCTGATAGACAAAAATGAGCATCTGCAATGGTAGCATTCCTGTAATGCAATGTGTGGATACCCAATGGAAACATGGACAATGGCAGTGGACAAGAAATGTACAAGAAAAGAAACCTGAAAGGACCAATGGGGCTGCAACCAGCATTAGAGCATCACACAGGAGAGAGTCCCTGCTCCAGAAGTTCCCATGCTTCCACCTGTCAGTTCCTACCCGCAGGTCAGGGTTTAACCTGCGGTACCCTCTGACCTCTTCACTGTTTCTAGCTTTGCCTTTTCCAAAGCATCATATAGTTGGATTCATACAATACATAATCTTTTTAGCTTGGCTTCTTTCAGTTAACAATATGTACTTATAGTTTCTACATAACTTTTCGTGATTTGATAGCTCATTTCTTCTTATTGTTGAATAATATTGCATTGCATGGATATCCTCCAGTTTGTTCATCCATTCAGCTATTGAAGGATATTTTGGTTGCTTCACGTGTTTGGAGATGATGAATAGAATTGCTACAAAAATCCTGTGCTGAGCACTACATCTGCAGTGGTGGCCCATCCCCCTCCTGCCCTTCCTTTTTGGCATGTTGACTGTCTGCTTAGAACCTGTCCTTGGACGCATTTGATGGAATGAAATAACTTGGAGTTGGGTGGAAAGTGCCCTGGAATTTCTGTCCCTAGGTGCCCTGTGGCTCTCTTATCTGGGTCTCTGGGAGATCCAAGATCCTGTTGGGACCCATGCTCTCAGGGCTCAAGGAGCCACTCCCCACGGGTCAGCAGACCCGTCTCGCAGGACTGTGCTTCATTCTGACTCAGGGGTACACTTCACGGACCCCCGTGCACACTCCTGACTCCCACCACTTCCCCTGCCCTTTTAAATAATGTTTTTTATTATTATGCTCAGAGGAATCAAAGAAGCTCACAGCTGTGTCTCTCAGTCTTTCAACCTCAGTTTCCATGTCTGTGGAGTGGGAATTATAACCATATTATTAAAGTAATTAAATGAATTTGAACATATGTTATGGCCTGGAAACTTTAAAATGCTGGTTGGCAGTATCAGTAGGAGAAAGTAATAGACTCTTGTATTAGGAAACACAAGGAACACTGGTTTTGCTACCATCTAACCTATGCTCATTATTGTCTCTTTATTATCCAAGTTTTATTGTGGATGTGAAAGAGGAACAGGGGTCAGTTCATGCAGTGGTGTCCCCATGGCACAGTGTGTAGAGTTCCCCAGCACCAAGGGCCCTGACGGCTGATGGGCCACCATGGATGGATGAAGCCCGGGCTGATGGGAAGGAAGTGAGGAGCAGAGTCAGCTCCTCAGCCCGGTAAGTCCCAGGCACCTGGATGTCAAAGAATGGCTGGCTGGCTTTAGTGCCACTGCCCTCCTCAAACCACCAGTCAAAGCCACCTCGGCGCTGGTGTCACTCAGCTTCAACTGCTCCCTCCCTCTCGGGAGCCCAGAGTCAGACCCTTGCTCAAGGTCATGCCTCACCATGCCCCCTCTGCTGTCCAACCAACCTGGCTCTCCTCCATACTGACCCCTCCCCACCTGCTCTGACTCTGACTAGATGTACTCTCTAGTCACCTTACCCTGCTCTCCTGAAGCTCATCTCTGGCTTCTCCAGAGCCATGTTTGAAAAAGAGAGAGAGAGAGAGAGAGAGAGAGAGAGAGAGAGAGAGAGAGAGAGAGAGAGAGAGAGAGAAATAAAACAGTACTAACTTATATAATGTCTTTGTATTTCTGCCCTCAGTCTAACTCCTCTGGACACTGTAGGAATGCTCCTGAATGAATTGAGGAAGGGTCAGGGATTACGGAAAAGAAAACTGGAAGACTTATGAAAGCTTCCGATGTTTCCCTCCACACCCATGATGAAGATAACAGTGAGAGTAACCTCGTCTACCCAAATCAGGCCCATCTTGGGGCTTGTTTGGTAAAATATGTTCTCAGAGCCCGTGTCCAGTCTCTAACTCTCTGACACTCAGCACACATGCTGTGACCCACGATGGGCTACTCTGGGACTTCCATTTCCCCTGTTTGGTTTACTGTCCATCCTTTTAAAACGTTATCTTTCACTTTAATAAGTACCGCCTCGCCACTCAAGGAATTTATTACAATGACTTACACAGCAGAATAAAGACCGTAAGAGGCTTGTCATCCACATCCAGCTCCCACTGCGGCAGCCACCCCATCTCTAACCAGAGGCCTACATGCCAACAGGCTCAGCTATTTGATGGTCAGTAGCTGTCACAGGAGGGCTGTGTTCTCATTGCTCCAGGGTTCTTATCGGGCACTCACTGGTCACCTGATGATTGGCTTAACACAACTTTGTTATTTTTAGTCACATGTTCATATCTTAATGCCTTCACCAACTTCCTTGGTATTTTCTAGCCATGTTACATAAATCACACCACACACTACTCTTCCCATATCTACAAGATCCCGGCAGGCTGCTACCCTCACAAAGAAGCCACATCGGGTCCTGGACGAGGGCTGGCATTTTCATGTAAATGGCAAGTTTTATATCAATGTCAGATTAGCTGCGCTGTTGTTTAAACACTGAAACTGTCTGACCAGTTGACAAGACAGGATTCCCATGAAGAAGGTGACATTTCTGAGGCTTCTGCGTCTCCGAGGTTTTGATGTATTAGTTGATCTTTCCCCTGATGGCTAGCGATACAGACACTCTTGTCAGTATTTTAAAAATATTGAAAAAGGTACCTTTTTTTGTTCTTTCCCTATACTTTTTACTTCAAAATTATTCTGTCACCCAGTTACCTATTCCAACATGAACACTCATGAGTTGGGCTATTGGAAGTAGTGACCATCGTGACAACGTCTCTACTGTATGTCATGCTATAGAAGAGTGACAAAGCATTGACCACTTGAAGACCATCGTCCAACCAGAATATTGTCAGAGGCAACAGTGACACCTCTTTTTGGGATCACTATTTACGCACTAGAAAAGGTGACCCAGGGTGTTATATCAGTTTCCAGGTTATTCTTGAGAAGACGGTGGGCTCTGTGGGAAGGGGCAATGATTAAAGCAGAAAGAGTCACACTATTGTACTTCTAGAAAAGGCCATATGTCTTGGTCATTTTTTCCCAGAAAGAGAAAGAAGCACGTTTGATCCTTAGGGAGCTTGAATAGCAGATGTCACACACACAGCACATACAAAAGAGTGTGTTCTGAGTGTGACGTGCATAGATTTCATCGTCCCTTCTCTCACTCATAGCAGCAATCCATCTTTGGTAGTTTCCTTATATCTTTTTTCCTGGTTTTCTCCACCCTATATCTTACACATAAAATATCTGCTGAGGTGAGTGAAAGAAATGACCCCTTGGACTTGGAAGGGTGGCCATAGCTTAGGTCAGGGGTGGAGTGGCCACCTCTAACCCATCATCTCACTCCCCTCTCTCACCTCTCTCCGTGCTGCAGCTTTTCATTCCCATGGCCTCATGGGTATGTTTCCCTAGTTAATTGACTGTCACATGTTGTCATTTCCCCAAACTGCTGGGAACCCTGATTCCATTGCTAAGAATAGTGATGACATTGGTAACAGGACCACTTTCTATGCTGCACAGATTTCCCCTTTCTCTTTATCTTACAGCCCAGGGGATTTTTGAGCAATTCAATTTCTAAAAACATGTCCATATTTATGCTTTTTAGCATCCTATTGCCTACCAGAGAAATCCAAAGCTCTTATCCTGGTATTCACAGTGCTTCATGGTTGTTCCTCAGCTTAAGTTTTTCATAAATGACACCCACTACTCCATTGTATTAGTTTCACATTCCACATTGAGTCATATTGTACATGACTCCCCAAACATGGCTGGCAGCTTCCTGTCTCCATTCTGCCTCCAGCTCTTTCTGTCCAAATCCTACACGTGCTGCAAAACCCGGGTCAAAGACCATCTTCATGAAGCACCTCTGTTCTTGCTACGGAGTGGAAATGCCTTTTCTTGTAAATGTTCTAATTTCTCATCAACTGATTGAGCACTGAGATGATGTCTTCGAACACCGATGACTCACCACACACTATTTCTGTGCACAGAAGGATGAGTAAATTAGAATGGCTGTTACTTCTCAGAGATGGAAGCGTTTGGGAAGAAAATGTCTACTGCATGTCCAAGAGTGTACTTTTATCCAATTTAACCTGATGTAATTCAGGAATCAGATGCCGTCATTTCGTCTGCAGATTTCTGTTTTGTCTTCAGAGGGTTAACATGAACACGGGTGTTTATAGTGAGCACATCTGAGCAGCTCCGATATGGAAAGTGGCTGAAAGGCTGCTGTGGTGCTGCAAGACTGACTGTGCATACCAGATAGGTGAGAATTGTGTTTTACATCCTAACAGGCTAAGTTTTAAATAATATCTAGAGCACATGAGCATCTAGATTCACAACTAAATTATATCAAATACAATTTTAGTTAAATTTATATGAAATTGCCAAAATTGAGTTAGTAATCAGTAGAGAAAAAATTTGAGCTCCCCCATATTTTAGCTTGAGTGATTATTCAGGCAAATATTCTGAACCTGCATTTGAAAGCCATTCTGAATAAATTTTGTTCTGATAAGTATTTGCCTTGAATACCAAGTTTCCTGCCTTAAATCAACACAAAGTGAAGACCGGAAACTCAAATAAGAAAGCTGATTAACATGGGACTCCATCCCTAAGCCATCTTATTGTTTATGATTTGTTTTCTACCTTTATGTCAGCGTAGTATGAAAAGTAAAAGGATCACTGAATGGTGAAGAAGTCTAAAAAATGTCAAATTCAGCTTGTGAAATACGCAGGGCTTGGGTAGTCTAAAGGTGCTATTATAGACTAGATTAGAATTTTAATCTAGGAAAAGTCAAACCATACTTCAGAATTCTGTAAGGTCGTCAGACTTTTACTTGCGAATGTAAAATATATTTCAGCACTATATGGTAAGACAAGAATGTACATCATCACAATTTTTTTATCTTGTGTGCTAGTGAGTGGCCCAGACTTCAGTGAGGGCCAGGGGAAGGAAGCAGTGGTGCCCAAGAGAAAGCAAACCACGCCTTGAGGTGAGTATATTGGGACATACAAAGAGATTCTGTTGTGTAAGACATTGTGTTTCTCAGTCAGAGCTGGTGTCTTTTTTGGACACCAATGACAAAATGAGACCAATGAGAGATGATTAAATTAATTTCTGAAATGGTTCGTGTTCATGGACTGTTTCTTTGATTTCCTTCTTCTCATTGAAATGCCAGACCACCTTCCTAGATAGGTTGGCATCGACAGCTAATGTCTCCAATATATTATGGATTTTCAAATCAAAAGTGATATTTGGTTCTCTCAATCAAATAAAAAGAGAAGAGTCTCTCTCACCAGGGATCTGTTTAATCGAAGAGAGTCATAACATAAATAATCACAAAATTGATTAACTGTAATTGTGGTAATTTTATTCAGTCCTGGAATGCCTGCCAAACATACGTAGTTCCACAAGCTCTGTCATCTGTGTCATAATTGGCCAAGTTTAAAGTTGAGTTGCAAGTTTTAAATATTAAGCTTATGGTGGCACTTGTGCAAAACTCTTGCTAATCAATTATAATTCTGATGCACAAAACCATCTTCTATGAATGTTTGGGGAAGAAGACTATTGCTGTTGTAACAATATTGAAATGGATGGCATTTCGGATTCCTGTGCAGTGTGCACTTATTTGGCATGGCCCACTGTTTTTAGACCTCCCACCTTGTACAGTGGGAGGTCCTATTTCTACAATCGTTTACAATTTTATTGATAAATTATTTTAGGTACATGTAGAGACACATTACTATGATAAAATAATTAATGCTAAAGAATATTGAGCTAATAATACTGGCTGTGTTTTCATTCTTAGGTTAACTTACATTGCAAAATCTCTTTTTTTCCCAAGAACAATGGTTTTGATACTTTTCTTGTTGTTGCTATTTTATTGTAAGTCTTATCTTCAAGTTAATTGTTGCAGGGAAGTCTAAAAAATAAACTATATAGAAGGTGAGCTGCCCCAGTGCATTTGTGTGGAGAGCCTGGGAAGATTGCAGTGTGAACACTCCTGACCTAAGGTCACCCATTGGCCAAGAAACAGCTAAAGACGTCCTGAGTATAAGGACCACGAGAATGGCTGGCAGAAGGTAGACCTTCAATCAGAATTTAATTTTAATTCTTCTTGACGTCAAATTAATGCGACTGTTTCCATCTAGTACTAGACCTATAGACAGAGGGAGTCATTTCTAGTTTTATACTAATCATTATAATCAAGAGTGATGTTTTAACGTGTTGAGACCATGTGATGTGGCCAAATAAGCTTCTGCTTATAGAAATGCACTGATGAACTCTTTAGCATCAGAAATTATTGTAAACTCATGTATAATTCTCTACATGTGTCTTGCTAAAAAGTTAAAGACATTATTCCATGAATTCATATGATAAAACCAAGCTGAAAGCAGGCATTCACTTCTACCAAAAGGGGATTACACAGCCTCCACACGCTTCTTAACTGAAACAGTGTAGGTAACACGAGCTAATGGTGCTGTACGTGGTCCAGTTGCATATGCATATTGTCCAATAACACTCAGAATCATATCAACAAAGCAACGCAGCATCTATCAGCCATCCAGAATTTCACCACCGTGAGGCATTCTCACCGTGGCTCCCTGTCAATCTTCAGCTCTGCGGTCCGTCAATGCAGTGTATCTGCATTCCATATGCAAATTCTCCAGTGAATGATTTTCCTGTTTTGTAAGCTAGACTGCACCTGTAACATGCGGGATTGAGTTAGAAATGACAAGCAGACAAGCACAGGCACATTATCTTGACAAACTCAGCCTCCAAAAATTACCCTGAGCCTGAATTATTAAAATAACAAGGAATATTTCACTCAGCTGTGCAGAAATGATCCTAATTGTCCACTTTAGCTAAATCCTTTCAGTCTCTGAGATCGGTCAATTTACATTGGTAGATTGCAAATTCCTCAACTCCCATTAGAGAAAAGCACAGCAGCAGTCCAATGCACACTCATTTATTTTAATAACCTGCCAAGCAGACATGAAAATGTTAAAGTTGGAAGGCTATAACATGACAGGATCCTGACTTGTCAGAGCCACATTATAATCTGGTTAAAATACTTTCTTTCTCCCTCTCATGTCTTCTCAGGTAAGTGGGGAACTAATTGTCAAATTACTAATTTTGTCGGCATTAATATCAATACTAAGACAAGAGGAGCATGAACTGTTGAGCGAGAGGTTTTTCTTCTGCACCTTCTACTGATGGTGGGGAGATTACCCCAGAATCAAGAAAAGAATTAAATGTGTATGATCCACTTGCTATTTGCTACTGAGCCATTTTTGCCAGCTCTGTTTGCTGATGCTGTCAGCTGACCGGAACGTGTGTGCATCATCCGGCATGTTTGTGTTTTTTGGTGTGCAGTATCACCACAGTAATGAATCAATGGTAAGTATCTCCTCGGTGCTACATTCATACAAATGCACAATGCAGCACGGACACCAATATGCTCCAGGATGTGCTACTTAGCATCCTCATGTATAGAACACTTCCAGTCAGGTCATAGATTTTGTGACCCCTAATTCAGTTTGTGCCTGTTGTCCTGGAAAAATTATTTACATCATGCCCATGCACTCTCAAAAGTGTCCTATTTTGATAATAGATTATATTACTATCCTAGTTACAGGTAACAGATCTCAAAATGTGGATTATTCATATGGCATCAATTAAAACATGCTTTTTGAGGTACTTGGTGAAGAGTGTTCACATATGGGGGAGATGGGGTAGAGAGAAGCAGTTTGTGCTTAAAGCAGATTGTTCCGCAGAGGGTGAAACAGCTGTAGGAGGAAGGGGCTGGGAGGTCAGGCGGGGACCACTTCCTTCCAGGAGCAAAGTTAAGGAAAATGGTCTCCAAGCCTTGGGCTCATGGTGTGTCCATTAGCTTTTGCTCTTGGAAAAAGGTCGGTCTTCAGCTGTGGAAGCCAGTTTTCTTTTATAATTAGTATTTACAATGCTTAAAAAGTGGAAAGAGAAGAAGAAAGAACAATGTGATAAATGAAACATGGCAGGCTGATTTTAAGAATGACATAACTCACTGATCATCTCTGTTTGTTTCTCTAGTGGAAGCAAACTGTGAACTCCAGCTGTTTGGTGACCATTGCTTTTCCAGCACAGGAATTCCTCCAGTTGGTAAAGCAAAGCCTTTGTTTTCCCCTATTGGTGTCTACATTTGGCAGTCAAAGTTGTGGGGGGATGCCACAGGTTATGGGATATAGAAAAGGTAATGAACTGGCTTTAGTAACGCATCATATGTGCGTATTTTCCTGTGGCGTATTTATTTTTTTATATTTTTATAGCAATTTTAAGTTAACATCATGCAGAACCATTATAGATCATAGCACCTCTGTTCTTTTTCCTTTGGAAGAATCTGATTGTTTTCATGCCTTGAATTGAAAGAATCAAATAAAATTAACTTTTCTTTTATGAAAGGTTTGTTTTTTCCACACCTGTCTTTAAACATTGACCTTTTTGTAGTTCAGACAAGTAGGAGTTTGCGTTTCGCCTTAATTTGCATAGTCACTGAAGCAATTAGTAGCTCAGGTGTTCCAGGTGAGCCTAGACACCTGGGTCAGGTATAAAACACTTACTTGCTTTGCTCCATTGTGAATATACATAACAGCCCCACTGCAGGTAATAAAACTATTGCTTCCTTTTCGTGTAACTGACAAATAATAAAGCACCGAATTTTGCTCAATAAAGAAAGTTATATGTGAAAGTGTCCAGTGGAAACTTGTGACATGGGGAGTCTGTGGGTCATGAACATCATTTGGAGAAAGGAAATACAGAAAGACATCAGTAACTATACGTAGACAGTGAAAACTGACAACCCTGGCATCTGGTAAATGGGAACTAGAAGAGAACCAATACTTTGGATTTGAAAGTGTAGTGCTATCACTGCTTTCTATGGCACCTAAATTCAAACTCTGAAATGGAGATGTCAAGGTGACCTTACAGAGTAGCGACTGTCTGCGTTGGGTGGGGCCATACCACCAGCCTTCTTGTTAGGTCAGGGAGGTTCAGTGTTTTCTTTTCCTGCTGGTTTACTCAAGCTCACCTTTGAGATATGAGGGTCCTGTACTGAGGATGAAGACGGCCTGGAAACAGTGTGTCATTATGGATTTTCAGCTAGTTCAAATATGTTGTCCATCTCCTCTGGTGAGCAGCATTTGTAGTGGAGTCTAGAAATTCAGTGAGCTATTCCCTAGAGGGATGGATTTTCATCCTGCCTTTTCTGGGAACTGCATGAACTATGGGTGGCACCCACCCCCCCAACTTCAGGCTCCTCCTTGGCTGGTGTGCAGAACTCTAGTTCTCACTGGGATTCTATGCCTTGGTCATCCATCACATCATGTCCCGCCTTTCTAAACCCAACCTGCTCATCTCATGAGTTTTTATTAATTAGTATCATTTCTTCCCCAAGCTAGAAGATGCAAATTTCAATTGTTTGAGTCAATGTGGCCTCTGAACTCTCTCACAGCACCTCTCCTTGGTTTTCTATTACTACTTAATCATTACTTCCTGGTTTTCTTATGAATCTCCTCTTGAACCTAATTTTTTGACCTGGAAAACATTATCATCTTCTCAAGACCTTGTTTAAAGCCCTTCAAGAACTCTCTATTACCTGAACCAGAAACATTCCATTGAGGACCCAGAGTGTCTGTCCTTCCATGCAAGGCGCTGAGCCATCCTGGAGGGAGAAGTCTCAGGAAACATCTAAAGCCTAACAGAAAGTGATCTAACTTCAAATCTGCCAATAGTTTCAAGTGAGATCTTGTAGAGTTTACTTTGCAAAGGCCCCCTTGATGAAGCAAAGATGGTCTTTTCAACAAAGGGTGTGGGTGACCTGGTGACATCCACAGGAATCTGGACACAGACCTCACACCATGACAAAAACTAACCCCAAATCGATTCCAGACTTAGATGAAAAATACAAAACCATACAATATCACACAGGAGAAAATCTGCATGACTTTGGGTATGGTAATGGCTTTTTGGATACAACACCAAAGTCACAATCTATGGAATAAATAACTGATAATCTGGACATCATTAAAGTTAAAAACTTTTGCTTTGCAAAAGACAATGTCAAGAGAACGAAAAAACAAGCCAGAGACTGGAAGAAAATGTTTGCAAAAGACACATCTGATAAAGCACTGCTCTCCACAATATACAAAAAACTGTTAAATCTCTACAACAAGAACATAAACAACCTTATTCAAAATGGACCAAAGGCCTTTAATGGACAGCTCACCAAAGAAAACATACAGAAGGCAGATAAGCCCATGAAAGGATATTCCATATCAGGTGTCATCAGGGAAGTGAAAATTACAGCAACAATCAGATCCTGTTACACACGTAGCAGAATGACCAAAATCTGGAACAGTGACAGCACCACATGCTGACAAGAGTGTGGAGCTCCTAGAACTCTTACTCCATGCTGGTGGGAACACGAAATGGAGCAGCCACTTTGGAAGACAGCAGAGTGGTTTTTTACAGAACTGAGTGTTTTGTTGCCATATGCTCCAGCAATCACACCCCTTGGTATTTACCCAGAGGAATGAAAACTTACGTGTGCACAGAAACCTGAACATAGAGGTATAAAGCAGTTTTATTCATAATTGCCACAACTTGGAAGTAACCATGGTGCCCTTCTGTCGGTGATAGATAAATAAACTGTGGTCCATCCGGACAATGGAATGTTATTCAGTGCTATAAGTAATGAGCTCTCAAGCCATGGAAAGATATGGAGGAAACGTTAATGCATATTACTAAGTGAAAGAAACCAATCTGAAAAGGCTACAGACTGTATGATATCAACCACAGGACATTTTGGAAAATGCAGTGCTATGGCGAGAGTAAGATCAGTGGTTCTCAGGATAGAGTAATGGGGGAGAAATAGGCAGTGCAGAAGACTTTCAAGGCAGTGAAAATACCCTGTATGTTACCATGTTAGATATATCTCATTATACATTTTTCCAAAACCAAAAAACATGCAACCCAAAGAGTGTAATGTAAACTGTGGATTCTGAGTGATTATCATGTGTGAGTGTAGGTTCAACAGTTGTAACAAATGCACTGTCTGGTGGGGGTGTTAATCGCAGGGAGGCTGTGCACGTCTGGGGGTGTAGGAGAAATATCCGTATCTTCCTTATTATGCTGTGAATCTCAAACTGCTTTAAAAATAAACAATAAATAAAATAAATAAAAATCTTTAAAAAATTCCATTCCTTAATAAAATAAGAAAAATAAAGAATGTTTGGAAACCCAATGAAGCACTAAATAAAACCTCCTGTAACAGTCATTGAGTTTATGAACCCTCTCTTTAGACCCCTTCTTGATCACTGCCCTAAACAGAATCTAGGGTCTTACCGAAGGCCTGACTCGGATTTATATTTCAGATGGTGGTTATCTTGGGTCCACTGTCCCTCTGCATGGAAGACGCTCACTTTCTTTCCCTGCATCCTGCTTTGAGACCCTGCCCAAACCTCTCCCTAGTGAAGGTGTTTCTGACCCGCCCACCTGTCTGCTGCACAGTCATTGGACCAGCAGACAGACCGCACTGCTTCTAGAGCACGTACAAGGATTTGATTTCATCTGTCTATTTGCACACACCAAATCAATGCCATCAGGTAGGGAGCGTGTTTCAGTCATGCCTGTATCTCAGTAGAAGCATAATAAAAACACTATCATACTGCTAAAAACTGTATAGGGAAAAGAATAATATGGAGGCCCAGATACTCAAAAGTTGTAGCTCCTCTCCCACCAAGCCTATTAATTCAGTTCTCATGCTCTGTTATCAAGATGTCTCACATCTCTCTCAGAGGAATGAGGTATTTAGATATCAGTATGGGTTTTATTTGCATTGGGAGTCCCCTAAGGACACTCTCCTCCCAACCCCAACTCACAAACACTAAATAAGTCACTGCACCAGCCAGGAACTCCTCATGCCACTTTAATTACAAAGAAGAAACCCAGACCTTGTGCCCCAACCAGAGACCAGCCTCAGACTGGGGAGGGGAACGGTTCACTCATGCAGTCCCTTTTTCCAAATAGCTGACATGATGGCTTATTTGTTAACATTAGGCTTTGTGGGGAAAAAGAAAACAAAACAAAACAGAAATTCTCTCCATACTTCATATGTGGGCAGGGAAATTTTCTCAGTCACATAAATGAATCAATATTTAACAGCATTTTTTAGAAGCAATACTTGTCTATGATAATGGTGGAGCATTTGTAACCTGGAAATTAAAACACCACAGCTGTATTTTTATGAGCATTAAACCTTGAGTAGTGGCAAGGTGAAACAGAGAGCAGTACAAACATTACTAGAAGACAGAATGGCCAGGAGGAAAAGGGGAAGAAGCATGGTGTCAGAACCGGTTGAATACACGTCCATGCTCCCAGGTGTAAGAAGTGTAGGAGGAAGGAGATGATGGATGGTGAAGACTTGGTGGTCTCAAGGTCCCTGTTGTCCATGGAAACAAGGTTCACTGCAGCATGGAGGAGTCCAGCTTCTCCCATCCATACATTCATGTGTCATCTAAAATTGTTTGTGCTGTGGGAGATGGAATGGAAGGAAAAGCAGCTACTTTGTCCAGACCATTGCCCCTCAGGTGCTGAGTGCACACAGCACATGGTTTTAGAAACAAGTCTAAAGATGGGACCTCCCTTTACACCACAATTACCCTCTAACACATTCTGCCCCAATAATACCACGCAGTGGCTACTCCCAGGAATGTCAAAATCCACCATTTCTAGTGTTCCTTTCCTTAACCTGGCACTGGATTGCATCCTCTAACAGAGCACAGATCACTTGAAGAGCCTGTCTTATTCTTTTTGTAGTGGAAGAACCGTATGCAGAGTTGTGAAGAGCATTAGTGAGCTTGAGCTTCCAAATTAGCTATCAGAGACTGGGACACTTAAACAACAGACATTGACTTCTGCAAGTGCCATATCCTGGTGCCAGCATGGTGGGATCTGGTGAGAGGTCTCTTCTTGGTTTACAGAAGAAGCCTGCCTTCTCACTGAGTCCTCACGGAGCTGAGAGATCAAGGTATCTGGTGTTATCTCTTAGGAGGGCGAATCCCACTTTGGTGACTCCATTTTGTGATGTCATCTAACCTTCTCTACCTTCCACAGGCCCCGTCTCCAAATACCATTACACTGAGGGTTAAGGTTTCAATATATGAATTTTGATGGGACACAATTCAAGCCATAGCACAAAGTAATTAACTTTAGTTCCACCACCAATAGGTACCAGGCAGGCATCTCTGATAGCAGATGACATTCAAAGACAAAATTCATGGAGAAAAAAGTAACATTTAGGTATTTTGCTACATAGAGCTTTTATGGACCAGGTTAAAAGTAAGACGGAAAAGTTAAGGAAAACTGTCACCTCCCTTAAAAATGTGGCTGTGACACAAGTACAGTCATCCAGAGTTAGCGATAACACTTCCCTTTCCCATGTGTTGTCTCTTTCTTTGTCTTTCTGTTTCTTTCCTTCTCAGGCCTAACAGAGAGTAAGTAATGAAGCTGGGTTATGAAATTGTTTCTATGTAATTACTCAATTTTTCCTTAACTATACAGCTAGTAAAAGTAGTCTTTTTACCATCATGTTAGGATGCATAAAATTGATCATATCTTGTGGTGGCCTTAATAAGTAATATTGGGACATTGCTAAGCCATCAGCACCTTCAAATACTGAATCTATTCAGCAAATCTTTCCTGGACAACACTGATCCTAATGCTAAGACTCTGAAACAGAACATACAAGACTTACTTCTCCCTTAGTACTTATTCTTAAGTCACAAGTAAAAGGGACTTTTATAAAGTATCCAAAATTAGAAAAATATTTATATACATGGACATTTATGCTTCTATTCAAAATGGAGCAACAGAGATTAGATTTACCTTCTCCCAAAACAACCACAAAATGTGGACAAAGTTAATAAAACAATGATTTTTTTAAGACATTGGACAAGAGGCAACAAAGAATAGTGGCTCCTGAGAGCTGGGAAACAAACAAAGTGAGTCCTGTAAATTGGCTCTGTGACGGCTCCAAAGTACCTTCCAGACCACAGTGCAGGGAAGGGGGGGCAAGCGGGAACCTGGTGGACTACTTGAGATGAGCAGATGGACCTGAAAATCTGGAAAACCAAGACAGAGAGAGTTTGCGTTTCAAACTCCAGGAGATGTGGCAGCTTCCAGAACAAGAATGTTGGTGATCAGCAAATGGTGCTCTCAGGTGGTATTCTGAAGGTTAGTTACCAGTGCATGTGTGTGAGGAATCCTCACAAGGATGGAAAAAGAACCACAGGGAAGTTTTGGTGGGAAAAGCGCAGACACCCAGACAGGGTGAGGAATAGCACCTATTCCCACAGGTTCCACGTAAAACCTTGTAGTTCAAAGGGGAGCAGGTGTGGTGCTCAGACCATAATTGCCTTTGTAGTGGGGAGAAATTAGCCAACAATCCTGTTCTGGGGCATCTATGAAATCTGGGACATCCCTACATATCATGGGAGCAACACCTGAAAGAACTGAATGATTTATGAGAAATCTGTGTGCCTCATAGGAAAAAATTTAAAAATATGTATTTATAAAATAAAATTAAAAAAGCATCCAGCACCTAAACAAGGTAAAAATGGATGATAAATGGTGAGTGCTCAGATTTTCACTGTTGAAGGTTACAGATGACAACGAGTAATGACCAGAATGGATTAGGGTGGCAGACATCAGCATGAACTCATATGTAGCTTAATGTAGATATAGCTGTACAGATACATGTTTTGTAGATATTTTATACACACAGGTGACCACACATGTCTATGTTCCTTGCTCTGTCAGTTGAGACAGTGTAGAAACAATACCTTCTCTAATAAGGACACTAGTGTTTCTTTCCATTTAGGACCCATCCAGATAATCAGGATGGTTTTTCCAACACAAAATTCTTCACTTAGTCACATTTACAAAGTTCCTTTTGTCATTCAAGTCACATTCACAAGTTCCAGAGATTGGTTGTGGTATACAGAGGGTGCCAAAAAAAATGTATACACATTTTAAGAAATGAAAAAAAACTATTAAAATTGTTATACTCAATATATACTGGTAACAAAAGATGAATACAAGTCACATTTGACTTCTGCAGTTACAAGAGGTGCTCAAAGTGGTTACCATCAGTGTCCAGACACTTCTGATTACGGCAAACTAACGTTTGAGCAACGTAACTGAAGTGTCCACTTGCATACACTTTTTTGGCACCCCCAGTATTTGGCAGAGTGTATAATTCAAGTTCCGACAAAGACCTTGGAGCATCTTGTAGTGAAAGTAAAGAACTACTAACAAGAGAATGATGTAGGTGTGTCATAGGCACACTAGGGCCAGGAGCCAACTGACAGAGCTCCATATGGCCACATCTGTGACAGTTAGGACAATAAAGTGGTATTGGATTATATGCCAAAGTACAAAATAATGCCATGAGTCCATACTGATATTAATAAATGATTACACACACACACACAAATATAAAGAGAGAGAGACAGAGAGAGAGAATTCCAAATAATTTATATATTTACTCTCCCCCCACTCCTAAGGATGGGCTGTAAGAGTAACTTTACTGGAGAAACCTGACAAGTACTCACCCCATAAGAAGATCATTACTAATTTCAACAGTTATAAGTCATATTGATAGTGTATATTTCTGGTAGGGTTTGATGGTAATGGCACTTTACCTCTGTGGTTTCCCTCCTAAAATGCATAGCCCAAGTATAACCATTAAAAAATATATCAGATAAATTCTATTTGTGGGACATTATACAAAATACTTGACCTGTATTCCTCAAAACTGTCAAGAACAGAAACACAAGGATGTCTGCCAAACTGTCATAGTCAAGAGGAGCCTATGAAGACATGAAAACACGATGATTAAATGTAATGTGGGATCCTGAAACAGGAAAAAGACAGTACATTAAACCAAGGAAATCTGAGTACAGCATGGATTCTAGTTAATAATAATGCATCAATATTTGTTCATTAATTGTAAAAACTGCACTATACTAGCATAATATAATAAAAGAGGAAATTTGTGTGTGTATATGGAACTTCACTGTATTATCTCCACATTGGTATTTTTTTATAATGTTCATATAATCCTGTTTAATGGAAGATATAAGAAAGGACCTAAATCCAGCTCCTGAAAATCCAAATTGCATTAGCGAGACAAAAATACCCTGAGTGGAATAAATAGCAGATTTAACATTGCAGAATAAAAGATAAATAAACTCAAAGGGAGAGCAATAAAAATTTAAGCACAGAGATAAAGAGAATCATAAAAAAAATGAAGAGAATCAGTGATGTGTGTGACAACACCAGGTGGCTTGTAATTTGCATCCTCAAAAGGTAGAAGAGAAATGGAAGACAAAAGATTCCAACTGTAATGTTTTGTTTTGTTTTCAAATTTGAAGTAAACTGTATACCAACATATTCAAGAATCTCAGTGACTATCATGTGCCAGGAACATGAGCAAAGCTAATGATATCAAGACACATTATAATCAAATTGCTCCTAACACTGATAAAGAAAAAAAATCTTATAACAGCCAGGGGAAATGTTACATTCATAGGCACAAAGAAATATGAGAGCAAATTGCACATCAGACACAATGCCTGCAAGAAGACAATGAAGCTAGAACTTTAAAGTACTAAAATAAAACAAAAAATAAATATATATTATATAAAATAAATACAGATGTTTCAGAAATATAAGTGTGAAAGAATTTATCACCTGTAAATGTGCACTATAAAATATGTCAAAAGAAATCTTTCAGGCAGAAAAATGTGACATCTGGTAAAATACAAATTTATGCAAAGGAAGGAAGAGCTCTGGAAATTATAACTACATGGGTAAATCCATGGGTTTTATGTTTTGTTTTTTTCATTTAACTTGATTGTTTAAAAAAATAATAATGATGTTGGTAGTGTTTCTAACATGTGTAAAATTAAATGTGTGACAAAATAACATGAAGGACAGTACAGGAGAAATTGAAACATACTGCAAGTAACATTGTTGCATTCTTCACAGAGTCATACAGTATTACTTAAAGATAGACTGGTAAGTTTAAGATGTAAACTATGTACCACTAAAAATAACCACTGAAAAAACAAAATAAAGTTTTATTACTATTAAGAGAACAAAAAAATAAGTGGACTCATAAATCATACACCATAATCCAAGAAAAAATGACAGAAATGTAGGAAAAAGTAAAACAAAGAAAATATGGGGCACATAGAGAGCAGACAGTAGATAGTAGACTTAAACTTAACCATATCAATAATCACATTAAATATAAATGGTCTAAGTCTCCTATTGAAAGGCAGAGATTGTGATATTGGATTTAAAATGCAAGATTCAAATATTTGCAGTCTGTAAGACAAGGACTTTAAATATAAAGAAACAAGTAGCTAAAAAGTAAGAAAAGAAAAAAATGCATTCCATGTTCACACTCTTTTAAAAAGGGTGATTTGACTATAACGATCTAAAACAATGTTAATTTTGTGTATATATGTATAAAATATATACTAATATTAATGTTATAAATATGTATAAAAGAAATAACAATTTTAAATTTCAGAGGGGTCAATTTCTGAAGAAGACATACAATTTTAAATGTTTATTCAGCTAATAGCATCCTAAAATATGAAGTGTGAGGGCCAGGTCCAAGTGCACCTGACTCCTCCTCCCTTTCCCAGGGAGAACTGTGCGCTGGATACAGGACATGCTGGAAGCTCACAGATCACATCACATGCAAAGAGCTCAGAACATAACCAGTACCTCCCTGTTCCTTCTGCACTGGGCATGTACACACTTATTGGAACTGCTGAGCTATGTCAATGACCCACAGACATGCTCCTACTTTTTGTATTTTAGATCTCACTGAGCATGGGGTTGGGTCATTCTACTGCATTGTAGAGCAGAGTATGTTCAGATATACTGTCAGCATAAAAAAGAATGAAATCTTGCCATTTGGGACAACATTGATGGACTTAGAGGTTACTATATTATAATAACTACATATGGTGTTAGATGGAAACTAGACTTATAAATGTCTAATCACCTGAAATTAATATAACATTGTATATCAACTGTAATTGAAAATAAATTTAATTTTTAAAAGGGGATGAGACTGTACTTTGAATTGTATCAAAATGAAAAAAAAAACAATATATAAAAATTTGTTTTTGTAGAAACAATGCCCATGAAGAACTTTAAGGCAGTGAACATCTGTATGAAAAAAGAAGTGAGTTTTCAAAAAAGTGACTTCCAATTCCACTTTATGAATCTAGAAAGCAATATCAAGTTAAACCCAAAGTTAGCAGGTGAATGAAAATTCTAAAGATCAGAATGGTAAACAATGACATAAAAAACAGATATACGGTCAAATAGATCAAGGAAACTGAAAGCTACTTCTTTGATAAGATCAGTAAAATAAATCAATATCTAGCCAGACTTGTTTAAAAAGAAAAAGACAACATTACCATTATCAGAATGAGAGGACACCACTATAGTTTCAACACATATTGAAAATGTCTTTAGATATACTTAATATCTGTAGATATTTAAAGTATCTGTAGATAATAGATGTTACAAATATCTATAGAGGATAAACCTATAGCAGGAACTACTTTGTACCACTAAATATGACAAGTTAGATGGAGTGAAAACATTTCTTGAAAGACACAAACAATCAAAACTCACTCCAGATATAATAGATAACCTAAATATCCCTATTGAAAAATTGAATTTCTACTTAAAAACCTTCTATGAAGAATATTGCAGAACCAGATGGCTTCATTGGTGAGTAGCAGTATTCTTTAAGTACCACATATTTAAGGAAGAAATAATACTAATTTAATTAATGCAAAGTCTTCCTTAAAATGAAAACAAGTAAATATTTCCCAATTCATTCTATGGAACCAGTATTACTCTGATTACAAAAGTAGATAAAAACAGTATCAGTCTAAAATGGAAAATTACAGACCAGTATCTCTCATGAAAATTGACACAGAAATCAATATGTTACTGTAACGCAAATCAGCAATACAGTTGACCCTTGAACCTTCTGGGGGTCAGGGGCACTGATTCCCAGGAAGTTGAAAACCCATGTATAACTTTTGACTCCCCCCAAACTGAACTACATTCATCTGTTCGATATCCACGGGGCATTGGTTCCAGGACCCCTGCAGATACCCAAATCCACAGATGCTCAAGTCCCTACATAAAATGATGTGGGGCAATGCACACAGTCAGCCTTCCGAATTTTTGGATGTGAAACCCAGGGATACAATGGGCCGACTGTGTATTCATTGAAAAAACAAAACAAAACATTCATTCTCTCTTTCTAAGATCAGAAATAAGATGCCTGCTCTCACTACCACTATTGAAAGTTGTACTGAAAGTTTGAGCCAGTGCAAATAAAAAACAAAAGACAAATAAGTGGCATCTAGATTGGATAGAAAAAATAAATCATCTTTATTCTCAGATTTCATGATTGTCAATACAGAAATCTGATGGAATCTACAAAAATTAATAGAAATATTCAGTGAATTTATCACGGTAACTTCACACAAGACCAATATACAAATATGGATTATATTTCTGTATTTTAGTCACAAACCATCAGAAACTACAAATATATATAAAATACTTTTTATGACATCACAAAAATATGAAATACTTAGGGATAAAAGCTACTGGAGATGTGTAAGTCCTGTATACTGAACCCTATAAGATTATACTGAGATAAATTTTAAAAAGACCTAAGTAGATGAAAGGAATGCCTTGCTCATGCATTTGGAATATCCATATTTAATATTGTTAAAATGACGTGGGTCTTATTGAATGTCAGTGTTTCCCATAGTAATGTATCAATTAAATGAAGTCCAGTCAACAATCCAGCATGCATTTTTGTATACTTTGGCAAGTGGCTTCTAAAGTTCATAAACAAATTAGTCAAAACAACTTTGAAAAAGAAAAGTAAGTTACAGAACACACACCACCTCGTTTCAAAGCCTATTGTAGAGGTACAGTAATTAAGACAATGCTGTATTGGTGTGACTATAGACTGTATTTTAAGGGAACAGAATGGAGAACTTAGAAATAAGACCACACATACACAGACAATTGATTTTCAGAAAGGTGTACAGTTAATCCAATGAAGAAAGATAGTCTCTCAACAAACGATACTGAAAATATTGAATATTATTATGGGACACATTATACCCTCCCCCAAACTCACCTGTTGAAGTCCTACCCCAAAGTACCACAGAATGTGACTGCATTTGGAGACAGGGGTCTAAGTAGATATGTGAGGTAAAATGAGCTCCTATGAGGGGGTCTGAAATCCTGTGACTGGGGTCATTATAGGAACAGACAGGATGCAGGCAGCATAGACCAAAGGGGGACCGGATGTGGACACAGAGAGGAGGGGGCCATGTGCACGCGGAGGACAGAGGCCTCCGGAGAAACCCTTTCTGCAGACACCTTGCTCTGGGACTTCCGGCCTCCCGAACTGTGAGAAAATAAATTGCTGTTGTTTAAGTCTCTCAGTCTGTGGGATTTTGCTATGGTAGCCCTAGCAAACTATGACAGAGATTAATAGGCAAAAAGCAAAACAGAAAACAAGCAAAGTCCCTCAATTCATACCTCATATCATATACACTAATTCAAATTGAATCACAGATGTAAACGTAAACTGTAAAACTATCAAATGTACAGCAGAAAACAAGGGAGAAAAATCTTTGTGATCTTGATTTAACAAAGGTTTTTTGCTTTTGTTTGTTTTTTTTTCTGTTAAGCAGTGGTCCAAATACACTATACCTCAGAATCTTTATGTAGGGTGATATTCTTATACTATATTGAAACACTCTGAATTTATAGGAAACAGTCCAAGTAGAAAAATCAACTTTGTTTGAAAATTATGGACTTAAAAAAGAAATTCCAAATGTATAAGCATGCTGCTTGTATAATAATGTTTAGCAATTAAGCAATATTTCAGCTAGGAGATATTATTCATTTAAATTAATTTTGCATTTTACCATTACTCACATAATTGACATTTATTTTTTATTGTTTATATATATGTTTTTTACTTTTTCAAAAAGAGCAAACCTTGGGAGGACCGGAGGTGGTGAAATACTATAAAATTCTAAGTTTTGCAGAAGATAATCTAAGGTCTTTCTGAAGGTAAGTTATCTCTGGAAAATTTTATCTTCTATTTGAGTGGTAAGTATATAAATAAACATACATTTTATACTTATGGACTTTTTTTAGATTTATTCAAGATATGATATGCCACATCTAGGCAAGCACTTCAATAGAGGGTCTGTTATCAACTGTCGCTATGCTACAAGACATATAGTACATATATGTAGCAAACATAAAGCATCAGTGTGTATCCTATGGTATACTGTATATACACATTATGGAGCAATAAGTAAGCAATGACTTACTGTTAAAGAATGTGTGGCTTTTAAATATTTATACTCTAAATAAAGAGGAATCGTTTTCATTTATCACAACTTGTAGGAAGAGAATATTGCTACCACCACTTACATTTTAGTTACAACAATTGGTAGGTTATTTTGAATGAAAATAAACATGTCTTCAAACGACATGGCTGTCTGTACAGAATATAAGATAAACAAGCATCAGAATGCTTAATAGATTTAAAAAATTGGAAATGGCAAAATAAATGCATTTGAATCCTTCTCTACCGTGAGTAAATAAATGAGGCTTTAATTTCCAGCAGTTCCCTGTTGGGCTCCTGGGTCTGCTAACGTTGCCTGTCAGCAGAGAAGCCATGTAAATGAACCAGGCTGAGAGCCTTTTCCCTGCATCTTCGCTAATCCGCTCCCATTCTTCTAATCACACTACACAGAAGCCAATATCTATTTTCATCAGGCAGATAGGATCTCTTAAGGAATTAAAGAGGTTTTCCACTTAGTTCTAAGGTGGGCAAGGACAGGGCTGTGATCTGCGGCTTTAGGGTGTCTCATTATGCACTGGCGCTGGCTGGATCGAAGAACTGAGTTCTGGCTACTGGATTTTTAATCCTCTTGTGGTTAGGGTTCGAACTTCCAGTCATTTAAGATCTTTGATTACTCAGCACTTGGCTTTTGATTGAGTGAACTTCTGAAGACAGCACAGGACTCTGATTTCAAGTTAGCAGTTTTAGAGAAACTACTGGAAAAAAAAATAGATAGGAAAAGCCCCATGATTAAACTACACTATCCCTTTTTAATTGACTTTCTGAAGTTAGCTGGTGCTTAACTCTTCATGTGCCAAAATTCACTGAGTGAATTTCATGTTTCTCTCTAAGAGGAAAACTTCAACAAGATTTGCAGTACTCTTAGTAATGGTGAGACCGAGAAGGACTTGGCTTTGGGGCAGTGAGTGATAGAGAGAGGATGTAATATGAAAAAGATGAGGCAGGTTTTCACTGGTGGGTAGAAGTTCCCTCTGTGGTTGATTTACGTTTTCAAGGGAAAAATAGAAACATGGCCCCCATAATAATACTTTCTGGAGAGAGAGTATATAATTTTTAGTACAAACTTTATTATGAATAAAAATGCTTTTGTCTTGGTTAACATAATTCAGACAAAATAACCTTAAATGCCTCTGCTTATGTAACATGAAGCCATAGTGAGCTCGCGTCTCTTTCGCTTGGTCCTAAAAAGAAGCACAGTGTAAAGCTCGGTTTCCCTCAGACTTTGATGTCATGGACAAGCCTGAGGAAGCAGAACCAGTGAAAATAAGAACTCTCCACTCCTGGACACAGATTACTAGAAAGGCATACGGGGGAGGGGGACGGCTAACTGGTCTCAGCGGGAGGCTTCTGTGGTCCTTGTCACATCCTGTGACCTTCCCTCCTCCCTTTCTTCTGGCTCTGTCCTATTTGGAAAATATGGACCAGGTATATCAAAATGTGACCCATCTCCACCCACAGACAAAACTCAATCAGTGCATAGTGACTCAAAGACAACTCAGATGCTTGAATTAGCAGAAAGATCATTGTACTATAGCTGATATAACTGTTTTCAATGATAAAAAGAAAACATGGTCAAAATGAATAGAAAGTCACCCCATGTCAGCAGAGAAATAGAACTTATAAAATCAAACCAAATATAAAAACCAAAAAGAAATTGAATAATAGAGTAATTGAAATTTTAAATAAATCACTAGATAAATCATACAGCAACATAAAAATATCAGAAAAAATTGTAAAAATGAAGTTAGATAAACAGAAATTATGGAAGTTTAAGAGCACAGCATAACTAAATTGGAAAAAGAAAAACGAACAGAGCCCGACTGCTCCTGGGGCAATGTCGAGGGGGCTAACACACACGCAATAGGAGTCCTGAAGGAAAGAGGCAGAATGGAGCACAACATATATTTGAAAACAAAATGGCCAGATGTTTCAATTATGACACAATTTAGACAGCCTTTAAAACAAAAAGGCCCCAAGTTTGGAGGAGTTGCTTTAGAATCATAAATGAAAGACATGCCATCATCTTTCTACCAGAGACAGGACTAGGTCATCTTCCTGGCCCCCATTTATATGACCTATCCCCACTGAGCTGGGCTCTCTAGGTATTCAGGGCAGGAACAGATTTCTCCTGGGCTCCAGTGGCTTCAGCTTTAGTCTCTCTCTCTCTCTCTCTCTCTCTCTCTCTCTCTCTCTCTCTCTCTCTTCTCCCCTATCTATCTATCTATCTATCTATTTATCTATCTATCTATCTATCTATCTATCTATCATCTATATCTCTATCTCTATTGTGTGTGTGTGTGTGTGTGTTTGTGTATGTACACATGCACATACCCACATGGGCCTATGTATAAGTTCGGGAGATGAGAATGCCTATGAAGGCCAGTAAGGATATAAGGATATAAGTTTGGGAAGGTAATTTGGTAATCAGGACCTTGATCATGGGAAAATATAAGTTCTGGCAATAGGTTGGAATATTATTCTAAATTCAGGGTGGAATATTGACAAATTTTGTGGATATAATCCCAATGAAACATATTTTTGGAGAAAAGAACATTTCTGGTAGCACTTCAGAAGATGCATTAAAGTGTAGATGATCTCTAGGTTGGTTGTCACTACAGGGCAGCTGGCATTATCTTGGAAAGATATTTTGATCAATGGAGATGAAAGAAGGAGACAGATTTAAGTGGGTTTTGAATTAAAACAAACTACAAACTGGATTTCTGTGGGGAGTACATTGAGCAAGACACCTAGTAGTCACAGATGCCTAGATGTCAGGTTTGAGCAGAGTAGGGAAAGGAGTTTACAGGGAATGACAGGTGGGAGAAACTGAGGTCCTTTGGGGACTTTGAGGGGCTAGGGAGACATGTAAATGGAGGTGTGCCACAGGCATTCAGGGACGCGGGCCTGGAGCTCCGCCTGGCCCCAGAGTTCTATGCTAGAGGTGAAGATCTTGATTTTATTTAAATAGAAATCACTGGTGACTCCACAAGAACAGACGCAATCACTCAAACAGAGCTTATTGCTAGAGAAAATCACCGAAGATCGGTATGTATTCAAGGCACTTGAAGGGAAGTTGAAGGGCATCTCAAGGAAAGGCAGAATGATAGAATCCCCTACATCTCCTGTGAAAGAGACAGGAGACATGGAGGGAAGCTGACAAATGCTCAATCCACCCAGGTTACATGGTGGAAAGAGCAGAGTCTGTGGATCCTGCATTTGGACAGTCATTGGAAAGTCAGGAGACTGGCATTGCATCAAAGTCACAAAAATCCTTTGTGAGAATATTATCTTCACCCCCCACCAAAAACAGTGGTGCTAGGAAGCAGACCTTTGTGGGTTTAAGAAGAAAATGTGAAGAGTATTGGTAGTTACCGTGAGAGGAGACTTCGGATTCATCTATTTGAACTGTTCTAAACTGTTGTATTGACTATTTTAATGTGTCTGCTGTCGGTTAGAAGACCTTTGTGTCAGATTCTAGGGTCACAGTGGGTCACTTTTAGTGCACGTCATTGGAGGACTCTTCCCTAGTGTGGTTGCCAACCTAAAAGATGGCCTCAATGATCCTCCCAAATATTTCAGTCAATCCAAAAATAAAGGCCTGATGTCTGTATTCACTGGTAAATTGAAGATATGACGGAGTGTACCTTTTGAGGATAGGTCATATGAGACCTTGTGGCTTTGGCTTTGCTCTCTCTTGAGTCAGTTACTTTGGGGGAAGTCAGCATGACATGGCATGAGGACACAAGAGATCTGCGTGGTGAGGACTTGAGGCTCCCTGCCTGAAGACAGTGGCAGCTTGCCAGCCATGTGGGGGAACCACGTCAAAAGTGGATTCTTAGCCCCATCAAGTCTTCAGATGACTGTAGACTCACCCAACATCTTGAGCACAGTCTCATCATAGACCTGAGTCAGAACCACCCAAAGTCTTGATACGCAGAAACTATGTGAGATAATAAATGATAATTATGTTTTAACTTCTAACATGCCTGTGTAATTTCTTATGCAGCAATAAATAATATACTCCGTCTCTCTATTATTTTTCTGTGATTTTGTATTACTTCATCTTTGTGGAATCACTCGATTAAGAATTATACTCAATAAATTGTTGTCACAATCACCGTTGCTACATAGACAGGAATCTCAGTATATAAATTGTAGGGTTAGAGAAAAGTCAGAATCATAATTTTCATTATCGTCACAATGCTTCTCTTTTTTCTTTAAACTTCCACCTAAATGATAGTTCTTGTACTCAGTGATTTAGATGTGCTCTAATGAAGGTTTCAGGCATGAGACATGTGGTTCTTTCAGGCTCTGGTTTTCGAATGTTGAATATCCTAAGTGGAATATAAACTTGCATAATAATGGCCAAACTTACTTGGTCATAATCTCTGTGTTTATAGAGATCAGTAAATTGCAATTCTGTTTATGTTTATAAATTCATATTTAAGTAAAATTTACTCTTAAAAATATTGTGATTTTGTGTCTTTAAATTCACAGTAGTATTAAATGTATAGAATTCCCATCATGCAATCTTCCTCATGCTGAAAATAGTGTTTTTGTTTCTACCAATGGGGAAACCAGGCACTTTGATGGTGGGATCTATCAATGTGTGGATCTGATCCTCTGGCTTTCTCTGTCTCTGTAAGTGGATCCCTCTCCCTTTGTCAACCCCGTAGAGCACCTTTTCCCTTTCAGTCTTCCACAGTCACCCCACTCTTCTCCATCTCCAAATGGCTTCCTTTCTGTTGTTCATCTTAACTATTTTCTGGACATCAACTCATATTCCAAACTTAATCTCATTTCTCTCTTCTCCAGTTATTGTTTCATGTGGCTCTCCTATTTTCACACACACACACATCAGTACCAACTTCTACTTCTAGACAACCATTCTGGTCTTTAGCAAGTTAGATCTTCCACACCTACTTGCAGCACTGGGGCTGCTTGGGATACAGAAAATAAATAAATAAAATTTTAAAAAAGGATGATGCACGTAAAACGGGCAAGTGAATATTTATCACCTATCTTCCTTTACTCACAGGCAATTTCCTTGTTGGGAGTGTGAAGCAGGAAATACAGAATTAAGACCAAATTCGTGACCAAAGTTGCAATTTTAATTTCAACTATTTTATAATCTTAATCTCTGCATGTTGCAATAAAATTGTGAAGTTCAATAGATATCTGGCCATTGTTTTACATTATATTTATTACACAGAACAAAATTTACTCACTCAGAAAGTTGATTTTAACTGTAACAAAAAACTAAATTCAGCTGCAATGGAGAAATGATTATATGTTTCCCTTTTTCTGTCTGAATATTGCAATAGAGACATCAATGATCCTGGATATGTGCCCTCATTTATAGCTTTGTAAAAATATGCTCCAGGCCCATGAAATCACTGTTGATTTTTTCTTTGGATTCTCTGTGTGAAATATTGAACTCCTGCCTTCCTCATTACCACAGACTTCAAGGGCTCAACCATCCTCATAATACAGCAGGGATAATAATTCGGTTTCTTCTGTTTGAGGTACTACCTGGAACCCCAGAATCTTTCACATAAATCATACAAATCGTTGTGCTAAATCAAAAAAGTGCCCATTTATCTGCAAAAATCTGTATTGGGTGGTAAGCCAGAAGTCACATTCTGTCCTAGTGTGTCAGTCATAGCACGGTGGCATGAGTTATGTCCACACAGGAACTCCACATAATATGGTACTAGAACTGTTTCAGGGTCTGTTCTGCTTCAGCCCAAAGATGATTTTATTTAATCAATGAACAAATGGCTTTTTGTGTCCTTTGAGATTTACTGACACATTTCTCTAATCATTTAATCCACCAATGTCTAGCACCAATTTTGGAATGAAATTGAACATCTTCCTCCCAAAGCTGAATATCCCTTGTGCAGGCTGACTGTGGAGGATGGGTGGAGGTGTGGTGGTTTCTAGATGGGTTACCAAGAGAGGGGTGGTTGGAATCACCTCAGTGAGACATTACGATCTATGGAAATGAAAAGGAAGAGCCTCCATCACTTCATCTCTCTAAAGCTCTGCATTGTGAATAAAGGATCAATGCTCAGAGACGGGAAGGTCCACAGGTTGGAAGACTGGGCAGTGGTCCCTTTGCTCTTTGCAACTAAGGAAACCCTTACTGATGGGGATTTGGAGGGTGGTAGACCACAGAGCAGGATCAAACCACCTCCATTATTTGCATGGTCTCCAGATTAATGGCAGCGTTTTCATGGCTCTGGTGGTGTTCAGCCATGTTCTGCTCAGCAGACTCTGTTACAGAGAAAGTGTTGCAGAATCTTTAATATTAGGGCTGTGATAAATACCTTCCTCAGTAGGCACCTGGTGCCAAGCTCCTCACTGTTATCTGATTATAAACTAACTTTCTAAATGCATTTGCACTTTTCTTTATTTAAAATGGATACTTAACTTTTTTATTTTTATTTTTATTTTGGTGCTATTTTTTCCCACAATAACTGAAGACTCAATAGCTCTGTCCTAGAGAAAAAAAAAATCACTAATTGGATCACCTTTGATTTACTTGCTTGTACGCTCCATTCTTTGTGTACTAAAAACATTTTTGCAAGGGCTGCTCTATTCTTGGGGACAAATTGATTCACAAATAGAATTTGGTGGAAATATGCAGTGGGAGAAAATGAGCCAGAGGGAAATCAGAGTCGGGGAAAAGAGAATCAGCAAATTAGGAGAGAGTCAAAAATAACTCTAGTATCGGTACACCTTAATTAAGGGAATCAATGTCTTCTAGGTATGTATACGAGAGCCCTTCATGATTTTTATTATAAAACCAAAGATGCATTTGGAGAACTGGGGTCCTAATGACATGCAATAAGGGCTTAGTTAGGATTTTTCCTGACAATCTTCACATCTTTCATTGGCCAACATATTTTCCTCCTGTCAGTTATCACTAGCCAGGACTGTTGAAAATAATTTATAACTTTTTTCACCCTCTTCGTCACAGATATCCACCCCAAGCCCCAGTCCATTTCTTTTTCCACCTCATTATCAGAGTTATTTCCTTAATAAAAGATTAAATTATGCCATTACCCTGATTTTAAAAACTACATAAATTTAAACATAAATTTCACCAAGAATTCTATGATAGCTATAAAGTTCATCATTTCCTTTATGACATGGTATATCCCTTGAAGGTAAGTAATGTACCTTTTTTTATTTTTGAAGCATCATGACCAGAAAATAAATATTTCCTGAATGAATGAACTTCCTAGCAGGACACCCAGACTTTCACCACCTTTGCTTGATCTGCTGTAACTGCTCTCCTTTCTTCCTCCTTTCAGCTTTGTTCATTCATTCAGTCATCAGATTGCCATATACTGTGCACCATTCCAGGTAACAGAAATTTAGATACAATTGATAATGAATCCTCTGACCTCAAGGTGTTCCCCAGCTAATGGGACAAATCCCAAGACAACTACGGGGGACTGTGATAAGTGCCAGGTGGGAAGGGTCCACCAGGACTGTCTTGAACAGAATCCCCAGGTGATGCAGGAGCCCTTTCCTAGAGTGGAAAGAAGGCTGAGCTGGCCTTAGTGTAGAGAATAGAGAAGGTAGTATGCAAAATGCGGGTGGTCCTGAGGGCTAGGACTCATCAGGGAACCTCAAGGGGAAGTCTGAGTCAGTAGCTGGATAATGGCCAGGGTGACGTTGTAGACATAGGCAGAGTCAGGCCGTGAAAGGCAGTTGCAGGTAAGAGTTAGGATTCCTCTGGTGGAGAGGGCGAAGGCATAATAGTCTCTTGTTTATCTCAATTGAATGCAACAAATTGTCCCGTGAGACTGTAAATGGTGGGAGAATGAAGAATCATCAAGGGACCCTTGAAGCCTACCGATGATTACTTCTCAGAGAGCCCAGACTTCAGTTACTGTAATTCTTAGAGTCAGTTCATTTTCCTCAGATAACCTGCTGTCCCCACTTTGCGGAGAAATGGTCCTAAGGAGTGTTTTATCAGCCTCCTTGCACCAGTACACGTATCTAGGACAGCCCCTCTCCCACTCCTCTTCATGCTGGCTCAGCCAGGTTCCCTCCATTCTTCCCACTCAGTCCCATCATATCCTACAATAAATGCAGAGGGAAGAAAGAGGAGGGGAGTGGGAAATGACTAAAAGCGTATAATGTTTATACGAGAAACGCAAGACATATTAAGGTCTAGCTTGTGAAAAGAACAAGTGATTATCGTTTTTAAAAGCCAGTGACAAAATTTTAAGATCGATGTGAATTCTGCAAGAATACAACGCCAAGATTAGACAAAACTATGATTTACTACCATCACTTAGAGAAGTTATAAATGCACTTTTTTTGTGTAATTGTTGAAAATAGAAATAATTCACCAGATCATGTCCTGGATGAATAATGGGAGCCATTCATTTCTTGGGTAATTTGAAATTAGAGTCTAGGCTGACACCTCAGTACCACAGGCCGATACTGGTTTCCTTTATTGATCACTGTCCCCAAAAGAATATTGGGATGATATTTAAATAGTGCAATTTAACAAATATGTATTAAATGACAGATCTGTGATCTTCATCGAATTTAAGGACAGTGCCTTCTGCAAAACTCCTTTCATATGTCTAGGCTTTGTTTTCCACATAAGCATTTTAGTAACAAATAAATAAAAATACTCATTACAAAAAAGACTAAACTAACAAACACATGAGATTTTAAAATTTATTTTGCGTTTAACATGAGTAGTGCTTAAAGCCTTCTAGAAAATAACCCTCAGATTTGCTGAATTATAAATGTGTTTAGCAGGATAAAAAGATGTATGTCACCTCCCCAATCGTATCCAGTACATGACCCAAAAATGCCAGATTTAAGGGAGCAATCCAGTCTACTTTTGATGAGACATTAATGAGGCAATGTCTGGTTTTATTAAATATTATACATTATTCATAGGCCATCCATTCTAGAAACTAAAATATAGACATTTTCATATTATAAGCATCAATACTACATGAGATTAGCCCCGGGGTCACCTAGAGGGGCCTCAGGGACCAACACACATCCCAGAACAATTTGTGAACAGTTGCTCTAAATGACACCCATTGGTGATTTTAGAATAGTTTCTCTTTGGGAACAAATATATCCATTTTTAAAAGTTTATTTTAACAATATTTCTTTGTTCTTCTGGTATATGAAATAGACCTTTTTAAAAATAAAAATGTGTTAAATAAAAATTATGATTTTAAGGTATTCAAAGTAAACTTAATTCTGCTCAGAACCCTACTGTGAAGAGCTGTGCAAAATTATTTTACCATAAGAATAAACTTCATTCCTTCCATTTCCAATTAGAGGGAAATATACTTTTAGATATGACTTTATTTCTTATATACATTAATCGTATCATACCAAAACTGTATTCACCAGCCCATGAATGAAAAGATCATATGAAACAACTCTAACATAATGTATGCACCCTCTGAATAACAATGACAGATTTAAATGCTATTATTCTTTGATTAATATAAAAAGTTATTCAGGTGATGTTTTTAAGAGCGTGTAATGAGAAATAACATTTAAAAGAATGTAGGTATTTGAAGTTTGAACTACTCACCTTAGATTTCTTTTTGTAGATAACTGTCATACGTTTTAAACAAAAAGATAAGGACTATTTTACTCTTCTAATTCATGTATACTGTATGAGGTTAACTATTCTCACTGTTTTGGGTTGAATCGTGTCCCCTGCAATTTGTATGTTGAAGTCCTAACACCCAGGACCTCAGAATATGACTTTATTTGGAGACGGGGTCTTTATAAATGTCATCAAGTTAAATGGGTTCATTGAGATGGGCCCTAATCCAATATGGCTGGTGTCCTTGTAAAAGGAAGACATTTTTAGTGTAGATAGACCAACACAGGGGTAGAACGCCTGTGGTAGAACACGAAGGAAGAGATTGAGGTGACACTTCTACAAGCCAACAAATGCTAAGGATTGTCAGCAAACCACTAGAAGCCAGGAAACAGGCATGGAGCCGGTTCTCCTCACAGTCTAAGAAGGAACCAACCTTGGTGACATCTTGATCTAGGACTTTTGGCCTCCAGAACTGTGAGAGAATACATTTCTGCTGTTTAAGCCACCCCATCTGTGGTACTTTGCTGCCGGAACCTTAGCAAATGAATACACTCACCATCACCATCGTCTACCAACTGTCCTTTTCATCTCCTTGTAGACCATCCATATTGCCCCTGGTTTGTGCTCTTTTCGTGGTTTTCAGAATAAAACAATTAGGTGCTCCATTGTATGCCAGTTAGCCCTTCTCCCTCCATTATCTCAGGTCTTCAGGAGAACCATGATTTGCAGTCCCTGGTGAGTTTATTTTGACCAAAAAGGAAGATGTTTGATAACATGTACCTTGATTTGTTAATGTTTAATAACCAGAAACTAGACACTGCTTGTTTCCTCCAGGCATATCACTCAAACAAACAAACAAAAGAACACTCAAAGGCAGTTTATCCAGCTAGAGGGTGCTCTGGCCACGTGGGGCACCCACCATTCCAGGAGCCACTCTGTCCTGCGAATTCTCACCCCATCCACTGACTGACTTCCTTTTTGCCCCACAAAGTCAGCTATTACCTGTGCGTCAAAGAGCCCTGTTTTCACATTTAACCCTCTGAGACAAACCAGCAGGACAAAGCAGGGTCTGGAGCCTGTGTCTGGGTTCTGATTTCAGCCAGCTGTAAGGAGTGAGGGACCCTGGGCACAGGGTATCGCTTTTTATGCCCCAGTTTTTACCACTAATGAGACAGCTTTACTGTGCTGCACGGAGGGCCGTCTGCAAATCCTTTAGAACCATTTTTGGCAAATAGAAAGTGATTAATTACATAATGTTTGTATTTTGCTCCCATAGCACCATACACATCCTTGTGTTTAAAATGCTCACCACACTGCATTTCAATCTCCACTACTACTTACATCTTTATTTATCTCTGTAAAACTGCAACAGTCTACAGTTAGTGACTGAGTGCTTCTTACAAACATTTTATAGCATTTCATCCTCAAGTTTCGATCCTTGCCATATAAATTCAGATTCTACTTCCCTTTAAATACAGGAGGAAACTATACTTAAACAGACTGAGAATTAATGAGGTGGCATGATGTTTGTAAAGCCGCCCCGAGATCTGTGTGCTTTCAATGTACACACACTAGGAGAAGAACTGAGCCCAGCACGGGCTCTGGTGGGATATCCGGAAGTCAAAGCAAAAGGCGATGACAAGGGGATAGTGACAGGTATCACCAGGGTACATGTGGGGAGGCCCTTTCTACCTGCCAGATATTGTCCTCACACCAGCCACATGAAATAGGACTCGCAAAGCCCCCTTGGCCAGTTAACTCATCAGTTCCTCATGGGTCAGTTAAGGCATGGAGTTGTCAGTGACCTCCCACTCGATGGAGAGCCAGTCAGCGCACATCAGCATGGCTCTCAGAGGACTAAATACTAAATACGCCTGTGCCTGCTGGTCGCCAGTCACTGCCTGACGCTCTCAATACTCACTCTGTCCCGTCAGTTACCTGTGGATCCCTGGAGCTACCCAGTTACAGCAACGCAAGGGTTAACACCTGGCATTGCACTTCACTGTATGTAACACCCCCAGACCCTGGCTCACAGAAGCCTGGGCAGAAGCCACCTAAATGGCTATGGCCATTCCCTACATACCAGTCATTAAATATTCTCAACACCACACTTAGGAAACCATATGTACATGTATATAAAATAAATACTATAAATGTTCTTTTCTTTGCCAATCTTTTGAAAAGGGAAGAAACCATTTATTTGAATATGATCTGTTGGTATTGAATTCCCAAATCTTCTTCAAAATGTTCACATAGAGCTTGGTCTATGATTTGTGTATGTGTGTGTTTATAAAAGAGTGAAAACTTACAGATACCTTGTGAAGTAAGTGGGACATAGAATACATCCAGTTTTCATGCTTTGTCTTCTAAGTGAGTTGTTTGAGTACTTTGTTTCATAGGATTTGTAAAACATAACATGCCTTAATGAAAGTTTTCCTTTGTGCGGTCATTAGTCAGGTGATTTCAAAGAAGAATGGAGAATAGGGGTTCATTTGGCTAGTTTGTTAAGTCAAAATTGATTAAGAGAGGTGTTTTTTATTCTAATAAACCCTCATTTTGAAAAATGAATACAATAGAGCTTAGAGAGGTTAAGCAGCACACTCAAGGACAAAGTAAACACAACTTCTGCCGCAGCAACCACAAGCCCTCCAGCACCCAGAACTTTCCTTGTGGCCCTGTTCTCCAATATAAGGCACCAGGGCTCCTTGGGGAAGTGGCTCATTCCAGGCGAGGGACATTAGGTATACAAGAGGAGCCTGGAGCATTGAGTGCCAGAAATTAAGGAAATATTCACAAAGTAACAACAAAATACATCAATGAGGGGACTGCACCAATGATACACAAGAGACAACTGACAAAACTCCCTATGGCCAAAGCCAGGACAATTCACAGACAAAACAAATAATATAATATCATATAATAATGCAAAGTATACATTAAATATCCATGATATAATGAAATATTTAAATAAGTAAATAAATGGAGAGAACAGACAGATCTCCCATGCCGAATTCTAAAAATGATATGTATCTCAAAGACTCCCAGGAGGTGGCGCATGGTTCCTCGGTTCTTACCGGTGAGCTGTCACTGGGCTCAGTCACTTTGGTTACTGTGTAGCAGGGTGTCAGTGGAGTGTGCTGACAAGCACCACCTGGCCCGGTGATCAGTACAAGTGCTGACAAGCAGTTCTATGGATGGCATATATATGTACACATATATGTGTGTGTGTATATATACATATGTGTATAGATATGGCTTCTACAACAAATGACCTCACACTGGGGTTTGAAACAACAACATAAAGTTATTCTTCCACAGTCGTGAAGGCTGGAAGTCTGAAACCAAGATGTAGGTAGCTCCACATTTCCTCTGAAAACTCTAGGCTCCTTCCCCGCCTTTTCCAGCTTCTGGGGCTCCAGCCATCCTTGCCTGGCACTGTGTCTGTCCAATGCCTGCCCCCATCGTCATGTGGCTTCCTCATGTGAGTCTCCTCCCTGTGTGTGTATCTCACACCTCCCTCTGCTCTCTCTGACCAGGACACAAATCACTGGGCTGAGGGCCAACCCCACATCCATCCAGGATAATGTCATCTCAAGATCCTTTACACAATTACACTGCAAAAAGCCTTTTTCCACGTGAGGTCATGTTCATAGGTCCCAGGGATTAGGACTTGGAAGTATCTTCTTGGGGATCACTATCCACCCACTGTAATTGATATGATAAAAATGACACTTTACTTCTGTGCTCTTCTCCCTAAAATAACTAATCCAAGTTTAACCAAGAAAAAAAAATCAGACAAATACCAACTGAAGGACACTGAAAAACAACTGACCAGGACTCCCCGAAACTGCCAAGGTCAGAAGAAAGGAGAAAAAAAAGACATTAGGTAAAAACCAAATACATCTTAGTAAGGTATGGAATTTAGTTAAGAATACTCTATTAATATTGGCTCATTAATTTTAACAGGTGTACCATGCTAATGTAAGATGTTAAATAATAGGGAACTGGGCGTGAGGCATGAGAACTTTCTACACTATCTTCACAATTTTTCTGTAAATGTAAAAGTGTTCTAAAATATAAACTTTATTTAAAAAAGAAAAACAAGGCTTGATTGTTTTCATGTTTCAGTGCTTAACCACAAAGCCGTGCTCTTTCCTCATACCACATCTGCCATTTTGGAATATCATGTCTTGGCTTCTAGAAATAGGTGACATGCATCCATCCTCACACCCATCACTATCCTTCATGAAGGATCACCAGCTCAGAGATTCTCTTGGAATGAGTGATGAACTGAGCCAAGCAGTGTTCTGTTTCTATTATTGTTTTAGTAGAAACAGGAAGCTTTCTGAAATATAAATCATAGAGTACTTAGGTACATCAAGAAGAGAGGACTTTCATTCTTATGCTCTTATATCAGTAGTATTTCAATTGACAAAAGCTTCTAACATCTTTCTAAACAATGCTTTAAAAAGACAACAAAATAAATAATAGGGTTTCAAAATTTTGACTTTTACAGAACTGTCTGGAATTCCAGAAAATTCTCAGTCATGTGCATTTGGGATAAGGCACACACTAATACACACACATATTACACTCACTGCATTTTCTTCATTCTGCGGTACCTCAGTGACCACAAGCCCCAAAGTGATCGTTCTCCACTGTGATTAATGGATGGCCACTCGTGTGGTTTGGCAGTTACAGAAATGCAGTAGGTACCCATAGGATCTCCCTTTCTGTTCCTGCAAAGGTAGGTCTTTCAACTTCAGCATCGGTTCTCTATCACTTTGCCTGCATCGCTTTGCCTGCATGTCCCCCTTTGTGTTGTCACAAAGCTCCCACTTGGCCTCAACTCGTCCCCTCATAACTGTGTTGTTCTTTGTTCCACCTCTTCGTCTTCCCCTCTCACCACCCAGAGCTAATGTATTCTGACAGCCTCTTGTGTGGTGTGTCACCTGTTCTCAAAAATTGTGGTTTCGTAAGAAACCTTAAGATTTATTGTCATCATTACTTGCATCTACACACATACACACACACACATACACACACGCATATATATCTGAGTATATGCAATATGCTTATAGATGTTCTTATGTCTATACGAGTATGTTGTTGTTGTTTTTGTTGTTCTAAAAGAGCTGAGTGATTTACAAATTAGAAATATAAAATTTTCAACTGCTTTTGTTTCTTCTAAATCACTAAAATGTTGTTCCTGGAAGAGACATGTTTCACGTTTAGTCACCATATCGGTTTGTAAAAGAATGATTTTATTAATACTCAGTAGACAGTCACAATCGATCACTTCCCTGAAATATCCATGTGTAAATATTTCCATTATTTGCATTGCATTCATGTGAACAATAAAATAGACAAGGTCAGCTGTCTGGAGTGCCTATAAATAGACAAGAAACAGTCTCTCCAAGTGTCACCAGTAGGTGAGAGGTGGCTTAGCCTTTGAAAGTGTCATTTCCAGCCAGTCATGCCCTGACATAACAGCCAAAGATTTTTTAAATCTGCCTCAACCCCAAGTCCAGAAAATTTTGCTTAAATTATAATAAAAGCAGTGATTTCTAAATGGGGATTAGGTATAACCCAGTGAATCTTCAGTGCACAATTAACGTTGAGGAAACTTATTGACTATTTTTCTGATATATCACATATTATGGGACAAAAATCTCCTGAATTTTACTCACACACAGCGACCAAATGCACATTTCTATGCACCTTGTATCAGTTATCCATACAGAATTTTAAACAGACATAACCAAAACAGTTGGGTTTATATGAGTTCAGTGTTATTTTTAAGACCATTGTTTTTGATGGGGGTATACATGAGTGAGCTGACATGACAGTGACACCCCTGGATCCTGGCGGCCCACCTACAGAGATCATTGGAGAAGTGAAATCGGGACACACCTTCAAATTGTAGGTGCCCCGCTATTCTTTATTCCCTTCTCAGCATGGACACCTGTGCCCCAGGGCTTGAGGGCAGGTGCCGGGTCTCACATTCTGCGTTAAGCCTAGAACCCCAGCAAATACATGCAGACTGTGCTGGATTGCAGGGGGTCCCCCTCTACTGCATGGCTGCGTTCTGTTGTCAACCATGTACATAGAGAATGTTCTTTTACTGAAATACTAGAATCAGGAAGAAAAGCAGAGCAGATAAGAGTAGGCTAAAGCATCAGTGTGCTCGGGCTCAAACATGAGCTCTGCTAAGGCCGGGTCATCAGTTAAAAGGGCGAAGAGTAGAATAGACTCATTTGGGAGGTTAAATGAAATAATCCAGGAAAAGTGACTAAAGAGCCTTGCTCCTGCAGATCTGTGGCCACCAGCTATTACTCTTGGGGCCGCTCACTGCTGTTTCTCTCTGCTAAAGTAGCCTCTACAAGGCACCGCTGTAATCTGCTCTATGACCATCCTCTGCTGAAATCCACTTTATGACGTCCTGCTTCTCAGGATCACCCCAAGGAGATCCTATGACTCTTGCTGCCTTTGTAGCCATTTTAAGGAAGAGTAGTGGCCCGTTACCCTAGACGCCTGCGCGTAAGTACTCACTGAGCATCCCGGGTCAATGCGGCGGGTAGTGTGCCCATCCCCAGGTGGCCTGGAGGAAACTGCGACTTGGACAAGTTGGTATTCTCCAGCAGAGTTCCTTCCCTGGGGGCAGGAGAGACCAAGGGGCGTGGGTGGAGGCCCTCAGAGCTGGTGGAGGCTGAGAGCTGGGGGAAGTGACAGCCGAGAATGACGTCCTCCTCTGCTGTTTGCAGAATTCACCACCATCTTTACGCCCTACCCTAAGGTTTAATTCACGGGAGGAACTCCCCATTAGGACTTTTCTCCCCAAAGTTAGAGTGGAGGAAAAGGCCCTGAAGCTAGTGAACATTTCCTTCCAAAAGCTGACCTGGGAGAAGCCACACAGTAATGAAATACAATTACACCCTGGCTCATTTAACGGGGTAATCAGAATTTTCCTTCTTATTAAATATTTATGAGCATTTCAGTTAGATACCTAGGAATCATTTGCAAAGCATCCTTTACTTTTTTTTTCTAATATTCCTTACTCTTCCCTTTTCCTTTCACTCCACTGATTCCTTCCTCGCTCCTCTTCTTCTTACCAAACCCAAGTCTCCGTAAACTTCCTGGTAGAAATGACTATTCTACTGTAATCCTTTCTTTTCCCCAGGGCCATTTTGCCTGACCCACCCTTCAGAGTGTCTTAATAAAACAATCAGTTCCACTGTGTCTTCTTGCCTCCCAAACCTAGCTTTCAGGGTGGAACTCTTCCTCTAAAGGACTTTCAGTCTAGTGGAGAATTCAAAACATAAACTATTGAATGGATGCAGCAGAATACACCTCGTGAGACTTTGCAGCAAAATCGGTGTTACAGGTGCTCAGTAAAACTGGATGGATAGTAACTGCAGCAAAGAGGCAGACATTCACGCAGGGAGGAAGGGGCTAGAAAGGTGAGCATTTGGGAGCAGGTGAGACATGAGGAGGTAGGGGACAGGGGCATTCTCTGTGATGAAGTTCAGAAGTATTAACAGATGCAGCTGGAGGGTAGAAGTGGGATGTTAGAAGGAATCCTGCCATAAGCTGGTTTTATGTACATAGTTAAATTACTCACTGAGGTTGCACGTTTACACCTTAATTTAACAGATATTGGATGAGTGGCTTGCTTTTGGAGGAACGGATTGCAGGTATATGAGCTCGTCATCCTGGAGCTCGCATTCTGACCCAGATGTCACAGTAGAGCTCAGGCCACCAGCCAAGGAGGGGAGACTCTCGGACATCTTTTCTCACATAAACAAAAGGGAGCAAATCTGTGTGCAGGCAGCACAGGTCTAATTGGCAAAATCGGCCTTTTATCAAATCACTAGGGATGAAAAGAAAAAAAAAGTGCTTATTTAGCATCATTATGGCTAAAATGACCTTGATTCCATATTCCCCATATGGGTTCATAATTTTAATTAGTCATAATAATCTGTGGGCATTAAAGTCTACAGGCTTTCTCCTTTGATTTGAGATTAACACTTGAGATGTGCAATGACAGTGTCTCTGCCTTATTGTTGGGCAACATGGTACGGATGTGGAGAAGCTGAAGTGTATTTACCTTCTAAGTGAGACTCATGGGATTCCACCATGAAAATGCTTTAGCCAATAGCCTGGCGATCACCACCAGGTTCCCCATCCTGTAGCTTGGGGGCATTAACCAGACCCATCCCCAAGTTTTCCTTATATCAGTGGGAGGTTATTGAGAAAGCAGCTGCCACATAAAAATATGTCTCCTCCCATTCCTCAGACTTCCTTGACTACCTGATTCCAATCAATGTGGTTGGACAGACTCTGCCATGTTGAGAAGACCAAGTAGTTGAGTCAGGAGCCCCACATAATGAAAGTATCACTGAGATTATTAACCAGGATGAAGGCATCTATTTGTGTCTTCTGTCTTTGTCTGAGCCTGATTTCTCAGAGTGGTATGGCTGAGACCACTCAACTTGCTATACCAAGAAAGGTATAGTATTGGCTCATATGCCAACAAATTTATGCTTTGAGGTTGAAGTCATACACACACTTAAGGCCATGATTCTCAGTTTCCTTTCTTTAAATCTCTGCAGGGAAAAAGGCAGTATGAAAATTCAAAAGGCCGTAACTCTAAAATTCATTGGCATGAACAAACATTTGACATTCCCAAGAACGGGAGCGGATCCTAGAGATTATGCTGTTAAACTACAGCTGGATTGCTATTTGTCTGCAATTTTAAGTCCTGACTGTTAAAATTAATTACATTCAAGGAGAGTTTATCAGAATAAAATTCTCAGACGTGATATTTTTAGTCTCTGGAATTAAAGTGGCACCCGTGAGCCAATAGATCACCCTGAAAACAGCCAGGCTTGCCGTTTCGAGTTCTTTAAACAGACTTATTCTGATTGTAACAAAAACACCCATAAATCTATGCACATATATATTGATCTTGGCTTCCTCTTAAAAATGACTCTGTCCTAGTAAGTTGGCATATTTCATAAACAAACCAACAAATTATTGATCTATCATATACTCTAAAAGTCCTATGAAGAATCTAGGTTGCTTTTAAGTTCAGACTGCACCTAAGGGAATGAGAAACTCTGAAATGAAAAATAGATATTTAAGAAGAAGCACAGAAGATATATAGCTGTCTGCCTCTACTCCTTCCTTACCTCCTATTGTGATTCAATCTGTGTGTACCGCGTCCCACATTGTATCTACTGATGTGGTTTTCAGTACATTAATGCCATTCTTTCCAAGAGGCATCAGTAATTAAGTTACTATATTTAATAATTGCTTGGTGCAAAAGCCTGTCTAGATATTCCTTGTTTAAACAAAGGATGTATAAATTAATGTATTTGTAGGGTATGTTTTATTAAAGTCTCACTGTGGAATTAGATTAAAACATAATTGTTTCCATTCACTTAGTTTAAAAAGAATATTACTGTGAAATAGTTTATTAATAAAATTAAAATAGTAACCAATACATTAATTATTGTACTTAATCAAAGAGGTACTATCATTTCATCAGATGTGTTTTTCACATGAGTAAGGCATGCTCTGTTACAGACTCGGATGGACACTGAGACAACATCAATTACAGTGATTGTAAAGATTGCAATTAATATGTGGAGAGTCATTTGGTTCTAGCTGAAAGCTGGTGTAATTGTGTAGGGTGTAGGCCAGAATTACAAATTTGTAGACATGTTTTTTTTTTTTCTTTTTGAGTCTAAATAATGTCTTCTATCTTTTTGAAGAGAGGGCAGAAAGTAAAGAATAGACAAGATGACTAAATAGATCCTCCCTCATGTTAGAGCATGACAAGTGACAGGAAGAAAAAGCATAAATAGAGTGTGTCAGGAAAGCCTGGGGAGAGGTGGACAGCGTGCACTGTTCTGCAGTCAGGGTAGGAGGGCTGAGGAGGGAGACGTCTGAGGCAAGTCTTGAAGGAAGTGAAAGCGGCAGCCCTGCAGATAACAGAGGTAGCGAGTTCCAGGACTAGAAGACCATGGCCAAGGCCTGGGGTGGGAGTGTGTGAAGTGAGGCGAAGGTCAGCCAGGGGCCAGTGTGGGCTCCGCCGGTTGAAAGAGGAAGCAGTAGGAGAGGGGTTGGAAGGGCAGGCTGCGCTGAGCACATTGTGAAGCACATTGAGGGCCATCTGAAGGACTTCCATGTCCAGTGAGTGACATGGCGAGTTTGGGCTGAGGCTCAAGCATAGAGGAAGGGAGGCCTGTTGGAGAGCTACTGCAGACACCCCTATGCAAGCGATCACAGCTCACATCTGGGGAGAGCTCCAGGTGGTGGGAAGAGGTCAGATTCTGCAGGTAAATGGTGGTTGAGCCAACAAATCTCCCTCACCTTCTGGCTGTGCTATGCCGAGAAAGAGAAGCGTGGAGGGTACATTCAAACTTTCTGGTCTGAGCTGCTTGAAAGTCCGAATTGCCATCTACTGTAACAGGGGCCATCAATTCGTCTGGGGATGGAGAGCATGGAAGCCAGGGCGGGGACTTGGGAGTTCAGTTTTGGACATGGCATTCTGAAATCTGTGTCAGACATGCAAGCAAAGTAGAAGTGAGGAGCAGGCAGTGGGATGTCTGGAGTTTAGGAGAGTGATTTCAGAAGACAGAAGGTGGTTTCCTCAGCATACAGGTAGATTGAAAGTCAAAAGAAAGCACAAGATCACCATGGAAGTAAATGCAGAAGTGTGTGGATATTACAAAATATCTTTGAAATCTAAAATTAACCGTCCTTATAAAGAATTGGTCACATTTGTGTATAATCAAAAATCTTTTTTTTTTTTTTTTTAAGATTTTATTGGGGAAGGGGAATAGGACTTTATTGGGGAACAGTGTGTATTTCCAGGACTTTTTTTTTCCCAAGTCAATTTGTTGTCCTTTCAATCTTAGTTGTGGAGGGTGCTGTTCAGCTTCAAGTTGTTGTCCTTTCAGTCTTAGTTGCAGGTGGCGCTGTCCACCATCCCTTGCAGGACTCAAGGAATTGAATTGGTAATCCTGTGGTTGACAGCCCGCGCTCCAACCAACTGAGCCATCCGGGAGCTCAGCAGCAGCTCAGCTCAAGGTGCCCTGTTCAATCTTAGTTGCAGGGGGCCAAGCCCACCATCCCTTGAGGGATTCGAGAAGTTGAACTGGCAACCTTGTGGTTGAGAGCCCACTGGCCCATGTGGGAATCGAACCGGCAGCCTTCGGAATTAGGAGCATGGAGCTCCAACCACCTGAGCCACCGGGCCGGCCCGTGTAATCAAAAATCTTACCAAGCAATATGGCTTATTTGCCACAATTGCTGTTTTTCAAAAGTGTAAACATAAATCAACAGAATATCCAGTCTTTATTACTCACCCTTACCTGCTGTAAACATTGAAAGAATCTACTTACTCAAAGATGAGAACAGTTAGGTTATGTGAGACCTACATATCTTTGTGATGGTGAGCCAAGCAAACCTCAGAATATTCCAGGCAAGTACGCTCAGTTTACAAGAATTCACTTCATTAGATAAGATGAAGTATTTATTATCATGTTGACTATTCTACTTATTTTATGTGCAGACTTATAATAATACCATTTATAAAGAATCGTTTTTCAGATCAGAGGACTTGACTAATTTCTGGTTTTGCCATTTTGCCGTTTTGCCAAAACACTGGAACATGTCCCTCATTTTCTACTTCCTTGGCTGTGAAATGGAATAATAATATTTACACAGACCAAGTTGTAATGGAAATCACATTTTTCTAATTTTCAGTATTCCAGTATATGCTTATCTTTGATACACTATTAATTTAGAAAAGTGTTTTTACATTAACAAAATATAGAATGTTTATGTTATTTTTTCAGTAATAATCTGTAATTTTTTTCAAAGGGTGAAGGTCAGAGAACATGGAGTTATAATACAGATAGCTTGACAATGGTTTGAGACATATGTTTTGCAGGCTATCGTGTGTTTAATTTTTATAAATTCTCGAGATGTGCTTTAAAAATAAGTTTATTCTCTAAACATGGAGTGCAGGGCACTCTATGTTCTATTATGACATGAATGTAAGTGAGTCATTCAGATTTCCTATATTTACTATATTTTAGTCTGTTTGCCCTATCAATTTCTGAGAAAGTTATATTAAAATCTACACTATGATTGTAAATGTAGTCGTGTGTTCCTATAATTCTTTTTATGTCTGCCTTCTGTAATTTTTGTTAGGAATATGCAGATCCAGAAATGATATATCTTTTAAATGTGTCTTGTATCATGATGTAATGATATTCTTCATTAGCCATGAGGCCTTGTTGCTGAAAAATCTATTTTCTCATCTCTTAATTTAGATGCACAACTTTTTTTTTGTTTGTTTGTTTAGTGTTTGCATGGTGTACAAGTAAGATCAGGGATTCGGGTTTTGTTTAATTAATCTATTTTTAATTTGGGGGGTTCTGATTGGGAAGTCCCAATGTTTTAACAGAAAATGAAGTCCATTCATTTTGTTGCTGTTACCAATTGTCTTAAGTTGGATCTTCAGAAGCAGACCTTGGAAAGGAAGGAGGCCAGGTAAGGGTGAGGGCAAGTTGGAAGGAAGGTAAGAGTAATTCAATCCTTTTGAGGACATCTGAAGAGCGTGGAGACACAACTCAGAGCTGTCTGATCAGGAACATGGACATGGATCATTTCATATTCATGCACCTATTTGTCATCGGTTAAGAACTGCCCTCTAGTAAGGAGTGGGTGGATGGCATAAATGGGGAAATCAGCTGTGGACTGTCAGAGTGAAAATAATAGAAGGATCTCTGAGGAACTGGGCAGAACAGCACCATTTCCAGTTACACTGCTATGTTTTCATACCATCTTATCTAAACTTTATTTAAAAATTTTGCTTCTTTAATTCTGCATTTTCATGTGTTGGATCTATCTATCTATCTATCTATCTATCTATCTATCTATCTATCTATCTATCTATCTATCTAGCTAGCTATCCCCATTTATTTTTTTCCAAACATAAGTTTGAAACTATAATGTATTTATATTTGAGATAATCTTAAACTTTTAATATCCTTGTGTGGTTATGTCTAAAGATAATCAATATAATATATACATATAGTAAATCTCTTCCTAATAATTGATAAAATGCACATGGGAAGATGTAACTCTGAACACCTTCTCCATTTTCCATGCCATGTTGTGTAGCATTTTATTTTCATCATTAAAAAATGTTGTGAAATAATATTATCAACGTGTGTTTTTCCCCCCAATATAATACTTGGATTTATAAAAAAAGTCTTAATTTCTTTGTTTATCTTTCTTTTTCATATCTTCCTCTTCTATCTTTCTTCATTTTTTTATTAAATGTATTGAGGTGACATTGGTTTTTAAAATTATATCGGTTTCAAGTGTACAACTCTGTATTATATCATCTATATATCACATTGTGTGTTCACCACCAAGAGTCAATTCTCCTTCTGTCACCATATATTTGACCCCCTTTACCCTCTTCCCCCACCCCTCTCCCTCTTACCCTCTGGTAACCACTAACTGTTGCCCATGGCTATGAGTCTTTTTTTGTTTGTTTGTTTTGTTCATTTGTTGCTTTTAGTCTTATATCCCATAATATTTGACTTTCAAAAATCACATGATTTTTTACTTTTTCTGTCTGACTTACTTCACATAGAATAATAATCTCAAGATCCATCCATGTTGTCTCAAATGGCAATATTTCATCTTAATGGCTGAGTAACATTCCATTGTATATATGTACGACATTTTCCTTACCCAATCGTTTATCAAAGAATACTTTGTTCAGTTTTTTTTTCAAAATTCATCTTTTGGTATTTTCGTCACAAATGTGACTTAGATATGTTCTGTATTTAAACATGGTTTTGTTTTGTCCTAATTCACTAAGTATGCAATTCTATATTGAATGATATTTTGCAACAACTCTTTCAAGAAACCATTGGATGGCATTTTGACCTCAACAATTACTGTGATTGTCAAGTAGGTTTCCAGTGTATGTAGTTTAAATATTTTCATTTACATGTTATAAATTTAACATATTGGGCTTTTTAAGTACCCCAATTCAAGTACTCTAAAGTCTGTTCAAATATTTTAGAGTCTTTAGAAATCAGAAGAAATAAATTCACTGTGCACTATGCAGTCTGCTGAGCAGTGGGGAGAACAATCACTTAGGTCCCCTGTTCCCACCAAGTTATCAAACAAATTGACATCAATAGGGTGCTTTCATATTCTGTCAAAAGAGAATATATTTTCCCTTCTTTCAACCCCCAAGAGAGCCTACCGAGTCACCCACAACAATAAATTATTGTGAGCTCAGACTGTGTCCTCCATGATGCAGACTAGAACATTTTAGAAATCCACTTCAGTTTATTGGTGAAAATCAGTAGGAATAAGCTTTAATTGTACAACTTATGAGAAAAGATAAACACTCTTCAAGTCATTGGCTTGACATGAAAGTTGGGATAATTAAATAGGAAAATAAAAACAACATAAATAAATATATTAAAAAACCAGAAGCAAACACACATAATAAACTTGGGTATGTCAATGAAATGGCTGTAAAAAGAAATAGAGCCCTTCCCCCAGTTTAAACATAATTAAAATACACATTTTAAAACATCTTAAGGCGAACTCTGTCTGAGCATTCCTAGATTTAGCTACATGAATAAATATTGAAAGTTGTTGAGGGGGCATAATCTCCATGATATTTATCTTGTGAAGATAAGTACAGGAGCCCAGTTATGTATTAGGGTCTCATATACATTTTTTCTCAGCTTTTTATAAATAGCTCAACTATCTAAACTCATGGAACTCCCAGTTATTTTCCTGATAGGACCCTATTAATATTTACTGTTATGAGATCTTTGTTCAAAGACTTAAAGTTCTCAGACAGACTTTTAGGCTACTAGAACTATTACAGTGTTCTGCAAATGCAATTTATTAGTCTTATCAACTTACCAGCTTCTATTACCATTGAGAATATGATCACAATAGCGTGGTCTTGGTTTTCCCTCAGTTTAATTTTTAAAAAAAAACATAAAAAATAACTGACTTCTTTTGCATTCAAGCCCACCGACTTGTTAACTAAAATTACTATATTTAAACTTTCTGGAACTTTTCTTCATGGCAACTATAAATATGAGTTTCCTATATGATTCTTTTATGTGGGAAATGTGGATTTTAAGCACAGATATTTGATTATTCACCATATTCATATTTTTGTTACATTTGGAGACATATGTTAGCAATTTGGCAAGCATTTGTGCTTTATTCGGTTTTTGAATTTTGAATGAAAACTCACAGTCCTGATGCTACAGAGCTTACCGTGAATGCTGAAACTGCACGTTACTCTGAGAGTGCGTGTCTCAGCCTCCATCCTGCCTTTGCAGGGACTTGATCATGATTGTCAGATCCCTTCACATAGAAACCTGTTAGTTAATAATGAAAGATGGAGTTAACATTGATTGAGCCCTGTGTCAGCTACAGTGGATTTGGGGACCTAGAAAGCAGAAGGAAACTTCAATATTCTAGAAGTTTAATATTGACTATTAGAGGAAATCCATGAAAAATAAGTATAGAAAGTGACCAGGTGAGGGATTGATACATTTGCAAAATGGAAAATCATCTTTACAAGTAGAAGCATGAAGTGATAAAATGCATGTATTTTCCTTTTATCAATTTTGAATGAAACAGGCAAGAAGAACCTCTGCAGAATCCTTTTTGGTTTCCTGCTGCTACAATGACCTGAGAATCACAAACATCTGACATCATAAGGTAATCAGATATTTCATACATCGAAGGCCATCATTTTTGGAAAATTTGGATGCAGATCATGGCTACAACACCCTACACAAGACTTCCTTTCAGGGCCACACTTCAGAAGGCCAATGCTAAGACTCACATGTGTCTTTCCACAGAAGCACTTACCCACAGTGGTTCAAGTACGCAGATAATTAAGTTGCCTGAGACATAGGGGGGTTGTGATAATGACTTCTAAGGCTAGTAGTGTTTGGAACGGTCAATCATTTCACCACCTTCAAGCCTCTTATTATTTTCCTAGACGATGCTAGCATGGAATTCAACAGATACCACTCTTTTTGGTAGGTTGTCTTATGTAAGAAATATTTCACCCAACCCCGAGGACTGGTGGTGCACCCTCATTTCAGTCACTATACTATAATTTATGTTTCCTGATCCCGCTCTACCTATTTTCCTCTGTAAAACATTGTCAGGTCTTCCTATATAAGCTCAGGTCTCAGAGCCGAAAAAGAAGTATTCTTGCAATTCGTGTGCCGCACTCTCCAAGGAGAAAGTTTCTCACAGCAAGAAAGAATAAAACTCTTTAAGGTCCCACTGTACTGCTGGACAAGGGTAGATTGATTGAGTTAGAGGAAGAAATCGGAAGTCTGAAACCATCTCAGAGGCTCCGCAAGAGTGACCGTGATGTGGACTTTTTGTTTCCCTGCTGAGTGCAGCCTTAAAAGCAACTCATTTTTTTTTTTTTTTTAATGATGAATGTCATCCAGTTTCTGCTTCTTTCTAGAGTTCCAACTCATCTGTATTTTCAGTCAGGTACCAAAAAACACATATTCTTTCGCTTCCAACTGTTAACACACTTCTATCATAAGGATTTTCACCTGTTTTTAATAGAAGTGCATCAAGAACTGCTTCTTTATATATCTTAGAAGTCATACCTGTGTCTGATGGTGCAAAGGAAAAAGGTTGCTTGAACCTTGAATCCTTAGCATGGATTTTAAACTGAAAAGAATCAGGAATGTGAAAAGGCCTGAGTGGGAAGAAAACAATCACAATGGCATCTTATCTGTTATTCATCAGCCTGTTTTGAGCACAAGACCGGAGGGTGATAGCCCGTCCATTACCTGTTGCAAATACAAAGGAAAGCCCAGCTTGTGATAAGACTTTCAGACATAGGACCTGTAGTACTTGGACTAAAGCAATGCCCGGAACAGTAGTTAGTTCATTAAACAGTGCATTGGATACATTAGACAACAGTGCCAAGCTTCATTATGCATAGATAGGTCTGATAAATGAGAATTACATTCTTCCCTGCATCTTTCTTCATGGTGCCTATGCCTAGCATATGCAATGTTTGGAATTAGGGTTATCGCTAAATTGAACTTTGTGTCCATCTGGGTTAGGTAACTTTCCTTAACAATATCTAAAGAGTTTTACGCTTAGCTCTTTGTAGAAATAAAACGAAGTCCTGAAATGAACTCAGATTTTACAATAAACAGCGATCAACTTTTTATACACACATATGCATAGAAACTACAGGGAAATACAGTATGTTTCTATTCTCAACTCAATTGAGCAGTGTTATTTTGATTCTTTATGTGAAAAAACTATAATTATATAAATTAGGTCTCATTTTTATGAGAAAATATGATGCAGTTTTCCTGAATAAAGAAAAATAACTAAATACAAATTGTGCACAGAAAAACCCAGTAAATAAAAATTACTACTGCATAATGTTAAATGTAAAAAAAAAATCAGAATAACACTGTTAGGATTAGATGAGAAATAGAAATTATGGACATGCTTTTAAAAGAACAATGGGCATTCTCTTTGCTACCCAATTTCAAAATTATTTTTTGATGGCAACAAATAAGTAAATTCTTAAAGTCATATTTTAGCAAGTTATGAATATTCTAAGTTTCTAGTTCAGAAAAGGGGAGACTGATTCAAGAAATATCTGAATTTTCTAAGACTCCGGAGTTGCAGTCATGCCATATTATTTCCTTCATCCTCAAATAAATGAGTTTACTTTTTGGTGTCTGTATCTGTAATACAGATTCACATTTTGATTGAAAAAGTCATCTACAGGAAAACACGTTGAGAAAATAGTTCTTCAAAGTTTCAAGGAGGCTGAAGATTTCCAGGCCCAGAAAAATGACCAGCTCTCTCTGTTTTCAAGTGGGGCCCTTCAGCAGGATGCTTCTGAGCCCTGAGCAGTTCACACAATGATCTGCCTCCAAACTTCTGCCAAGACATCATGGAGGCCACGAATTTGCCCAGAAGAGGCCCGGGGAACGTTTGAATGAAAGTGTTTGCCTAACTCGCACATCCAGGGATACTTCACGTACATCACTTCGCAAATGACCTCTTACCTGTTCAATAGTTTATAAAATAATTTTTCTTCTGTTCTTCTTCTTGCTTAGAATTTCAATCAAACACTTGAAGATATCCTCTAGGATGTTTCATTTCGCAGACAAATGTCTTGAAAAGGTGGTGGTTTAAAGTCCTAGTTTTGATGATATTAACTGTCCTACACCATTAAAAGTGCTGCTTTGGGAATATGGGGCAGAGTCCTTGTCAACAATACATGTGGATGCAGAAGGCAAAGAGAATATGTGAGATACGAGGCATCTTTCCTTGTCAATGCAGGGAACTAGCGTCTGTTATGGATTGCCCATGCTTCTCCATCTGGTCTTCTGGCAGCTTGGCTTTTCATTACCTTGATATCTGGCCCCACAAAAGAACTTTACTTACTTTACGTAAAATTAATGTGTTTGAACTTTTCAAAATATAAGAATTTGTCTTTGATGCCATATGAGTTCCTCTAAAAATAAAAAGCAGGAGTTGGTACACTAAAACTCACTAGTCTTTTCTCTCAGTCATTACCTGGAGGGAAATGATATTGCAGCCATTTTTTGTCTGTGATCTGCTACAAGGAATTAGCTCAGATGTCAGTGATACTGGAGCTTATTTCATCATTTGACAGAGGTACCATTGTCTTCGCTCACTCGTTTATTTATTTGAGAAATATTTTCTGAGTGTGTAAGGTTCTAGATGCTGGGCATAAAATGATGTGATAAAAAAAATGCCTGCTTTAAGTAGACTCATGGGGCATATATTCTGATGTGGGAAGAATGAATGGAAATCTAAAACATAATATGATGTCAGGTGGTGAACAGGGCAACAAAGAAAAATGTAGTTGAGTGAAAACAAAGTGAAAGGAGCAAAGTCAGGTTTGCCATTTTGATATCTCCATTTCACTTTGCTGTCAGATACAAGACAGTTTAACTCTTCCAGAACACATGGCTACACAGACACTTCTCTAATTATGTTTAGTTTATTTATGGTAGAGACAACTCTTTAAGATGCTTCATAAAATGATTTGGGATTGGAAAAAAAATAGGTATTTATAACACATTAATCACTTCAGCCTGATTTTGTTCCTCACAAAACTACGCAAACCAGCCCAATGGTTTATGGGATGCATAGATCTGAGCCACTTTTATAGCTAATTTGGCTTCAGGCTCCTTTTGGCAAGACTATTGGCACAATAGAAGCACCAGTTCTCCTGTACTCCATCATGAAGAACAATGAAAGAAATGATTGATGCCTTGGATGTGGTTTAACCTAAAGAAATAACCATACTCATAGTAACAACAAACATGCCAAACACGTACAAGATGGCCATGGCTTATTCAATGGCTGATGAGACTGGAATAATTCAGAGTTCTCATTTTTGCTCCTGATTCTAGTTGTGCTGTTCTGCTCTCTGTTCAAGACAGGGGTTGTGGGTCAGCTGTAATTCTGGAAACATAAACTCATTCTAGAGGGACTTATCCATATGGTTGACACGTGTTCCTTGGTTTGGTCAATCTGTGTTATATGGAGTTAATTTGGGTGGTCACATAATATCTTTGACCCTGCTGGCACAATTTCTATCAATCTTATTTCTATTGTTCTTGCTATGGGTTTATCTTTGCTATTTCAGAAGTCTCTGCAATTGGAAATATCAGAATTGTAGTTTTCTTTCCAAATACATTCACTCTAATGCCTTTAATAACAGTTAATCTTCCTTTGTGCCTTTATAAATTTGGTATGAAATTATATATTGAAGGTATAATATGCCCCAGCATTATATGAGGCAATGAAAGTATAATGAAAAATAAAACAGCCATATGTAAAATATGACCATGTCTTTATAAAATGGACAATGGTACAAAAACACCTTTCCTCACTGTTAAAATAGATAGATAGATAGATAGATAGATAGATAGATAGATAGATAGATAGAGATATATAGGTAGATAGATATCTATATCTATACATATACATATACACATATACATACACACACACACACACACACACACACACACACACACACATATACTAAATGAGCATGGAAAAATGTAACAAAGGAAAACAGATATCCACAGTGATTAGTTGTCAGATTATCAGGTAATCCCCAGCAGGAGTCACCAGTCACATGATAGTCATGTTGAGAGAGCATGAAAACGGTGCTCCCTGGAATCTTCAAAGTTGGAAGTGCCATATTATTGTCTGATACTTTGCTCAGGAAAATTTAAACTGTAGAATAATGGGATCAGTAAGATTTCAATTAAAAGAAGATGAAAGACTCAACTAAAACAGCTAATCTCTGTCTCTCTCAAATCATCTCAAAAATAATGACATAAAATAACCATTTACTACACTCACAGATTCACAGACTAGTTTAGCTATGACCAACCTGGATGGCTTATTTCTGTTGCACGATGATTGGAGTCTCAGCTAGAGACTTGAAGGGTGGGTCTAGAATTATCTGAACTCTCATTTATTCACATGCATGAAGGTTCATGCTGGCTTCTGGCTATTGGCTGGGGACTCACTTTTCACTATGTGGCTGGATACTAAAGGGACAGAAAAGAGAGAGTGGAGAGAGAGAGAGAGAGAGAGAGAGAGAGAGAGAGACATGGAAATCTATTGCCTCATGACTTAACCTTGGAAGTCATGTTGCATTAGTTCGTCAATCGAAGTAATCACAGGTATTGACTTGCCAGGTTTAAGGAGAGAGTAAATTGTAGCCATCTCTTATGGAGATCAGTAAGATTATGGAAGCGCATATAGGACTAGATATATTGCTGTGGTCATTTGAGGGAAAAATATAATCTGCTACAAACAAACATACCATAATAAAAAATTAAGTCGATTTAATTTAGATGGGGATAAAAAATAAAATTAATTTTCCTTTATACTTGTTTGTATTATCTCATGCACAACAAATATGAATTATTTCTTTAATTTAAAAACTTCAAAATAAGGATTTTTAATTTAAAAAGTGGCACAGCTGGAAACATCAAAAGCTAGCAAATACATAGAAATATTGGCTCAGTGAATAACAAAATAGAAGACCAAGAATCAAACCACCTAGCTGAAGAGAATGCAAGGATCACAGAGGAACTGGATAAGATATGAGTCTGAAAAAAAAATAGAATTCACTGATGGAATTAAAGTAACTTAATAGGTGTAGTGAAAAGTAGAATTGATCTTGTAGAACATTGAAACAATTATATGTTCTTTAGATACAAAAGTATTAAAAATAATGAAAAGAACCTAGTTTTGGAGTTGGAAGATAGAGTACACAAATCCATTGATGACAAGTTGGTTTATCTTCAAATAAAGTGGAAATATATATATATATATATATATATATATATATATATATATATATATATGTCATATTTCTCCATATGAAGACAGAGCTGAACTGTAGATGAAAAGCCCTTATCAAATACCCAGAAAAAAAAAAAGACTTTTAAAAAGTCTAACATCTATGTATTGTTGCCTTATTAGCACTGGTAACGTATGTTATCATATACAATGTCAAAGATAAAGAAATAATCTCAGAAGTATGTGTTGAGTTGCCATTACAGCCCAGAGAGAAAATTTATTACAGAAAGGGCGGGAAAACATCAGGGCAGCTGCTAAATTAATGAGAAACTCTTCCGGTATTGTGGAGTCAGGGAGATGGAAAAAAAGCAAGAGTGTAAAATGATTTGCATTATTTCCACTAGAAAAACAAGGGGCTCCAAAAATTCTGAGGACCAAAATATAATAAACGTAAGAGAAACAGTCCTTTTTCTGAGTTAAGCACTCGTCTAGAATATCAACCTTAGTCAAGCATATGGCAGGAGACTGTTTTGTCAGCCACTTGGGAACATATGACACTAGTCACTGTTTTCTAGTCTTATCCAAACTCAGAGGCCTATTCCACCTTAAGAAACTAAAAAAGGAGAGCAAATTTAAGCCAAAACAAGCAAAAGAAGGAAAATAATAAAGATGAAAGGTTAATTCAATTAAATTGAAAACAGAAAAGCAATAGAGACAATCAATGAAACAAAAACTCTGTTCTGTGATAACACTTTCTAGTTACACTGATTAGGGAAAAAGGAGAGAAGCCACAGACTACCAATATCAGGAATAAAGGAGGGATGGCCATTATAGACATTAAGATGATAATAAAGAAACGTTACAACTTTATGCTTAAGAATTTGCCAACTTAGATTAAGTGGACAAATTATTTTAAAGAAATAAACAACCAAGCTCATTCAAAAAGAAACAAATAAACTGTAGTCAGGAATCTTTTTAAAGAAATTGAATTTGCTATTTAAATACCTCCAATGAGAGAATTGCAGGGTCAGATGGCTGCACTGGAAAATTATACAATTTAATAAAGAAATAATACCAATGTTATGCAAACTCTCCCAGAAAAATAGAAGAGAAGGGTGAAGGAAGGGTGTAGATTGGGGCAAAGAGACACAAGAAAATATGGGATTTCATACTCTCAGTTGTGATTATGGGTTTCTTGTTGCATTCATATGCCAGACTTCATCAGATTGTGCTTTGTATATGCACAATTTATTATGTCAAATACACACAAAATATTCTGTAAACTAAGGAAGGTACAGAACAAATTGTCTCTCTTGATTGCACATAATTGGATTCATAATAAGTTTGAATATTAACAGTCTGAGCCTCCTTTTCTCCAAAAGTCAGAGCCTAAAAGAAGAACTTGTGTGCTGGGGGAGGAACACAAGCCAGAAACATGGAAGCAAGGGAAGTTAAATCCAGGGTGTGTTAGTGCGCTGACCACCGCTGCAGGCAAGCACAGCTCCACGCGTGAGCCCCAGCACTGCGTGAAATGGAGAAGTGGACATCCCCTGGCTCCCACCCTGCTTTACTCCATAAGGTGCCAACTCCTTTGCACTTCCGGGCTGGTGTGTGGGTCAGAATGGCTGAGGGAACTGCAAGGATTCCCACGGAGGCAAAACGGAGATGCCTCCGGAAAGTGAGAGATTGTTGAGTGCTGCTGGTGCTGCAAGAACAGCTGCTGTAAAGTCTGATAAAGAGTATGTGGGGGCGGGGGAGCCTGACATGTGTCCCTAAAGTCATCTTTGATCCATGATTCAAGGCTCTTTGATTTTAACTAAGTAACCCATTGATTTAGCAATTTAATGAGCTCTCTGCTGGACTCAACAACTAGGACATCACCAGTAACCTGTGGCTGCTGAGTGGTTCCTACTTTGTCCCGCCATCACTCCTCAACCCAAGTTAACCTCTGTCCTGATTACTGTTTGTCCTTCCCTTCCTTTAGAAAAGCTTTATTACATATTGTTCCATGCCTCGTGTTCGGGCTTAATAGAAATACATATTCGATATTCTCTGGGGCTTGCTTTTCACTCAAATTCCATTGCTAAGAACCATGCACATTTTGCATGTAATTGCAGTTCATTCACATACACTGTTATTTAGTTTTCCATTGCGAGAACATATTAGTTGGCATGTAAGTTATTTGTAGTTGTTGTTAATACATATGTGCTGCTATTGTGCTGCTACACACATCTGTGCACATATTTCCTGGTCATCTTGTGAAAAATTTCTCTGGAAACTAGAAGTGATATTGTAGTGTGGTAGAGAATGTGTATGCACTCAAGAAAGGACTAACTGGTTTTCCCAGTGACTCTAACCCCAGCCAACATCACTTGCAGCAGAAAACCACCCAGCTGAGATCAGTCAGCCCATAGAACAAGCACAGGGTGGCGGGTAAATCACAAAGTTTGTGAGGCTGCAACAGACAGCCAAGACGGGCAAGTGTTATTTCTGGGACACTTTTGTAAAACAAATGTTGGAATCACCTGAGTTGTCCACTTCCTAAAATTTATATAACATCTATTAGTTACATTTAAAACAGGAAAAAAATAGCTACAAAAATCCTCATGAGATGTGGTTAATATCAGTTAATTAATATTAATAAGTAATCAATATTAATATTCAAAGGCCAATTTAAAGTCTTTATTAATTTCATAATTAAACAAAAAAGAGTTAAATGAAATGTACTGAGGATTCCTACTAAAGAATGTATTAAATAACCAGACACCCAAGAAAATCATAGGTTGGATTTAATGATGCCAGCTGTAGAAAAAAGTGAAACAAACTATAAATAATAATAGATTTGAAAATAGATAAAAATGCCCAACTGCAACACTTGTAAGGTAAAGCCAAAAGATTAAAACACACAAAAATAAAGAAGAGAAGAGGCTCCTGAACCAACAGGCAGGATACTAACCGTCAAAGATCAGTGAATATTCAGAAACCTCAGTGAATATTCAGAAACCTCTCACATGATCCACATATTCAGGTATTTGATCATCCTTAATATCCCTTCATGGTTAAAACAAGCAAACAGACAAGCAAATGAAAATCACTTAGAAAACTGGAAGTGGAAAGTTCTTCAACTTTATCATCATCTCTATTTATGCAAAAAACCAACATTTAATTTAAGAATTCAGTTAGAGTTAATTCTATTAAAGTAAAAAATAAGAAAGAATGTCAATTGACATCTTTATCATTTATCATTTTTCTATTTTTTCGGATAATCATATAAAACAAGAGAAAGAAATGAAGCATTATTTTCCATAAAGCTGAAAATAACATGTCAGTATTCATAGGTATTCTGAGATTCCCTCTCAAAAACTGCAAAAAAAAAAAAGACTAAACGTAATTTAAAATAACGTAAAACTCAATCAGATGGTATGTTATACAAAATAAGTACACAAAATTAAGAACAGTTTTTAGTACTGGATATTACCACTTATACAAATATAGTGGTGGCCAAAATCCCATTAATAGTGGCCACAAATGTAGAAAATGTCTATAAACATATTTAATAAGAAATGCAGTAGATTCACATAAACAAAATTTCAAATCTTACCTGAAGGCTAAGTCTGGTTTAATAAGAAGATGTGACATGTTTTAAAATATTAAAACATATACCTCCAATGTTACACAGATCTATATACAGATTGATTTTTTTTAATTTTTAAAATTGAAGTTTAATTCCAATCAAAACCCCTTTTAAGCAGTGCCTATTCGAATATGGTTATGCAAATCATCCGTAAAATATTCATAAAGCAACATTTTAAAAATAATGATCAAGAGCTCCTGCCATTATAGTAGTTATCAGACAGTATGTAGCTGACATGAGAAATGGCAGTGGATGGAGCAGAAGAAATTAGTCAAAGAAAACAAAAAATATTTTTTTTTACCAATTTAATAATTTTAAATCAATTTTTATATTTGTTTATAATTTTCTTTAAAAATGCTCTGGAAACAGGTTAACTACTTAGAAGAGTAAACTTTGATGATTTTTATAGTGCTTCAAAATAAATTTCAGCTAGACGATATATTTAATGAAACTGTTAAGGAATCACAAAGACCAGAGAATGAATATAAGAAGATACCGGTGTCAGGAAAAAATTGCTAATCCTAAAAGCTAGAGATAATAAAGAACATATTTTGATAGATTTTAAATTTCTAAACCTCAAAAAGGACACCATAATAATCACTGTCAACACTTTCAGAAAATAATAGATCGGAGATGAACAAATTCAGTATTTGTAGGAAACAAGCAAACTAAAAAGTAAAACGCAAAGAGCCTACGGTAGAAAGTATTGACCACAGGAGGCCTGAGCCCACCTCAAAACACACACACACACACACACACACACACACACACAGACAGACAGACATACACACACACACACACACACAGAGACAGAAACACTCACGCACACGCACACACACACACATACAGTGTTCCCAGCTAAAGATTTCTCTTGCTCTTGCGATTATTGGTTCCAAGTGAAGAACCCTGAGCACCCCTGTGTTAAGATATGGTCTTGTATTAAGATAGGAAAACTCTGAAATAAAGTTTTCAGCAGCAGTCTCTGTGAGCTTACCTCATTTACTATGAGAAAAGCAATTTGCACAACATGGAGATAGAGCTAGAGCTAGATAGATATAGATATAGAGATGGATGAGAGAGAGAGAGAGAGAGAGAGAGAGAGAAAGAGAGAGAGAGAGAGAGAGAGAGAGAGAGAGAGAGAGAGAGAGAGAGAGAGAGAGAGAGAAAGGGGCTCAGGGAAGCATTCCAAAATTGTAACTATGGTTTGTTTGAAAATGCTCAGTAACAGAATTATAGACTGCTTTTATCATACTTTTTTCACTTTTAGTATTTTTGCCTACAGAATAAAATTATAATGAACAGATATTGCTATCATCATGAGAACAAGAATCAAATACTGATTCATCTTAATGTTACATTATTCTGGTTTTCCTGTGGTACCTATAATTCCTTTTGTGGCGACAGTGCTGAACCACTAAGGGCCAGGACTTTGAAATCTATCAGGCAAAGACAAGAAGTCAATGGAATTATCAAAGATTTTTAGAAAGATATCATTGCTATAGTGATGAAAATAGAAACACCAATATAGTTCTATAACTAAAATGTATACTCCAAAATATTTTATTTGCTTTTGATTTCAACAGAGAACCAATTTTCTCCAAAGATGCTTATAAAGTATGTTTTATTTTCATACATATTATAATATGCTCATGCATATGACCACATAAATATTAATATTCAGTTGCGAGGAGTGTAGTGAAGAGGAAAAGACCAGTCGGCTGAGAATCAAGACAAACCATTTCCTTTTCCAGCCGTATCACTAGCCAGCTGTATAATCTGACTGTATACGACATTTCGCTCAGCTAAGCTGCAGCTTTCTTAAATACAAAATATGGAAACAAGGTTTAGGGTTTTCCAAACTTAGATTTTAGGACGAGGCAGATACAGGTTATGTCCTAGAATCTTTCAGTGCAGCTGGATCAAGGGCAGCATGCTTTACCTTCAATTTAAACTAAGCGCTAGACTGGGTTTGCTTCCTTCCTGCATTGCAAAGGGATGGAAATGAAAGTGCAGTTAAAATATAACTTGAAAGAATTTATGTGGTTCACTGGGTAATAATTGCACCATTTTCCATGGTCTATTAAAGGGCAGGTTCTTTGGTTTCATTAGGTGTTGCAGAATATTTTGGAGGGCTTTTCCTAGTATATTGCTTCTCTTCGAATTCTCCTTTGAGTGGCATGATATCCCTATATTTCAATGGGGAAAGTGGAACTAACATGATAAAATGAAAATGTCCCTATTGAAACTGAAGAAAAACGAATTCTCCAGTATTCTTGTGATTTACTATTTCCTTGAAACACAGTGATGTACTTTCCTTGATGTATAGGGGAAAAAAAAAAAGGTTGTTAGCTCATCACTACTCAGGGATTTAATGAAAACAGATCTTCTGAAAGGTATCTGATAATAAAATGTGCATAAACGCAGAGAACATTCCACTTCCTTCTCTTGCCTGTTTTACCATGTAAATCTAGCTTGACTCCCCTGCCCCGCCCCAGTGTTTAAGAACCATGACTACGTCTTTTCAGAGAGATCACTTTCCCGGCCGTTTTCTGTGAGGGGCATGAATTTCACAGTCCACAGTGGGGGACGGGCAGTGGGAGTGAGTCTGGCAGACTGCCGGTCTGCACTCAGCGCTCCGCTCCCACCACCAGCCAGTGGGTGGCAGTGGAACACAACATTTGCACCAGTGTCAGGCGGGGCAACTGCCTGTGTGCACCAAATCTTCCTCAACTGCAACCGATAAAAATCCGCTTTTCCTCTTAATCACTGCTAAGTGAATACCGTCTGCTCTGGCCATGAGATGGTAGGGCTGATTGTTGAGCAGGCAACTGTCACTCGTTGAGACTCAGAAGGTCCTGGGTGCAGAATCTTTTCACAGGCATGTGAGAGCTCAGCTGAGCATGGCAGCAACACTGGGCCTCAAGTGCCCACAATTTTAAAGATGAGGACACTGAAGCTGAAACCAGTGCTTGAACAGCCTGCGGGGACAGAGCTCCAGAAAGCAGTTTCCAGGCTCTGGGTCTCGTGTGGAAAGGTGCTGGCTTGGGTAGTAGATGGCCATCAGCTGTGACTGGTTGGCCGTCAGCTGTTACCGTTAGCCATTATCCACTGATACAACTGCCGTGGCTGAGCTAGAAAGTGTGAATTGCAGTTAGTAAGTGAGGTAGGTTGGCAGAGAAGAGGATTGCTGATCGTGTGGCTCCTGCTTCCTGTGTCTCCAGCCCAGCCGCCAGCGAGAATATAATAATAGTATGACCCCCCTACCTATGGCTCCGTGGGTGTTCCTGTTTGACCTCATTGTATCCTGCGTTCTGGTGTGGGGAGCAGGAGCTGAGACCCCGCATGACACAGCCCCCTCAGGAACAGTCTGCCCTAACTCTCAGGTCTGCACCCACACCTGGGGACAGGGGAGGTGCATGCGTGGGGACACTCACGCATGCAAATGTTTCCTTTTAAACTAATGTTGCTACCTACACTGTCAACTAAGAATAGGTTCCTCGGACCTCACCCAAGTATCCTCAGACAATGAGGAGCCCAGAACACAGGGAGAGCTGGCATGGAAGCAAGAAAGCTCCAAAGTGGCCAGGTCATTGCCAGTGCAGTCAGCTGGGCTGGGGGACGTGGGGGGGCAGGGACACCGGGTGAGAAGACCCAGGCCTACAGCTGCCGCCCACCCTCTAAGGATCAGATGCTGAGATTCTCTCCAAGGCGGAAATATTCAGGAAAATATAAAGGTGATTTTATTTTTGAAAGAAACACAAGCGACTGAAAAATACCCCCCACAGAAGCATTTTCTGTCTTTCTTGTGTATTACTGAAGCAGACCTGCTTTGTCCCCACCTTCCCGCTATGACTCATGCCCTCCTAGATTTCTGTTGGAGATTTGAATCACTGTACTGTGGCCAGCATCTGTCCCTTTGATACCCACATGAGCACACAACGTGTGCAAGCGTACACACAGGTGTAAGTATCCCACACCTCACTCTGACACTTGTCTGTATAAAATGTGCAGAGACCCTGGATCCCGATCCTTGCTTCCCATCATGCATAGCTGTCCCAGGGTCCGCTGTGGATGTGGAAACACTGCTCTGGGCTTCACCTTGCCAGTAGAAAGGAAGAATACAACCGAGTCAGCAACACAGATTCAGAGGCCTCCTGCAGACTTGCGTGCTGGGGGAATTTAAAAAGATACAGAAGTTGAAATGGACAGCAACCTCATGGATGTGGTGGTCTTAATAGCACCTTTAAAGGAATCATCTCTTTGAGGTATATTTGACATAAAATTGGCTGTACAAATGTAAAGTGTGCAGCTTCATACATTCTGACACAAGTTTTACCCACGAAACCATCACCAGTCAAGATGCTGCGTTTAGGGATTGTCCCAAGACATCTGTCCTACTCCCTCCTCCTTCCCACTCCCCCTGATCCCTCTGCCTCAGTCAAGCAAACCACTGGTTTGCTTTCTATCTGGTAAGTGTGCATTTTATAGAGATATCTGTAATACGCATCATACAATACGTACTCTTTTTCTCTGACTCCTTTTCCTCAGAAAAAATATTTGGAAAACCACCCATGCTGCAGCTTGTATAATAGTTCATTCTTTTTAACTGCTGAATAGTATTCCACTGGATGGGTAAACCATTGTTTGTTTATCCATCTACCTCTTGATGAAGATTTGAGTTGTTTGTCATTGTTAGTTAATGCTAACGAAGCTGTTATAAACCTGTGTGTGTGTGTGTGTGTGTGTGTGAGTGTATGTGTGTGTGTGAGTGTATGTGTGTGCGTGTGTGTGTGTCCGCAAATGCGTATGTATGTTTGGTGGACATATGCTTTCACTTCTATAGGGTATGTATTTAGGGATGGGATGGCTATATAGCATGGAAGGGGCACATTTAACTTTTGAAGAAAACCAGACTGTCTTCCAAAGTCACCATAACATTTTTACATTCCTACCAGCAGTATAAGAATGGCTGCGTGCCTCTAAAACTTCATTACACTTTCTAAGTCTATCAGATTAGTCTTTTTTTATCTTTTTGAATTTTATTTTAATCATTCTAACAGGTGTATAGTGGTATCTCACTGTGATTTTATCTTGCATTTCCCTATTTGCAAATGATGTGGAATGTCTTTTAATGTGCTTATCTGCCATCTTTATATTTTCTTTGGCAATGTGTTTGCTTACGTCATTTGTTCATTTTTAAATTAAGCTATTTGTTTTCGAATTGAGTTTTTGATATTTTTCATATTCTTATAAAAATTATATTAGACATAACTTACAACTATTTTACTCAGGCTACAGTTACGTTTCATTCTTTTTAAAAAGTATCTTTTGATGAAATTTTTAACCTATGAAATTCAACTTGTCATTTTTTAATTTGATGGATTAGGCTTTTGATGTCATATCTAAACTACCTTTAAGCGAAAGTCACCAAAGATCTTGTGCTTTTTATTATTATTATTATCATTATTATTATTATTATTACAAATAGTGTTGCAATAGATATTCTTGTACACATGACCTTGTGAGCCGATTTTTCTAGTCTAATATATAGTAGTACATCAGTACATGTTTTTCCCTAAGCTTCATTGTGATATAATTGACAAAAAATTGTGTAAGTTTATGTGTGCGAAGTTAATGTGACACATGTATATATTTCATCATGAATACCAACTTAGTGTTAGCTAACACCTCCATCATGTCATTTAATTGCCATTTCTTTTTTTGTGAAAAGAATACATAAAATCAACTCTTAGCACCTTTCAATCTGTAGCACAGTGGTGCTACATGTAACCCCCATCCCTGATCCCTAGAACTTATTCACCTTTTGAACGGAAACCTTGTACCCCTTAACCAGCATCTCCCCATTTCGCCTGTCTGCCAGCCCCTGGTGACCACCATTCGACTCTCTTTCTGAGTTTGGCTTTTTCTGGATTCCACATAGAAGTGATAACATACAGTATTTGTTTTTCTCCATCAAACTTCAAATACAGATTTAGGATGGAGCTGCATATTTGGGTGTGAGTGTCTTCACATTTAGTGCACATTGCCTAGTTGTTTTCCTAAGTAGTTGGGTCAGTATGAGGTTTGATCAAACAATATAGTGAATGTTTAAATTTAAAAATATATATATATATATATATATATAGTGTATATACATATACATATATACATATACATATGTATGTATATCTATACACATATATATACATATGTATATTTATATATTACAGTAAAAAACACATTGCCATTAATCCTCCTCAAAATATACCCCCTTGCTTTGAGCACACTTTTCCCATCGTTCTTGCCACTTTCTGAAACAGTTCTGGAAGTCCTCTTTCGTGAGTGTCTTTAGATGCACTGTCATGACTGCCTTGGTGTCCTAAATCATTTTGACTTTAGGGAAAAGCCAGAGTTGCATGGTGCCAGATCCCATGAATAAGGTGGATGAGGACACACCATAATGTTTTTGACAGAAATTGCCATATACCAGAAGTAATGTGTGACATGGAGTGTTGTCATGAAGGATGATTTACGGCACACTTTAAAACACATCTTCTCTCAACCATAGGTCACACCTGACTGACTGCACTGAACAACTTGTCACACAATGAGACTAAGTTTCGCCGTACCACTTCCTTTATTAAAGATCCCTGCCTTTCCGTGGGATGGCATTCGGCAGCAGCTTTCACCGTGTTTGGTGAAAACAACGGAAAGCCTCCATGTTATACATCTCTTCTGGTACAGCAATTTCTGTCAAATAAAAGCATTACTGTGTGTCCTCATCCACCTTGTTCACTGAATATAGCACCGTGGGACTTCTGGCTCTTCCCCAAAGTCAAGATGATTCAGGACATCGAGGCAGCCACGATAGCGCAAATAAAGACACTCACAAAAGAGGACTTCCAGAACTGCTTCAGAAAGTGGCAAGAATGATGGGGTAAGTGTGTTCGAAGTAAGGGGGAGTATTTTGACAGGGATTAATGGCAATGCGTCTTTTACTGCAATAATTTTTTTTTATATTTAAACATTCACCGTATTTTTTTTATCACACCTCAGATGCACTCCCACCATCAACGTAGATTCCCCATTTCCTCCCATTTCTTATAATCCATGTCCATATATGGCATTATCAGACTCGATGTTTGCCAAAGTCATCTCATTGTAAATTTGATTTAAATTGCTTATTAAGAGAAAATTGAGCATGTTTCTTTAAGTTTATTAAAGAATGAAATTTCTTCTTGTGTGAAGAAATGTCTCTTCTTTATCACACACTCTCTTTCTGTATCTATACACAAATATATACTGTTTAATTACTGTAATGTAACCGTGGGATTCTGATTAAGTAGAAATTCTTCTCCTCTTGGCTTACTATGTTGCTTTATTTTTCAATAGAACTACAATGATCAACTTGTTAATTTTTATATAATTTTACTGAATTGCATAAAATTTATAAATTAGAAATGTACTGCATTTATAGACCAATTAGGAAAAATTAACAGCTTTTCTTCCCATAAATGAGCATGGTAGGGTTCTTATTTTATTTGAGCCATTTTTTAAATGTCTTTCACTAACATACTTTGTTGGCCATTTTCCTAAGTAGCTCAATAGTTTCTTATTTCTACTGTAAATGAGATCTTGCTTTATTCTAATACATTTCAGAGTTATTCTGTTTCAATTCTATTGATATGCATATATTATACTGAATATAATAATGTGTACCATAATATATGTGTGCATATGCACACACACACACGCTCACATACACATATATATTCACACCATAGGTATATATGTATATATATGTATATATATATATATATATATATATATATACATATATATACCTTATAAATTATTTCCTGACTTTCTGCTTGTTTAGGACTTCCAGCACAAAGTAGAATAGAAAGAGTTATAACTGACATTATTGTCTATTTCCTGAAATCAAGGGGAATGCTTTTTAAATTTTATCACAAAGTATTGTTTTATACAGTAGTTTTATAAAATAAATATTTTGTAATGTTAAGGATAACACTTTCTTTTCAAAATTTAAAATATTGTATAATTCTTTATGCAGATTGAGAGTTGATTGAAATTTACCAAATATTTTTTTCTGAACTGAAATATGTTTTTCTTACATAACGTTCATTCAATAAATTCCATTAATTCTTGTTCATGTTTACAGTGATATTTAGTAATGGTATACATTTTTTATACATTGAGGACTTTGCTTTGTGAACATTTCATTTAGTATTCTTTCACCAATGGTCACAAGTGAGACTGCTCTCAATTTTTTCTTTTCAATATGTTCCCAGAATACTTTAGACTGCATTAACCTTATGAACAAGTTATGGAGATCTTCATATTTTCTTTTCTGAATGAGTATATAGCACAGAGATAATAATATATTTCTTTATATTTTAGTAAATACCATTTGTAAAACAATCTATATACCTCTTTTATTTGGGGGAAGGAGAAAGAATAAAAGTTTATTAATAATTTGATTTATTTAATGGCCTCAGGTCTATTCAGGTTTTCTGGGGTTTCTTGACTTAATTTTTATATTATATTTTACAGCAATTGTATATTTGTCTAAATTCTCAAATTTGTCAGCATACAATAGTTTTTAATGTCTCATAATTTTTACGTGTTGTTTATATCAAATATTATGTCACAATTCTCAGAGCTAATATTGTTTTATTTTTTTACCTAAAATTTATTGCGGTGACAATAGGTTAATAAAATTACATAGGTTTCAAGTGTACAATTCTGTAATACATCATCTATATATTACATTGTGTGTTCACCACCCAGAGTCAGTTAACTTCCAAATTTATTAATAGATTTTGGTAGGGGCTATTTCTTTAACTGTGTTTTAACAGATGAGATTTGAGTTTTATTGCTACTTTAATTTTTGCTCTATATTTTTATCTACAATATGAATTGTATCTAAATATGAATTGTGCTTCTTATTTTTTTTTCTTAACAGTACAGTTGCTTTGAGGCTATAATTCTAAATAAAGTTCCTTTATATATAAATTCTCTTATTTATTTGGACGATTATATGCTTACCTTATTTATGGATTCTGCTGTTTCACTAAGACATGTCTAGGTGTGAATTTAATTTGATCCATTCTGCTTGTGGTTGGCTTAGCTTATTGACCATCAATTCAGCCAAATGTTTTACCATTACTTTTTTGGATATTGCCTTTATTTTCTTTCTTTCCTTTCTTTCCTTCTTTCTTTCTCTCTTTCTCTCTTTCTTTCTCTGTTTCTCTCTTTCTCTCTTTCTCTCTTTCTCTCTTTCTCTCTTTCTCTCTTTCTTTCCTCCCTCCCTCCCTCCCTCCCTCCCTCCCTCCCTCCCTCCCTCCCTCCCTCCTTCCTTCCTTCCTTTCTTTCTTTCTCTTTTTTTTTATTAATCTAAGGTAAAGAAAGCAATGTAATAGTTTGAAAAGTACATCCCTCACAGAGTGATAACCCCTCCAATCGACTACCCCCCTAACATCATATATAGCTGTTAAAATGCCATTGACTGTCTTCCCTATGTTGTACTCCACATCCCATGTGCTATACAGAGGGTGCTAAAAAAAATGTATACACATTTTAAGAAAGGAAAACTGTATTAACATTGGAATACTCAATATATACCAATAACAAAAGATGAATACAAGACATGTATATTCATATTTTGGCACTCCCAGTGTGCGTGTGTGTGTATGTATATATGTATGTATATGTGTGTGTGTGTGTGTGTGTGTGTGTGTATATATATATATATATATATATATATATATATATATATATATATAATTTATTTATTTATAGTTGGCATTCAAAATTATTCTACTTCAGCTTCAGATGTATAGCGTATTGGTCAGACATCTGCAAAGTCTATGAAGTGATTCCCCTGATAAGTCCAGTGCCCATCTGGCACTCTACATAATCTTTACAACATTATTGATTATATTCCCTATACTGTATTTCATATCCCCGTGACTATATTATGACTACTAATTTGAATCTCTTCACCCTCTCCCTCATCCCCACCTTCCTCCCATCTAGAAACCATCAGTTTTTTCTTTTGTCTTCATGTTACATCTAAATTGCACCTTTTTATAGTATTCTCTTATCCCCCGAATCTCTCACTCCTATGTTCCATCTTTTAATCTTTTTTATTCTATCCTGGTAATTTCTTTAATTGTCTCTTCCAGTTTACGAATTCTCTTTTGCTTAAGCAAAATATGGTTCTTAACTCATCTATTGGATTATATATTTTGCTTATTGTATTTGCATTTCTAAGCATTACTTCATTTTTATTACTTTATTTTATTTTCATTTTCATGGGTTTTTTGGTTCTTTTATTTGACTTTTTAAAATTTTATGTATTTAAAGGCTCTATCTAATTATTCTAATGTTTCAAATGCTTGTGGTTCTAAACAAAAGGTGTGTGTGTGTGTGTGTGTGTGTGTGTGTTTATATCCTAGGGGAGATTAGAAAGTAATAGTTGCAGTTATTTAGGTTTAGAGTAATATACAATATATTAATATGAAAACTCCATAACCTTAGATTCATTTGAATAGTTAAATTTACTTTATAAATCTTACTGTTCTGTTTATTAATCTAGCAAATTTTAGCTTTTTAAAGTTAACAATTAAATGTTAATTCATGAACATTTTATTAAATGGACTGATAAAACTGTCTTTAAAATAAACAGTACTATTGATTACTTATTTGAATAAGTTATCTCAAATATTTAAACTTCATTTTGACTTTACTATACTAGGTTGTCTCCTTGAACACTTCAAATTCCTGACAGGGCAAATGTACAACCCCAAGAACAGAATAGTTTTAAATAGAGATCTTGAAAATCTTAAATAAAAAAAAAGGAAAAAAAAAGAAACTCATGAATTTATATATCAATTTCTCATAAATAAATTAATACTCTAATAAAAATGTATGCTGGAAGCTCTTAAACAGAAACCTTTGAACATAAAATCCAGAGTGATGTGGGACTTTAGTTTTGTGACTCTATCTCACTGCCTGGGAAGGCAGGGGAGCCATGTTTCCCAGAAGCCTCTTTTCTCCATTGTTCTGGGTTACTCCACCTGTGAGGCCCTGACTTTGTAGGACCCTGTGGGATGACATAGGAGGTCCCCAGAAAGCATTTCTGCAGCACACTGAAGCATGGCAAATGACCCTCTGGGATTTGGCTGAAAGCTGAATTAGCCATGTCCTTCACTGAACACCATATTTAATTGAAACAACAACTGACAGACAGACTATAATTATACAGACTTAGGTAAACATTTTGTAGACATTTTCTCAAAAACAAATCAACTGAGCCTGACACTTCAAGAAAAAACAACTGACAGTGTTTGTTTCTAAAGATAAAGTTTGAGTTTTTAAGCATGAGCTTGACAGCTTCTCAATAACTGAAAGACTTTTCTGATGCGACTCGTAGTGTTATTAATAAAGGCAAAGTTTTGATATTTTACAATGAAATGTGTCAAGATTTGGAACATCTGCAAAAGTCATTGAACCAATGTTTTCCAAATGACCAGTGAAGGAATTACAATATCACACATGGATAAAAGATTCATCCATTCAAAGTGTAAAACAGACCACTGGATTTTAATGTAAAAGACCATGAACAATTTATTTATTTTCAGATCCCACCTTGCAAGAAACTACTACTTCTCTGGTTTCATTAGTATCACAGACGAATATACACAATTATTAAAAGAAAAAAAAAAGAAAAAGAAAACATTGCTCTGGTTTCCTTCCAATTCAGATTTTGTCTCATTTTGGCCTATCTCGTGGTAGAGATTTTTCTCAAAGATCTGGTAGATTTTAGTTGTGTATGGATTGATTGGTTTATTTCCTCTCCTTTATGAAACTCAGTTAAATCTACAGGAAGGGAATAAATATGTGTAAACTCCTTAAGAACAAAGGAAAACTGAGATCACTGGATATGAGCTCTCAACCCATCTGTGCACCACTGCACTCAGGAGGGCACCATGGCCACAGGGCATGACACTGGGACATGGAAGAGAGGACACTTTAAAGTCTTCAGGGTGCTTGATACCCATTCTGATCAACCCATCAGTTGATCTTATGCTGTTCTTCCACATCTTTAGGGTTTATCATAGAGAGAAATTGAATGGTTGGGCTCCAGGCTTGTAGGTAATAAACATAGTGGATGGTGAGGTTGTAAAGCGTGGGAGAACAAAGGGGGAATTAAGCAAAAATTTGCATCCCCACCACACTCCTAAAATCCGGATGTATGCCTTCACGGAAAGTGATTGGAGGATACCACTCAGGAAAATACAATCAATGAAAAAATTACTAAATAAGTAAATAAATCGGTAAATAATCCCAGGGGAAAATCCCTCCACCGTTCTTTTTGTTTACATGCATGTCAGTGTTTGTATTAACTATTTTTCCCCATTCTATCCCACTTTATCTTATGCTAGTTAAGTGCTCACTGCATATTTCAAAGACAAATGGTGACTGAAAAAAAAATGGACATCTTTGGGGATGGATTAATTAGCACTTGAGACGTATGTCTCCCTTTTGGAAAGAAGGTGAGCATGTCTTCAGTCATACATGTAATAGTTATATGCTATAATTGTTTTTATTTAAACGTTGAATATAAACAGAGTGCGTGCATGGATGCTGTCTTGACAAAATGGTAGATTATACTTGATCATCTATTTTTGACTGGGCATCATTAGTGTCCCTTCTAAGAGCTCCTCTGCAGTGTGGGGACAAGTTTCTCAACATTCGCTTCCAATGAGAAACACTTCAGTGAGGTCTAGAAGGTGGCACAGAAAGATCTGCCTTTATTCTCCTTCAGCAGTGGCACAATTCACAGTGGATCTCCAGGTCATTCTTGAGCATTCTTTGGAGAGTTGCTGGAAACTTCCAGGGGACTCCTTAAGATTTCAGCAGCTTCTATCAGTCTCTTGAGGAACACTCTTTGGTGCTTCAGGCTGAGATCTTAACCACTGTCTTTCCTAAGTTCTGAGAGAAATCTCCTGAAGTGTCCCCTCCCTCTCTTACAATGATTGTGTCAACCTCAAATTCCTATGTCAAACAACATGAAAAGAAAGGGACTTTTCTTTCCCTGACTGTGCTTTTAGTGACCTGATCTCAAATCTTTTTGTCCTTGTGTGTTATGCCTGTGTTTCTTCCAGTGTTGGTTTGCAGGTTTAGCTGATATTGAGGGTTCATCTCTACAGTCGTTCCTCAGTGTTTGTTCTGGCCTCTACCAAACTCCTTGGATCTCCTTGTTTTTGATTGGTGGTGTATCTTTCCTGGGCCGTGCCCCCCTGGGTGAGACCTTGCATACTCTGCAGTAAGGGAAGGTGTCTGAGAGACAGAGGCATTCAATTAAATGTGGTCTGCACAATCCAAGTGTGAGCTTCTCTTGTGCATATGTAGTTCTAGTCACATACGTAATAGCTAAGGAAGAGGACACTCAGAGGCACTAGAGACCTACGGAGTATTAGCCTGGTTAGTATTCCTTTGGTCTGCTTTGGACCCTTCCAATATATAGAATCATTCAGGACTTGTGCCCCTAGGCTTTAATCATTTTTAATTTTTGTTAGACTTGCTAGAACTCTATGTTATAAAGAGATGGCATCTTGTCAGGAAAAGTTATTTCATTATTCCAGTCATTCAGGCTCTCTTTAAGTCCATGCTAGTTAATATTATGCTTAAATTTTCTCTCTTTCCAAACACACACACACACACACACACAGCTGTACATACATGGACACATATATATTAGCTGAACGAGTTGGAACAAGTTCAAATAAGTTTGAAAATAATGACACTTTCCCCTAAGAACTTTAACTTGCTTTGCCTAAGAACAATTATATTATATTGCATAACCAAAATAGCATTAACCCATCTAAAGTAATTAACAATAAGTCATTAATAGCACCTAATTTCGATCTAATATCCCAACAATGTTAAAATTTCCCCACCTGCCTACTTGCTCCAGTGGTGGACAGTTTTCTGTGTTGTGCTTTGTTTGAAAACGGGATTTCATGGTTGCCATATCTCTTTAGTTCTTTTCAATCTGAACATCCCTCAACTATTGTTTGTTTCTTAATGACCTTTAAGCATCTGGGTCAATTGATTGGTATACTGATATAATATATCCCATTTTGTCTTTGTATGATTACTTCTTCATGGTTTTTTTTCTTGTGTTTTATTCTTCGATCAGATGCAAACAAGACTTTGGGTCTAGAGTTTGATCCAATTCAGATTAAACTTGTGTAGGCAAGCATGGTTCATTTGTATTGATGATGACAACATTCTAGCACGTCCTAGGCAACCACAGCGATAAGGCTCAGCATTTTGGCCCTCATCATTCCGTTAAAGAAATATGCTATTGAGGAAGGCACATTTGTTCCAGTCCTTTATTCAAAGGAATTTTTTTTCTCACTTGTTGATACTGAATATAACACTGGGGTAACATAATAACATAATTCACAGCAACTATGTGGATAGAGCAGCTATATTATCCATGTGACCATTTCATATACTGACCAATGATTTATGAGAAATACATATTTTCCAATCTATGACTCTGTAAAGGCATTTAAATGAAAGAATGCAATAATGCATTTAGCCTCTGAATCCTCTTTCAAAACGATACAATGGAAATTAATTGTCAATTCTGTCTTCCTGTCTTCCCACAACAACTTTAATATCATTTTTATAAATGAGTTAAAAGGTGAATCCCTTTATATTCAAGCGCTTAATATGGTTTCATTAATGAACACGTGCCAAAAAGATTTTGGTAAAGACACACTTGCCCCAGTCACACTCATCACTGTTCCAGCCCAAATCATGCTGCCTCTGTTACTTGGGACATTGTAAGTGCCATCGAGTTTGATTCAACATATAATTGAGCATTAAGAGCCAATCTGCAGAGTATGAACAGTAACACCATGTTAGACGGTTCTGAGTTTGTGCTGAGACTTGCTCTTTTCCGGCTTATGGGGCCGATGTGTTATGTGGCTTAAACGAGACCTTAGAGTATAGTCAGTACCTCTAGAGAAGCCCTACGGAACCCTGACATCCCACACTCCTAAACTACACTTGAAGAAAACCAGTGAGGTTGAGGGCAAGACTGCATCAGCTCGGTCACAGCTGCGTCAGGACATACGGAGCCCAGGGCTTGACAGGAGACGGGGCCCAAGGCACCTCCCACTTTCCTTGCCTGCACACTTATGTTTGGCCATGCCAGTCTTCCGGCTGGCCCCGGATGCCAGGTGCCCTTTGCCTCCATGACTCTGTAGACGCTGTTCTATTGGCAGGAATGCCACTCCCCACTCCTCACCCCTGACAGCTTTCCCTGGACACCCAGACAAACACCCACCTTGCTCAAAGCTTTCTCTGATTGGCTCCTTAAGGGAGCTGGTAGATTCCGCCATCGTCAGCTCATTTCTGTAGCATCTGCTGCTTCTCACAGGAACCCACACACCACACCAAGAAGGTGGGGGGTGGGCTAGTGAACTGGGACCTTTCCCTCAGACAGTGAGGAGGCCCTGGCCTCTATTGTCAGCACCAGGTCCCCGTGCAACTCATGCCAAGAAGCATTGCTACTGTGAGTTCCCTTCTATTCCATTTCCAGCCCTGCTTTTCATAGGTAACGTCCCCTAACTGCATGCTGGGTGAATAACTAGGTAAATAGACAAATCATCAATAAGTTGGGGCTCTGATACTTTAACTTCAAAGTTCTGTAAATGAGCAAAACTCATTTCTACTTATACCAGCCCACTGCCCCTCCAGAGCTTAGAGCCAAGAATTTCTACAGATCTGATTATGTAAACCAAGTGTTAGCATATCTTACTACATAATTATTATCATGTTTACCCAATTTCCCTTTTCCCAATTTCCCTGGACCAGGTGCAGGGCCTAGTCCAGCTCTATATAGATATTAACAAGTTAAGGGCAGGACATTTTCGTAAAGAGAAAACTGGTAACCAGCGATTTTATTTTCTACAGCTGAGTAATTGGAACTTCAGTGCTTTCTGGTTCCATTCTAATTTACTGCAGCTATCCCCTTATACTTCTCTCGCAATTTTCTTTTGCTCTTCAAAATTCGGTTTGGACTTACTAAAGTCAACTATACATTTGTTTTTTGTTAGTTAATACTTTTAAGTGTAAAGCAGCATAAAGTGATAAAACCAGGAAAAAGAAACAAGTCCCTTATCTAGTCAAATTAATTGCACAGTTAGACTGAGGCATGATAACGTATGAATCAAGTTTCCATTCAGTTCAGGCCGGTGATGTTCCACGGACGCACATGTCCCAATGCTGGGGGTTTGCTTTGTGACCCGGACCACATCGATGGTTGGGATCATGTCCAGGGACTCTGCTAGCGGGAGGGTTGTATTGTGCTCAACACCCTGGCTAAATGGGCTTACAGCGCTGGATCTTAGTCTCAGGGAAGGAGAGGTACTAGGAGGACATGGTAAGGACATAGCGATTGCTTTGATGTGTGCATGAAGCAGCCTGCCCAATCTTCTCTGCCCTTGCCTGCAGACTGTGGCCAGACTGACTGAGTCATGCCCTGAATGCGTCCACAAATATTGGGAGCAGACCGAAAGCTGCTGATGGTCGGAGGGGAAACAGCCCAGGATGTGGTGAATAAAGAGTGGCCTCTTTTTAGGAGCCATAAATAGCTGTTGTTTCTGCCTTGTGACCCAGAGAAGGTCACTCCTGGTGGCAGCAAGGGGAGTATTTATTTAGTAACTGTACCTTAACATGTAGGCAATTTTAGTGCCTGTATTTATGTGCTGCTGCTGACAAGCATCATGGCCAGTTTTTCTTATTCTCTAAATGTCAATACTTTTTTCATAACCTGGAAAGAGAATGACATCATTCTTAGATTCCTGTTGCATTCTTTCAGTTACTTTTAAATAACCCATGGCTTTTTCTTTTCCTAATATTTAAGCACTGATAAAGTGTAGGGTTTAGAATTGCAGTTTACTGGAAGTCATAGTACTGATCAACATGAGAAATAAATCACGGAAATTACTTTTCCTAAGTGATTGCTCCTTAAGAGGTGGCTGTCATCGGTGCTTCGTTACCAGTTTCCTTAGGCAGTTAGGGAAGTCAGTGCCGCCTTTTGCTCTTCTCACCTTGATATATAAGCTTGCATTTGTGCAGCTACCCATCTTACCCACCTCTTCCTTTGCCTACTGAGTATGATAAGTATGATGCCTGCTGGAAATATCAAAGAAAGAGACATTGTCTTATTCATACTTACCTGATACACCTGGCACTGAGCACAAACTTTGTACACAGCTTTGAACCAGATACCTTATTTTACCAGATTATTATTCTTCCAAATATTTGAAAGTAGCTCTCAACTCTCTTTCTACCAGTCCTGCTATTTCTGTTTCATGTTAGGCAAGGTTTCTCCACATAGGCACCGCTGGCATTTGGGCCTAGGTAATCCTGGGCTATGGGGTGCTATCCCCCACTTTGTGGGATTTTGAGCAGCATGCCTGCTTACTGTTCACTAGATGCCGATAGCATTCCCTCTCCCCAGCTGTGACAAACAAAAATGTCTCCAGATTTTTCCGTATGTCTGTGGGTAAGCAAAAGAACACTGGTTGAGAATTGCTGATATTAAATATCTAGAAATTTTATACAGATCCCGTAACTGAGCCATGGTGAGGTTAATTATCCCAGTTTCCAGCATTTCCCGAATTCTCCTCACTTTCACAGTGTTACCATTGTGGCTTTGCGTTGGTTTCATGAGGTAGCAATTCACACCTTTTATGAATACTTGATATTTTCCAATGGCAATATGGATTACTTAACAGAAATTTAAAATAGGGTAAAATTTCCCTTTAACTTTATTTCCCATTGTCATTTACATTTAAAAGTGATCTTGCACAATTCTTAAAGAATTTTTTAAAAGCAATTAATGACTATGAACAAGCAATTACTGAGTCATATGTTGAGAGGAAGAATTTAAGAGCTTTCTGGACCTACGTGATGACAAATGGCTCCTTAGATGTTGAGGGCCAGACTCCCTGGCAGGAGCTGTGCATGAGACGGCAGGGATGTGAGGCTTTGAGCCAAGGCAGGCTGGGCACGAAGAATCGGAGGTATTATGGAGGTATTATGGAGCTGAGACCCGAGGATGCTTGAGAAACTGAAAGGGAAAAGCCAGGGAACACTCAGGTAAGTGCTGCCGCTCATACAGGCAAACAGGAAGCTGCAGGACCCCTGGCCATGTGCAAATGCCCAACACATGTGCCTCTGAGAACACAGCAGGTAGGATTAAGTGGATTGTTAGGAGCGTGAAAAAGAAATGCGAGACCAAAGGCAGGGAAAGTGTTCAGGAAACTTAGAAGACCTGAAAGCAAGAACACCTAGGTGCCTGTTTGCCCAGCATGGATAAGTTATAAGAGTTCTGCCATCACGGGGATTCTGAGCTCAACACCGTATTGTCTGCTAGCCAGAGTGCTCCTCTAGGCTCTCTGCAGTACACGGCCATGGTAGATGGTGACAAGCGCAGGGTTCAAGGAGAAAGCCTACCCATAGGTCCACATAAGATATAGAAGGCAGGGATTATATCTGTCATTTTTTGGTCCCTACTCATCTTTCCTGACAACTAGAAAGAACATGATCAAAATGAGTGATGGATGAGTGAACTTCGTGCATTTGTCACAGTAAAATCAAAAGACAGAATGAATTCACTTCTGAGATTAAGTTATAGCAACTGCATGTCAGATTCTGAAAACAAATAAATAGAAGGAAACTCTCAGCATGACTAAGGGACTCCCTGCCCAGGACGCATGTATTCCGAGGTGGGACTGTGCAGTGTCTTGCTACAGTTTTCTGTAATGACCTCTGGAATGTATAAAGATGAAACTTTTTAAGGTAAATATTATATTTCTTTCAATATGTTCTTATGCACAAGTTTTAAAAGAAATTCAGTATTTAAAATGACGTTTATCTCTCATCATAATTTTTAGCAAAACTGAATGTCTTCATTTCGTGCCATCATATCCTTATTATACACGTTTTGTCCAGTGCAGTGGAGTCCCGCCTGGGTCCTGAGTTGTGTCCATGATGCTGTCAGGAAACACCTAGGCTACAGGGTTCACTGGGGTGGGGTGGGGTGAGGGTTCTGCATAAATGAGATGTGATAATATAACATCTGGAAAGTAACTCATGCTAAGGAGGACCAGGAGACCTGACACTTTGTTCACAGAACACTCCCGATGGCGACACAGCCTGACGTGATTTCCAGTTAATCAGGCTCTGATGTATTTCTCCCTTTTGAGTGTGAGCAAAACCAATTACTTGCTTCTCATCAATATGACTTGGCAAACATGATGGCATACCACCTGCTCCATGACTGTTTCATCTCAGCACACTGGAGAGAGAGAACCTTCCATTGCTGACTATGGAGAAGCAGGCTGCCATGTTGTGATAAAACCATGTGGCAAGGGAGGGCGGGAATCCTCTAAAGCTGAGAGCGACACTGGCCAGTAGTTAGCAAGAAAATGGGGACCTCAGCCCTATAACCAAGAAAAGAAGAGAATTATCCCTTTTGGACATTGCCCACACACTTTGAGAACTAGGTGAGCATGGACTGTGGAAAGCAGGTTTCATAACCATTCCTAAAAAGGGCACATATCAGAAACAGCATGGCAATTTGTTTCAATGGAATACTTCAAGGGCTCATGATGAGATCCAGTCTTCGGAGCCGTGATTTTCATGAGGGTAAAACTCTGGTCTAGTTCATCTACTTGCAACCACTCCCACTATTCACTAATGACTCCATAGTGGGCACAGATAAGCTACATGGATAACACAGCTGCTGCCACAACATATGCCTGCATCAGAGGGCAAATGCAGGTGCATTCGGGGCAGGCTTCCCCTAGAGTGGCACTGCTTCTGGGAATTCTGCAAAAGCTATGCTCACTCTCAAATGTAGTCCTCTGTTTAGAAGTCAAATACTTTTTTTATATCAAAGGGAGAAAGATCTTGGAAGCCATTTCTGTTCATGAATTAAACAGCTCCTTTGTCTTTGAATTTTGAGGAACTATGAAGATTATAAAATGTTGCTTTTCTTTTTCACGTGTTCTGTTTAACATCAGCTCAAAGCCTGAAAAGAGAGCACTGTTTTCAAAATGTCTTCCAATGGTGAAGAGTGTGTATTCTGGATTGTTTCTGTCTAGTTGGTTTGATTCCAGAAACGAGTTAATGTTTTTAGTCTCCAATGAGGTTTTAGGATAAGAACAAACTTACTTTGAAGGGAATATGATAGCAAGTTGAACACATGGGGGCCTTACGTGTTTTTAATTGGTTTTCTAAACTTCACTTTATTTAAACTGGACTAAAAAGATAGGGAGAGAGAGAGAGAGAGAGAGAGAGAGAGAGAGAGAGAGAGACAGAGAGAGAGAGAGAGACAGAGAGAGAGACAGAAAGAGAGACAGAGAGACACAGAGAGACAGAGACAGACAGAGAGAGAGACAGAGAGAGAGACAGAAAGAGACAGACTGAGAAAGAGAGAGAGAGAGAGAGAGAGAGAGAGAGAGAGAGAGAGAGAGAGAGAGGAGAGAATATGTTTGCCAATGTAGTGAATTAATGTCATAGTTCACAGGTGTTTGGCATAAATCTGTTTATGTACAAATTTGAGAGTAATTTGAATTTCTTGATTTTGCAAGCTTGTCTGTAGCCCCCATGCAAAACTCTGCTAATTTAGGAACACTTCTAGAGCCAGGAATTGAAGCACAAGAAGGGAGAAGTAGATGTTCAGCCCTCTGGAAGACAATACTTGATTCTGAAATATTTTGTTGTGTTCATGGTCTTTCCAAAAGGAATTGACAAGTTAATGAATTTGTTTTTCCCTTACCCTACTTGTATTTGGTTAAACACTTCAAGACCTGCTTGTGATCCCAAAGAGCAGCTATCTCTGGCATTACAGTGTCTAAGCTACCACATTCACAGTCTTCAGATACAATGACCTTTGTTTCAATGACATAGGGCAGAGAGGTGCAGGAGTGTTTCCCTGAACCCTGAGTGGTGTTAGTCAGGAGAGCAGATGTTTAAGAAAAACTGACTGTGCTGTGGTAGAAGCGAGCATGTATATAAGCACCAGGCACAGAGGTGCTTGTATACTGTTAAATCTCTCTCTCTCTCTCTCTCTCTCTCTCTCTGTATATATATATATATACCCTCAGATATATGTGTGTATATACACACATATATCTGAGGGTACCAAAAATGTACAGAAGTGGACACTTTGGTCAATGTTGATCAAGAGGTAGATCACTGTAATCAGAAGCGTCTGGACACTGAGGGTAACCACTTTGAGTGACTCTTGTCATTGCAGAAGTCTAACATGACTTGTATTCATCTTTTGTTACTGGATATCTATATATCTATATATCTATATATCTATATATCTATATCTATATCTATATCTATCTATCTATCTATCTATCTATATATATATATATATATATCTTTGTATATATATATATATCTTTGGCACCTCTCTCTTTGGCATCTCTCTCTTTGGCACCATATATATATTCTGATATGGGGGCCCTCTAAAATATGGAACCAAGACCAACAGAAGATGACTACTTTGCCTATTGAAATACAGGACTACTGTCTTTTTTCCTCTTCCTCCTCCCACATTAACTCCAGAACAGTTATGCTGGAAGAGGGAGGGAGTAGGAGGAGGAATCTGAGAATCAGACCACACAAGACTCGCATTCCATGTCATAGTTGTATTGTGCATGCAGGTGAGGTAGGAAGAGCTTTGAGTTAAAGTATATGAGAGAAAACTTTGTATTGAACATGATTGTAATCATGAACATGCGAATGAGACTATGCTATTAACTCATCGTGTTGGAGAATTATGGAATCTGGCCAAGGGAACTACTGTCTTGCAAGAGAAGGAGGGTTGTTGCTTTCATAGAAACACAGAGATGGGGGAATCATAACTGCTTCCCGTTAAACCCTGAGCAAGGTGAGCCATCATAGTACAGAGGGAGGCAGCCCCACCTCTGATAAGAGCCATAGGCTAGGGCACCGTGGATGCCCAGACCAGTCCCGACTAGCTGTGAATACTCAGCCAAGGGGAGTAAGCTCACTAGACCTCTGCGGGGACAATAATAGCAGTCACCTTATAGGCTTGTGATGAGAAATGATTATGCTAATACATGTAAGAAATTTAGACCAGCACCTAACGTAGAGTGATCACTGTGGAGGTACCATAACAACGTGTTATCCACAGAACTAACCTCTTTACAAATGAGTTTCTTGTATTGGTTGAAATCGAACATGGTCTTCTCACTACAGGATCACCTCTCACTGTTGTGTTAGTAATGGCACACTCTCCACGTTAACTAGCCCAAAGACTGAAAACATTAAATAACAACCTGTTCTCATTTTGTACCCTATTGGTTGTATCTTCCATGTATTACCCCAATCCATCCACTTTGTTCTACCACCAGCACCCCTAGTAGCAGTTCTGCCACCGTCACCAACAGCATCGTCACCACCATCACCACAAGCACCGCCATCGCCAGCACTTTCACCACCACCAGTGTCCCCAGTAGCACCAGCACCACCATGACACGACCGCCACCCCTTGGCTTACCCTCGCTACTACATGATCTGTAATTCTTCTCCCTCCCTCCTCTATCCAGACTCCAGAATCCAGCTTGAGGCATAATTTCAAATGTAAACATGGACATAAACACCTCTTTCTCCCCACTACTATTTTAATCCTTTAGGAGTGTCCCATTGCTCTGAGGCTGATCCTCTGGCCAGCAGATGCCTACATAGCTCTGCAGCTTCCTTCTCACACCTGTATTCCTCTTTTTCACTACATGTTATGACCATTGCACTTCCTTGCACTCTATGTGGTTGCTATTTTCCAGGGACCTCGGCACAGGCTATTCCCTCTTCCTGAAATGTGCTTCCTTCGCAGGCCTGCCTTCGCGACCCACATAAATGATTCAAAACTCAGCTGCAGAGCAGCTTGTTCAGGAAAACTTTCCTCCCTTGCTCACTTCCCCTCACTGTGCAGCTCACTTCCCCTCAAACGCTGGCCTTCCGATGCAGCTCTCAGTACACCTCCCATTTCCATTCATTGCTGTGATTTTTAAGTTCCTTCTTTCTCAGGCATGACTGCAGGTCCTGAGGCTGCTGCTCTGTGCTGGCACAGAGGAGTGTGGGTGCCCAGAGAATCCCAACGGAGTGAGTGGTGACAGTAGAGAAATCAAGGCACCCCGAGTGAGGGGCCCCACCATAGTGGCTTCTATTCCTGCTCTTTCTTATGCATCAGAGTGGATGGGTTGTGATTCATTCTGATTCAAGAGAAACATGAACAGATCAGAAAGCAAACAGTTGCATATTCAGTAGTTTTAATTTCAGGTAGCCCATTAAACTGTTAATTGTTTATAAAATCCAGACAGGTTGTGCATTTGTACATCTGAAAAATAAATGTTATCAGAAAAGAGATAAATATCCATTACTAAGAAATGATGATTTGCTCTATTTCCTCAGTCAAGCAATATTTATCAGGAGCATTGATTTAACTAGAGGCTATTGGCAGATACAAATGGATGATGACAGGAAACAAAAAACCACCTTCAATTGCCATCAGGGGCTTTTCATTTTAATGTAATGCCTTTTGGAATTACTGATGCTCCTGCTACACCTCGAAGATGAATGAGCAGCTCCTGCCAGCTTCAATATATCACACTTCTGGAGTTTATACTTAGCCTGTGTGCTGTAGTCATGGCTTCACAGAGTTTAAAAACATTTCAAGCATTTACTGGAAGTTTCAGGAAAAAAATCTAAACCTGCAAAGGGACTAAAACACAATTCAACACCGCTTAAGCTTCATTCTTGTTTTTTGTTTTTGTTGTTGTTGTTGTTTAGAATTCCACATTTGAAAGATTGTAAATATAAATCATCGTTAGTTCTCATTTAAAAGCACATAGTGCCTAATTGTTGAGGAATTGCATGGAAGCCAGCACTGACAGGCTACCTGCCATGTCGAGACTGAAACCAGCATTGGGCTTGATTCACAGACATCTTAAGAGCTATAATGAGAAAATTGCTAGAATGGACAAGAGATCAGATCACAGGATAAGACTGACACTTAAGGTTTTTTGTTCCTAAAATGGAAGAGATAGAATTTGTGGTGGATAAAGTCTTTAATCTCAGCACTCAGAGCCACCACCCTCTCTGTTGGGAGCCTGAGGTAGGGTATAGGAACATTCAGGAGGCATAGTGGAATTCTGAATGTGAACTCTATCAGAAGAGGTCTTAGGTGAATCTGCACTGCTTTCAGTTAGGTTTTCTTTTGTGTCACCATCAGCACTGATGTCTCAGCTTGTCCTTCTAGTCACACATTTGGGATTCTCCAATAGAAAAAAAACAAAACAAAATTCAGCACACAAGACTAATTGGGTGACTCAAGTTGTGCTCAAGCTCTCAGGGAGAAAGTGACTCAGGTCAGCCACAGACTCTTTCCTGAGTTTCTCAGGGTAGCCTGGGATCCATGTGCCAGGTGAGGCAGGTGTCCTCAAAAAGCACAGGTGTGCTCGGGGATGGAGAGCCTGGACTCAGCTGGCAGAGTCTGGTTTCCTCATCCATCCTGGGCTGTTACATTAAAAATCCATCATGGTGTCAGTCCACAAACCCTGCTGGAATTAATAATGGGTCTCAAGGGAAAGATGCAAATTCAAAGCTTATATAGCCCCAACACGTACCAGCAACAGCATTGCTTTGCTGGCTCTGTGGACAATGCATTTGTAAGGAACGGGAGAAGCTCACGGTTGATGGTTAACAACCCAAGCTTGGGCAGCTAGAGGGTCTGGGTTCAAAATCTGCCGTACTATTTACCAGTTTTGTTATTAAAAGAAAGTCAGTTATGTGTTCTGAATTTCTGCTCCCTCTCTGTGAAATGGAATCAGCAGTAATACCTACTCCCACAGGCTGTTTTAAAGCACTGACTATAATTGGTCATGCAAAAATACTTAGTCCAAAGCCTGGCACACAACAAGATCTCAGGAAGCATCACCTTGTAAGACTGCTGTCATTATTATCACTATTGTTATAATCAAACAATAATATTGCTAATGTCATTGGTAATTCAAGGAAAAGCAGAGGGATGGCTTCCCTAAAAAAAGACAAGGTCAAGGAATAAGAGTTCATACTGGCTCTTTGTCTTGAAATAACACAAGACAACAGTCGTCATGGTGCATTTAACCTTCTAAGGCCATGGCAGCAATAGTCTGAACTGCAATTGCTTAATGCCTGTGGGTAAGCGCTCCCTGAGGGTTGATTCTGGCTTCTGAGTAAAGTGTGTGGCCTTCTGAGTGAATTAATATTGCCCGCTCTTCAAGGGCTGTGCTGATACTTTTTCATTCTATCTCATGGATTTCTCTGAGAATATTGATCAGAATGTCATAATACTTGATAGCTGATGACACCAACGTACACTATATTAAATAAATACTAAAAAAGACAAACTACCTCCGCGGTAGGAGAAAATTCAAAAAAATAAAAACCTAAAGAAAACTCAATTGTACAAATAAATAACTTTCTTAATTAAGTATCAATGATGAAACAATATTTTACCTCCTTAAACATAAATATGCTACATTTCAAATTAAAATAACCCTTTTCTACTTCGCCCTCTTTATTTTCATGTTAATTCAATTTTCATTGTTTACATCAGTTAAGTGGATTGATTTACTTTGTGTTCAGCAGGATTGGTCCCAGCTAATCCCTAAACTGTAAAGTATCTCTTTAAATCCACAGTCCACGGATCCTTCTCATTTGTATGTAACTTGAGCTTATATTCCCTAAATGTAAAATTATTTTCTCCCATATCTTATTGATAACTTCCCGAAAGATAACTTGCAGTCATCTAGAAGTTGGCATTCAAAGCCAGGCTTCTATAAATCAATCTGAGTTTCCTTTTATCTTTTGCTAAAATGCAAACATTAATTATTTTCTCCTTATTCCCTCAAAAGGAATTGTCTGTATTCTTTCTTAAGGTAGACTGTATGGATAGATAGGTATGAAGTAATCTCAAATCTATAAATCAATGACAAAGTGCTTTATTTAGCCAGTACCTAACACTACTTCTTGGGACAGCTAATAAGAGACCCCTAGAAGAACGGCCTTCTGAGATTGTCAAAAACAGGAGCAGGTCTGGCATTTTCAGGGACCAGAACTCTCCCCAAAGAAAACATACTGCCCCTTCTCATTAGGCAGCAGAAGCTTCAGGGCAATGACAAGTAAGCTTTTGTGGGATAAGGCACATATCACTAAAACCTCTTTACAAATTGCCTCATTTTTTTCAGAGTGTATTTGCATAAATTTTATAAGCATTTATAAGATAAAGAAATTAAGGACCTCTGAGATTTACACACATATGCACACACGTACATACACAATCTTCTCTGAGTTTTGTTTCATATATTCTGATGAATAGAGTCCAGTGGCCTAAACATCCCTTTCTCGTTTTCCCATTCCATTCTTTTCCCCCCGTCTTTTCAATTGTTTAACCACAGTGGTGAACCTTCTGCCATAAGGGATCTGGGAGGGCTGGGAGGATGGGTCACATAACCAAACAAACAACTAACTGAAGGCACATTGGGGCCTAATGAGTCAGTGAGCCATATTCAAAATAGCCCTGCATTCATCTTTGGGTGAGACAGCTCATTCACATGAGGCATTCACAAAGGCACGTTCGGCACATTGAATATTTCCGTCACCGGACACAATCGTCCATTGAGTGCAGCCCAATGCCCTCCTCCCTTGGATGTGATCAGAAGTGCTGTCATGACCCTTACTCGTTTCTGTTAATCCTCTCAGGGTGTAATTAGCACCATATTTCCCTAGATCAAGCTATTACAATTTCCCCATCTGCTTCTTGATGCTTAAAACCCCTTTCCAGAGCACAAAGTTTTTCATTCAATAGGCAGAGATACTGTTTAAAATGAAAATATCTTTGGGAGAGGCAATACAATGACCTAAAAGTATGACTGAGGCACGGTGTGCTAACACCGCTTTTCTCTGGTGTTCACGTTTGGTGTCAGCAGAGGAGCAAAGATGAGCAAAGAGGATTCAATTTCAGGAGAAAATGAGTTAATATCTACACAGGGCTTAGTATGGTGCCTGGTGCAGAGTGTCCTCTAAATAAAGGGTTTGCTATTATCGCCACTTCACAAATGAAGGAATGACCATGCAGCTGCAGTGTTATGGTTCCCACTGAAGCTGCCCCACGCCCATGCTCTTTCGCTGTAAGGAGCCGAAACAGAGGACAGCCCCAGGGGAAGGGAGCCTGACCTAGCTCCTTTAAACACAGTTAAGGGAAACCAGCAGGTGTACTGTCTCGTTGGCTTTCTTGGCCTACTTATGCTGTGAGCAGCAAAGGTTTCAGAAGGGGATGAGCCGCACAACTTCTGCAGTGTTTAGGTCCTCCGGCTGACAGCCCCATGGTGAATGCAGCTCCATACCTAGTGTTTTGGGGCTACAATGCCCCCAGGGGCCATGGCACCAAGCAAGTTTGGGGGAGCCACCCAAACGACTAAATGACATGAAACTCCATCCTTTCTTGTGAAGACCAAAATGAGTGAATATTAATGCTGATTTATCTAATTGTGAAAAACTGGTCCAGATCTCACTACCTTTCAGAGGTAGGGCACAGGACCCAACTACGTTGATTTGTGACCATGGAGCACCACGGGGTGTTTTCTGTTTTTTTCAATTGCTTAACTTATTTGACGGTAGGTAGTGTAACAGGGACATTCCACCCTGTGTCCTGTGTCATCCTATGGGTTAGTATTTTAGTATTGAAAATAATCCCCTTTGCTCCAAACATGGCCTGCCCCAAATTCGCTCAACACATTATCCATCCAAGCAGAACAAATTGAGGTGGGAGGGGAACAAAACAAAACAAAACTTAGAAATTCAATCTCCCCTGAAATATAATGCCACGTAATTGAGTTTCTGTATATGTTGTTTGGAGACAGTAACAAAGAAATGTAAAACAGGATCCCTGAAGCTGGAACAGCTTGTAAAATCTGGTTAAGCCATGTTGAAAAATCCTTGAATGCCCCCATTAGAAAACACAGACTATTTATTACTTCCTTTTCTTTGGCCCTACGAGGCATAAGCTCCCTTTTTAATATTCCTTTCTCCCCCTTTTCAAAGTGCACTCATTGAACTCTTGGCAATTAGTGTAATTGAAATTTATTGACAAAGTGGCCGACTTGGACGGCCATTGTCCCCGAGCGTGTGCGGCTGTGAGTGGCTCCACGGCAGCGTCAGGCAGCCTGGGCCTGGCTCAATCACATCAATGGGCCACCGGCTGCCAAGGGTTCCTTTGGGGGTATGAATGTTACTTAGTGATAAGAGCCTTTTGAAACAGGATCCCTGGACCCCATCTCTTGTGGGAGATGGAAATGAAATATGTATTTGGCTGCTGTGGAAAATTAATGTAATTGGCTTCCACATTAAGCTTTGACAAGTTGACCTGTTTGAAATCCAAGGAGGGCTTTGAGCCCCGTATCACATTATCTTCAGCTAACCCAACCACACTTAGTGCCCCCCACCCCAAACCCACTGGAGGTGAAATGAAATGGAATTTGGGTACCAATGTTTAACGGCACTTCTGTTGAACACAGTTATTATTTTTGCATGTGTAGTTTCAAGATGAAGGGGCTAGGATGATTGGATTTCCGCATGCATGTGTCCGTGTTGATAGCTCTCAGTTTGGGTTTTCTTTTCATTGGTGAGGCAAGGGTTGAAATGTTTGGAAATATACATGGGTACATCTCTCTTTAGACCTGTTTTCTCTCTCAAATATTCAATGATTCTAAAATGTAGATGTGTAACTTGATTAATTTTAATTGGACTCATTTAGAGGGCAGTGCAGACTTCCAGTTTTCCCTGTGAGAGGATAGGTACATTTTTATTTGAATGCATATGGATTTCAGCATGTAAACCAAGAGGAGAGATATATGTAAATCTCTGCCCATGGAAATGGGCATATAATGTTTTCCCTCAGGGGGGTTTCTTAGGAGGAGATTACTACGGTGAATTAATTTTAGCTGCTGTCCTGTCTGGTTCCTAATTTCGGATAATATTCTCTTTTGATTTATTTAATAGGACCCTAAAATGCAACACCCCACAGTTGAAGAGAACACAATGATAAATTGGAGAGCATGTGAGAAAGCATGTGTGTATGTTTCTTCCTTTGAGAAAGAGTTCATGCTATTGTTAAATACTGAATTATTTGCATGCATTAAGTGCACAGACCCTTCCCTCAGTACCATTTTAAAGGTAACCCAGAAACAATAAGGTAGTAGGTTTTATCGATTCCACATTTAGAAATGGATTGGGTAAGCACCTTATTATGTTTTCTCCTTTCAGCGTTAGCATGTGTTTCTCTAGTAAGATTTATTGCAGTTAAGAGAGGTTTAAAGTTAGTCTTTCTCAACACCTTTGAAAACTTCAAAGCACTTTACAGCTGAGAGTTCTACACTACAGTGCTCAAGCATGAGTGTCGCATGCTGAAATTTTGGATAGCACAAGAAAAGGGGGCAGAGAAGAGGCCAGGTGGAGAGAGGGGTTGGATTCTGCATAGGTACTCTGATGTAACAGGCATTTGTTGAAGGGGATGCTGGGAGTGGGGGGTGGATATGGCAGAACATGACGTGGGTCTTTTCAGTCACTGGTTGTGAGTCACCGGAAGTTGTGACAGACAGGAAGTTGTGACAGACAGGAAGTCGTGACAGACAGGAAGTTGTTGTGACCAACAAGAAGGAAATAAACATGATGGTCAGACATAGATATGTCATAGAGATTTCACAGCTGGCAAGTGAAAATAAGAGTCAAATCATTGTTTAGCTCTTTGTTTTCCTGTAGATTTTTTTATTAAAATGTTGAGTCTTTAATGAGCATAAATGTGAAAGTGAGAAAACCGCAAAAGGTAATTTTCCATCTGTACTGCTGATGACAGTTAAGAGCCCTACTAAGTAAGCACTTTAATCACAACAAGTGTAACATGCATAGAGAAAGATTTTCTACTCCAGACTCAGCTTCTACAGGCTGTAACTATTTAACAGCTTGAGCTATTGCACTGAGTGGAAAGCTGAATTTGTCTCATCTAACATAGGCACTACATGAATTTAGCTGTGTTTAACTTTAAATAGGGTATCTCCATCAAGGTTCTCCAGTAAAAAGAACCAATATTATACATGCATGTTAATTATAAGGAGTTGGCTTACATGACTACGAGGACTGGATTACCCTGGACTGCCAATGGGGTACTTCCAGTCCCAAGTATGAAGGCAGGAGAAGACTAATGATACAGCTCAAAGACAGTCAGGCAAAGAGAGAGAATTCTTTCTTACCCAGTCTTTTATTTCATTTAGGCCTTTTTGAATTGGAGGAGGCCCACTCACATTGGGGAGGGCAATCAGCTTTACTCAGTCTACTGAATCATATATTGATCTCATCCAGAATTATCCACATAGACACATCAAGAACAGTAGTTCATACCCTAGGACCCAGTAATTCCCCTCCTAGGCATCTACCCGGAGAAATCCAAAACTCCAATTCAAAAATCTGTATGCACTCCTATGTTTATTGCAGCACTATACACAGTAGCCAAGACATGGAAACAACCGAAATGCCCATCTGTAGATGACTGGATTAAGAAGCTGTGGTACATTTATACAATGGAGTATTACGCAGCCATAAAGAAGAAAGAAATCTTATCATTTGCAGCAACATGGATGGATCTCGAGAGCATTATGTTAAGTGAAATAAGTCAGAAAGAGAAACACAAGTACCATATGATCTCACTTATATATGGAATCTAAAGAAAAGACTATGTGAATGAACTAATCAGAGACAGTTTTGGGGACGCAGACAAAAAACCGAGAGTGGTTAGATGGGTGTGTGGGAGGGGGTTGGCCATAAGGGGAAAGGTGAAGGGATTTGGAAGCAGCTGGTAACCACAAGATGGCCTCAGGGTTTTTTTGAAAATTAATTTGGGGAAGGTATTCAATAATGTTGTAAAGATTTTGTTGGGTATCCGATGGACATGCGTCCTATTTGGGAGACCACCTCAGGGATACTGTGGATGCCTGATCATGGCATTGTACACCAGAAGCTAAACATTAATGAATGCCAACTATAATTTTATATATATAATGTGATGACTCGGTGTGAGGTCGGAGGGATAGTGGATGGGGGGAGGGGGGTTCACAGTGTGAGGGATATAAATGATGAACGTCTAAGTATTACCTTGTCTTGTACACCTGAAACTAATAAATTTTAAAAAATTAAAAAAAAAAAAAAGAACAGTAGTTTACTAACTGACTGGGTGGCCCATGGCCCAGTCAAGATGACAAATAAAAATAAAATTAACCAACACAGAAGGGTTCTTATTGTGTGCAGACTTTAGGATATTCAGTGATGACCTAAAAGCTTTGTCCACATTTCCAATTTATTTCTCTTGGGGTGAGAATGCACAGTTCTTTTCTGAAAGTCCAGCCCTCTTCTTCCTACCATCTCCAAACATCTCTGATGGCCTCTATTCTCTTCTGAGCTTCATGCTTCCTAATAACTCTTTTGTGATTCTCAAGTTTGTACTCACATCGGATGCCACGCTTGTGTAGCTGCATGGCCGGCTTCCCTCGGAATGTACTAGAGAGATGTCAGACTCTATGACCAAATGAGCTCCTGAACTCGCTTCCAAATCTGCTCCTCCATGCTGGCCAGGGGCACCCTGTCCACACATCTTTTCAAGACAGGAATCTGAACAATGCTCACCCCACCTCCTAACTCCTGTAACCATGTCATACTTTTGACTGCAGAACATGTTACATGATATATTTCTGTTGTTTTGAGCCACTATGTTTGTGGGCATTTCTTACAGAAGCAATAGGAAATGAATAAATATAGTAAGTGATGAATGTCTGTGTTCTTAGAAACGCTATCTGGCTCATTTACATTAGAAATTTAGGTTAAAACTGTATATTCAAGGCTGTAAGTATTTTATTCTTAGCCAACATACCATATGGTTTGTAATAGAATTTCTAATGTGTGAGAAGCTATGATTTTCACTCATTAATGATGATATTGCCTTATCACAAAAATCCAGCATGTACTCTGAGACAATTACTTAAAACTGTAACTTGTTTCTATTGTAAATGAATTGGAAACAAATAAGTATTGATTAACTGGTTATACAAATATGTTCAGGCATCAACTAAGTTTGATGGTATTTTAATTTTACCCCTGGTAGCTACTGTAATATTGCCTAATCTCTGAACTGGAGCAAAGAAAACATCAAGTGCCTAAACACACAGTGTGATATATAGATAATGTATTACAGACGTGTACACTTGAAACCTATGTAATTTTACTAACCATTGTCACTCCAATAAATTTGGGCATCAAATGCCCAACCCAACAACTACCTGTACAAACGTGTAGACAATCAGAGCCAAGATAACCAGATGCACACAGGCGTGTACACTCCAGACCACCGAGTGGAAATTGTGTTGCTAAATGGGAATATTGGCGGAAACTCATGAAACCTTTTCAGTGGATACGACAACTTTAACTCATTATGAACCATTATCTTAGGAAGTTGGTCATTCAGTCAGGAGGAAAACTACCTTTCATTCAAGGAAGCATAACGTTGCAGGGATGAATTGTGGTCACTGGAAACAGTGGGAGGAACAGGTGCTATTTGCGTGAGAATCCTCTGAAATGTGTCGAGATGCATGAGGGACATTTTAAAACCCCAGCACGCAGTGCCTGGATCTGTCAGAAATCGCAGAAACTATAATAGCCCTTATGGTCCAGTGGGTGAATTTTTGAAACAACACCAATTAGAGCCTCATCCTGATAAATCAATTATGTTGTCAGTTGTTTTGATTAGTGTGAACTTGACAAAGCGTGCCTCAATTGACATTTTAAGTCAAAGATCAGAGCTGGAGAAAAGTTTGGTAAATTAGAATGAGTAAAAGATCGAAAGAGAGAGTGCCTAGTATAAGTCATTGCATAAAGTGATTTCGTAATCCCAAAACACACATTTTTACTAAATAATTTGAACTACAATATCTGAGAAATGCCACAAAGTTATCTGAAAATCACATTGAGTACAGTTAATAGTATTCCATGAGATGTTTGGAGTATTGCCAAATCATATCCGACTTTTTGTGCCACATGATTGGGTTAACAGAGACTCCACAGACTTCTACTTTGTGTGTTAAAGAGGAAAAGTCCCCCGGGAGTGGGAATACAGGTGCAAGTGAGGCTTTAGTCATTCTCCCTCAGAGTGAGGGCTGATGATCGTTCCATTATGAGACAGATGATTGACATTTAGAGGACAGAATGTAACTTGACTTGCCTTCATTTCACAGCCATGAAAACTGAGGCACTAGAGAAGTTACCATTGGACAAACAATAGCGCCCAACAGACAGTGGCAAGAAATCCCAGGGAGGGACTTCCAGAGTGCCTACATTTTAATATTGAAAATGTCCAGTTTTCAACAACAAAAAATTATGAGGCATGCAAAGAAACAAAAAAGTATGGTCCAATCACAAGAAAAAGGAACGTAATGAAAATTGTCCATCACCTGCAACCCCACTTTCCACTTTCTGAGGCCAGGACTCAGCATTTTCCCTGATGTGCTAGAAATATCTGAGTTCAAGTCCTGATACGAACATGCGTGTTTTCGATCTGACAGCCTAGACGTTTCAGGGACTGTGACCACAAGAAATCATGCTAATCTCTGCATCGTATTTATTGAATAAGAAAAGTTGCTCATGAGAGCCTGCCATAAAAATGCATCCAATGGAGTCAATTGAAACTCAGCCCATCTGAGAGAATTCCTCTGTTCCTCGGTGTAAGCCAAGAAACAGGAAAGGATGAAAACTTGTAAGAAGACGGCGATGTCCTTCCAGCCAGAAATTCAGAGGAATTCCACCACCTGGAGCCTTCCCATGAGTAATTAAGAGGGATGAAGTTTTGAATATTGTAAAAGGCATTAAGGAATCCAGTCATTTGACAGTTAAGTGCCAGGGATGGCACCGAGGGACAGGGAAGGTAGATGAATGAATGCAGCTCATCTGGAGAAGTCTTTCTCAAGCCTAACATAGATGAAGGGAGCCAAACTGCCATTTTGATTTCACAAACTTTTGTTCCCAGGATTTCAAAGCTGGGCCATATTTTCTTATTTCCCAGTTTTGCAGCTACAGAATTTTCAGTTTGGTAGAGAGGTTCAGGGATCATCCATTTTAATACCATAGTAATGTAAATAAACACAGAATTTGAGAAACAGAAATGATAATCCTTATAAATTGAGCACCTATTCTGTGACACTTGTTTGACTTTGTATGAGATGAGTGTTAGATGTACTTAAAGAAGCCAAGGCTCAAAGAAATGAAAACAAGGCTCAAAACAGTTGTCCATTACACGAGGCCACATGGCTGGTGAGTAGTAGAGGGTATCTCTCAGTACAAACTCAAGGGCTATTGGGCCATCTTTCCATCTCTATCCTCCCAGGCCATGGAATGGTCTTCTAGCAAGGAAATGACTTGTGCAATATCAAATGAGGCTAATTTATCATCTCTGATGAATGAAAGCCATGCATCATCGTCATGAATATTTATCCTATACCTCGTACCAATAAGAGAAAGAATCCCACCAAACATGTATTTCAAAATATATCTTAAAATCTGTTTTTTCCCTATTAGTGGAAAATAGAAATGTTTCCTAGAGGAAAAAACAAGCAAACAAAACAAATGAACAAACAAATAACTGATATATATATACCCAGTATCCTATTCCTTTTTAGTATTATTATAAAGAGGAACTGTTGGCAATACAAATTATGAAACAATTGTTAGTTTTCTGTCAAAACACAGATGTTCACGCTGGAAGACAAAAGTACCAATGTAACTTTGTGAAAGAGGTGGGATGTGCTTGGGTTACACTTAATGTTTTTTTACAGCATCTACAGAGGGTGCCGGAAAACACGTATACACATTTTAAGAAAGGAAGAAAAAAAAAGGAAGAAAAAAAGTATTAATTGTATAACTCAATACACACTAATAACAAAAGATGCATGTAAGGCACCTTTGACTTCTGCAATTACAAGAGGTGCTCAAAGTGGTTACCATCAGCGTCCAGAAACTTCTGATTATGGCGAACTACTGCTTGAGCAAGTTGACCATCTCTTAAAATGTGTATACATTTTTGTGGCACCCCTTCCCCCGAGTCTATGTACTGTACCTGGTACATAGAGCTGCTAAATTAAGATTTACTGGAGGAAAAGCAGGCATGTCATGCTTTGTGTTGCCCTTTCTCATGCTATTCTTTAATTGTTTTAAGACAGCCCAAAGGCAGAGTAAAGGAATAGAGATGAACAAAAGACCAGGTATGTTACAGTGTTTCCTAATTTCCTAATTTCCACTCATATTTATCAAGCCTGTCTCCACCTACAAGATTAAGACAATGGTCTGCTCACACTGCATCTACACTCCTATGATCTATTCACACAAAACGAAGCATGAATGTACGATAAATGTCAAGTATCCATCTTTCATCATTTAGGACTTCCTGTGTTGATTCTTTTATGCATGAGCTTACAGAAACTTCTTTGCCACTATTGCCAACGTGACAAAGCGTTATCCGGAAATTTCTGTGACCATATAAGTGAGATGCAGCTTCTCACCTATACTGTCCTCCACGAGACTGCAAACTTCTTAAAGTCAGAAGCTGCATCTCTCCTATTCTTCTTTGATAGCTTCCTTTGTTTCTTGGAATATAGTGGAAAATAAGTGTATGTTGAAAGAAAGGTGTTTCTATTATCTATTGCTACAAAACAAATTGCATTAAAAATATAATGGTTTAACACAAAAGACATGTCTTATCCCTGAGTTTCTGTGGGTCAGGAGTGTGGGTGCTGCTTATCTGGGTGGTTCTGGCTCAGGTGATTCCGGCTCAGGAAGGGTGTTCCCCAGGACTGCAGTCTCATCTGAAACCTCCACAGGGAAGGACCCACTCCAATCTTGCTCCTGTGGTTCCCTGCAGGCTTGTGGATGGAGGCTTCAGTTCCTTGCTGGCCTTTGGCCAGAGGCCACACTCAGTCCTTTGTCCCTTGAGACTTGGGTAGAGCAGCTCACGAAATGGCAACTGGCTTCCCAAGAGTGAACAAGGTAGAGAAAGGGTGACAAGGACAGAAACCGTTGTCTCTGTAACCTAATGTCCAAGTTAACTCCCAGCCTCTGTTGCATTCAGTTTGGTGGAAGTGAGTCACTTGGTCCAGCTCACACTCAAGTCAGGACTTACACGGGGGCGTGAACAGCAGGAAGCAGGGACCATGACAGTCCATCTTAGACACTGCCCATCACGCTGTTCACTCTCCCTTCTCATCTGGCCATTTGAAATTTATTTTAGTCTGCACTCATCTTTGGCATTATGCAAACTTGCAGGCATCTTTATCCAAGGGGAACACAGATCAAAGATGGGCCCATTGATAACTCTAACAGTGAATCACGTCATTGATGAACCATGCTGCCTTAATCACCACGACATTTTTCTTCATGTGTGAAGTTTCACTTCAGAATTTCCTCTTCCTGGGTTTAACATGCACCCTTTCCTTTTGCACATGCATAGGAGGATGTGCTCTAAAACACATTTTCTCATCTTGCTGTCTGTTCTCCTAAATTTTACCTTTGTCAGTGATTTACTTTTGCGGGTCAGTAGGTTCTTCACTTTAGGTGAGTTGTGCTATTTAGCAAGACCAGAAATTACTGTTAGAGATACAGTATCCTACAAGATCTTTATGCAAAAGTCCCCTTTCTTGAAAAATTTGTAAAAAAATCATTATTTTCTGAAACTTTCAAAGAATCTCATTTTAAAGATAGCGCTGCCCTGTGGATTCTGGAGAACTGCATGGCTGTGGGTAAATGATGTGATTGTTCTCTGCCTCAGTTCCCTCATTTATACAACAGGAGAAAGAACAGTACCTTCCTCATTCGGGATGTTGTAGGTATTAGATGACTTCATATTTGGAGAACACTCAGAACAATGCCTGTCTTTTAGTAAGTACTTTATAAGTGTTTGTTAAATGAAATAAATGGATTTGGAGCAAGGATTTAACATTTTCTTGGCAGATGTGCTTGGAGTACTTAATATTATTTCAGTCATTCTTATGAATCTTAACTAATTCTGGTATCCCCAGGAGTAACCACTTAGAATAAATAAATTGTCCTTCCTTTGTATCTCAACCAACACTAGTCTGCGCTCCCCTCAGGGGAGGAACAGTATCTTACTTCACCCTTTATGTCCCGGTTTTCATAGTGTGCCTGGCAGAGGGAAGGAATTTCGTAAACAGTTAATTAAAATCATATTGTTTGGGGGTGACAGTTTGCAAGAAAAAAGAAAAAAGGAAGGAGAGATTGTCCTTTAAATAGAGTTTGTTTTGGCCACATTGCCTGCCGTTTAGAAAAGCTAGGTATCTTCTTGTTCTATTACATCACCCAGCCAATTAATCAGCTTTTGAATGACTCCCAAGGCAGACCTTCATTTTGTCTACTTATTAACTTTCATTATGTGCAGTAGCTAAAGTGTAATTGTGAACAGGATGGATTATGCCGTAAACTTTTTTCCTATTACACCATTCCTTCACAAATCCCCTTATTAAAGTACCAGGGGTGATATATTATGTTAAGAAGGTTTAAAACATAAGGTGACAATGACCTTCCCTTTAATTAACTATGATGGAAACAAAGGTGAGAACAATGACGATGAAGCTGGGCTGAAAACCATAAATCACCCTCCACACTGGCAGATAGGACACAGCTACAAAAATAACCTTGCGATTCACAGGTTAAGTGAGCGTTCCAAGGCGCTGCTCCCACCACTATTTATTTACTCATAACTCCATTGTGTCGCGGGCACAAGAGGACGCTCAGGAAACCTGAAAATGAAAGCTGGCTGCTGCCTGCTGAGACCACATTTCAGAACTCCTCGGGCTATTTTGTTTAAAAATATCGAAACTACCAAGTATTAGTCTAGTAATGAAGCAGATAAAGAAAGCGTTGTTTTAATTCTTATGATGGAGGCATAAGTTTTACACAGTAAAAGACACAGATCGTAGGTGTTTGGGTCAATGCATTTTGACAATTGCATACATTCAAGTAATTGCCACCAAAATAAAACATGTGACTCTTCTGTCACCCAGAAAGTTCCCTGGTGCTGTTTTCAATCAATCTCTCCTTTAAGGTATCACTATTCTGAGTTTTACTAGCATAGATTAGTTTTGCCCGTTCCTTGTTTTCAGGTGGATTAAATCATACAGTATGTTTTTTTTTGTTTCTTTTTTCTGTTTTATTTTTTTGGTACCATATAAAAGGTTTCTATTTCTATAAAGCAGACACCATATATTTTAATCTCTAAATGTGTTTCTTCTCCATCTCTGCCTCCTCTTCTTCTCCTGCTTTTTCCTGGACAGCATTCAGATCCTGACCTGATGTTCAGCAGACTGATGTTCAGATCCTGGGTTCTTTTGCTTTCGGCAAAGCTCTGCTCGTGCTCCCTGTGGAGTTGCTGATGGCTGGACTGCAGAACGGCAGGCCCAGTCTTGGTCATCTGTCCAGCTGCGTGTCTGGACCTCACACAGTCTAACAGAGGAAACTATGCATACACAGTAAGTTCACCGAATGTCTCCTTTGCTGCCCCACCCCCCCACCCTCCACCCACACAGTCAGCCCCACATTTTCCTGTGTGTGCACCATGACGTGTTTCTCTCGACCAGATATGTATCTCTTGTCTTAGATGAACAGATCTGTTTCATTAATGTGTTGGCAATGCATTGTTCATAAAGCTGATAGGGACTTCTTCCAAATATTGTCCCGATGGCCCTTGCTTCATTAAGGTAATGCAGCCAGAAGAGGAACAAAGCAGGTAGGTCCTGACATTGCGGCACTGCCCCAACACCATTTCTAGCCACCAAAGACCAGTTGTGCACAAGAGCTCTCCTCAGTATGTCTGCAGAATGAAACCTACCGCGAGGCCAGAAGAGCATCTGAGGAAGGATGTGTGGCTGTGAGAATCAAGGGTTTCACAATAACTACTATCTGGTTTATGGTGTCCTTTTACTTTCTTGGCAATAGTTGATTAAATCCATGAGCCAGTCAGGACATTTTAGAATCTGTGCACATTTAAAGAAGCATCTGCTGTTATCAGCTCCCCTGGGTTGGGGGAGCAGGAGTCCAGGTTAGGAATCGCAGTGGACCATGCAGCCTCCACCAGCCACGTGGAATGTCCCAGGAGTGCAGACACTCCTCGGCCAAACTTACCAGTACATCAGCAACATGCACCCTTGGCAGGTGGGAAAACCCTGCTTTGTACATCAAGACCCTTCCTTCATGGACTGTGTCCTTCAAACGTGCTTAGTTTTAAGGTATTTAAAGTGGGATAAAGGCATGATGGGAGCATTTCTCCACTCAACTTGCAGTTTACTATCCCGTGAGAAAGTGGGACAAATCCCTGTCACTTTCCACCTCTCTGGGGACATCTGAACCATAGCGTCTCATGGAGGTCTGCTCTCTGTCTTTCACTTCTAACTGGGGATACACAGATGGCAGGATTGTTCTCTTCATCACCGTGCATCCTTCTTCTGAGCTCTGCTCTTCATGGAAGTACAGCCCGAAACCCCGGGAATGCTGTGGATTTGAAATAGACCCCACCTCTCGTCGCTCTCCATCTCAGCACACTGTCCTGGAGTACTCCTGCTCTGCAGCAGGAGCGCTCTCCTGTCTGCCACTGTGCCCAGCACCGTCACACTTATGTCTCTTAATAGCACTAGTTCATGGCAATAGAAGAGGAAACAGAATCAGAGAAGAATAGAGTAACTACTTGCAGAAGTCTACAGAAAAATTTTGATTTGAAGTCAAACTTCCAGGTCATCTGTTGTAGCCATGAGGTTCTAAAAACTATCATGCAGGACAGTCATTGTGGAAATGCAAAGGAGAGTTTGAGGGAAAATCCTGCAAAAAGTCACTGTGGGGGTTAGGGAGAAAGGCTTTGGCCAGCGGACGCCTTGGATGTTCCAGGGCACAGCACAAGACCCCTGAAACTAAGAAAGCATGAAGTCACACACAGCACCACCCCGGAAGCGCTGGGAGAGCCTCTGGCGTCTCCGGGACTTGCACAGCTCGGCTGGAGGCGCATCGTGGGGCCTTTGAAGTTTGGTCTGGTTTAGTTTAGTTAAGTCTGGCTTAGTTATTTTTTTATTTTAAAAGTCTTTCAAAAGTCATCTGAACCACTTTGATATAGCCTATGATTCTAGAGATGCACTTCAGGGGTCATATAAGTCTAGAAAGATTAAGTCCCTATTATGTGCTGAAGGTCTTCTCTCAAAATCCATATGTTGAAACCCTAGCCTCCAGTGTGATGGTGTTTAGAGGTGGGCCTTTGGGAGGTGATAAGGTTTAGATGAGGTGATGAGGATGGGGACCCCATGATGGGATTAGTGCCCTTGTAAGAGGAAGAGAGTGTGATGTTTCTGTCTCCTGAAACACTCACCAAGGAAAGGCCACGTTAGGACACAGCAAGAAATCAGCTGGCTACGAGCCAGGAAGCAGCCCTCACTGGACACTGACCCTGCCTGCACCTGGATCTTGACTGCTCAGCCTCTAGAAGTGTGAGAAATAGATTTCCATTGTTTAAGCCCCCCAACCTACAATCCTTTTCTGTAGCAGCCTGAGCTCACGGACAGTGTCTGTTCAAAGGGACTGGAAGGCTAAGGACCAGGCCACAGGATAATTGGCCTTCATCTCTCAGGGGTGGGGTTTATCTGGTGTGAAATACTAGAGGTCAAATAATAGTGACTTCTAAGACCCTCTGTTTATTAGCTATTAGCTTGTGAACATTTCCCATGCACAGTGAACTGGCAATGGGGGGTGAGAATTTTGGGATGGCATGATGGGGGGTAGGGGGAGTTGTTCAACATTCTGCCTCCATTTGCCAGGTTTGGGCATGGAGACCCCTTATAGACTAAAAAGACAAAGGAAAAAAAGACTTCTGCCTGGAAGACTGTTGTCTTTGTGAGCGCAAACAATGCTCTGCCCCAGCCTTGCAGAGGTAGTCACAATTTATGCTGAGTGAGCAGGAAAAATGCTGATTTACTTGTACTTTCTATCAATGTACATTCAGAGCATGAGGGCTAATAAATTTGTACTTTTTACAAGGCTGTTTCTTTGTTAGGTCTGCGTGGGCGCTATTTTATTTATTTATTTGCCTTAATTTGGTAAATGACAGCGTACATGGAGGATTCATGGGTACAGTGAAGACGGCATGAGAGGAATGTACCATTGGAGTGAGCAGTTTTTTTTGTTGGTTTTTTTTTTTAACTTAGTGTAATGGTTATGTGTCTTGTACGTGAAAGCCAAAACTCCCTGAATATGCACTTGAAGACGTCAGGCTATTAAAAGATACGTATTATTCAAGGGCACAGGTGGCTTGTACAAGGGGAATGAAGCCGCAGTCCTGGGAGTGTGCCTGTCAGAGTCCACACTTCATTTCTCTCATTTCCGGTGCTGACTCTGACCAGCTCTCTCCTCTGATATAAGTGCTGGGCCAGTGGGCACTTCTGAAACCCAATGTTCCCAGCCTGGGGCCTCGGCCCTGCAAACCATAGGAAGTCCTCAGTGATCTTAAACAAATGGGTGGATGTTTGAATGAATGGATATTGTATGTGTACCAGGAAAATGACGCAAAGTGAAAATTAAAGCACATTGAGGTGAATGAGTAGCATGATGTATCTACAGTAAAGGATTTCAAATGGTAAATATGGTTTTAACTAGCAATGACGACATGCCTAATTGTTTTTCCTGAGGAAATATCATTTGAATATTTAAATAGGTAGCATGCATACATTAACATAAGCTTTTCTTTTCTAATTTTGGTAAACATGACATGGGAAACTTTAGAAAAGATAATTGATTTTATTAAATTTATTAAATACACACACACACACACACACACACACACAGGTGCCAAAAATTGTATATACATTTTCAGATATATTCTCTATGCTCAAGCAGTGATTCACTGTAATCAGAATTATCTGGACACTGATGGGAACCACTTTGAGTACCTCTCGTAATTGCAGAAGTCAAATGTGATTTGTATTCATCTTTTGTTATTGGTGTATATTATTAAAATTTTAATATAGTTTTTCCTTTCTTAAAATGCGTACATATTTTTGTCACCCCAGGTTATATATCTGTGTATGTGCCTGTGTGTAAGTGTGTGTGTGCATGTGTTTGTGTATATGTATGTGCGTGTGTATATGGATGTGTGTGTTCTGTGGTTTTAAAAAGCAAAATAAAATGCTCCTTTGTGAACATGAGTGTGTATATGCAGATAAAGCTCTTATGCTGTGTGTCTCATTTCATTTGTTTGGAACTTAAAACCAAACTGTAATTTCCATGGCAACACCCCAGACTAGACCCAAAATTAAGTGACATATTTGATCACCTGAGTTAGGTGTATTCTTTTAAAATGAATATCAGGAATTCCAGAAAGCACCCAAAGCTTTAAAATTTTGAGCAAAACTGCCATAGAGTGATCCTATTTCTTCCCGGCCTGGACTGGCAAATCCTCCCACAGCCTGGTCACATTCAAACTGGAGGGAGCGGGTGATGCAGAGGGGAACTCCGGAAAGTCAAATCAATTTGGCAGCATTTTGGGGGCGGTTGAGTTTATTGCTATTTTAATATTTTCCCATGCTTTTGCTAATAAGGCATGACAAATGGAGTCACCTTTAATATTCTTGCACAATTAACACCATAAAATAACTCCCCTTAATTGTTACCTCCGGCCAGCCATCAAGTCGACTAATGAAGAGAAACTTGTGACGGGTTTCAGCTGGGCAGCATTTATGGGGAGGTTTCCAGTGGTTTCTGCCCAGTCTCTCCTTACATAGCAATTTTCGAACCATTTTAGCATTTTTGAACATGCTAGTGTCTTTCAAAAGCTGTTGCACAGGCATCTGTGGGATGCTTTTAGAATGAATACTTCCCCCACCGAGGGAGTAGAGGGAGCTCTTGGACCACTTCAGACCACTGTTTCAGTAAAGAGCTCTTTTCCAACATTTACACCTAGGGTAAGTATTCCAAATTATCATGTCTACTAAAAGTTTTTCTCTTTTTTCAGTTATCTTTTATAAATTTCTGTCAGAAGTTTGGCAGAAATATAAATGAATGGCTCCCCAGTTAATATTTCAGAATGGAGCTAGGAAATACAGTGATTGTCTTTACAGAGTTCAAAGAGAGAAGAAAAAAAAAAAGAAAAGAGAACAGCATTGACTGAGGACAGTTTCGTCAAATGACTAACAATACCCTTGTTTCAATGTATGAATCCTCATTCAGTATATGCTTGAATTTCTGAACTGTATCCGGTAACGTCAAGATGCTCAGATAATTCAAATAACAGTTTAGGAGCTGACTAATCTAAAATATCAAATCTTCCTTCAGAATCAGTGTCTCATAAAAAATTGCATAAAGTTAGCTTTTCCCTCTTTTGTTCTCAGTTTCTTAAGACAATGAACTATTTGACTATCTGATGTCAGTAGAAATTTCATGCTAATTATTAACCTTTGCTTTACTAACATCTAATGATAAAAATGAAGAACTGAATCCACTTTTTAGACTTCAGAAGAGATCATCAAAATTAAAATGCACGTGAGAGTTGGCGCGTATTCCCTTATTGTCATCTGGGGCAGCAGCGTTAGCAGCCATGTTTCATCCAAGCAGACATCAACCCTTCTCATCAGAGAAACATCTTCTCCACCTGTTGAGTGGGAACCCAAGGTACCGCTGTCAAGATGAGCAGTTAGTGATTTGCATAAAGAAAACAAGAGGGTAGAGCAAACAGAAATAGCAACGTGAAACTCTCTTGGACCCAAGGGTCTACTAAGTGTGATTATCTTCACACAGCAAAGATACAGACATTGGAAGAAACATTGAAACCGGAAAGTGGAAAATCCCAAATCGGTCTGTCACGGGTAGAGTCTCCTATGTATAGGGCCCGGTCTGCACATTTTCCCAGCTTGCTCTTGATGAGCAGTTCAGGCCCTTTCTGAGGGACATTAATTAGTTTCGGTTGCTTGGTTCCCATTGGGTTCCTGTGGTAGTTATTAAAATTCACTACCAGGAAGTAACATGAGTCTGGTCTTTAAAACAAAAACAAACAAACAACAACAACAACAAAAAAAACTGATGGAAATAATTACAGTGTTAAGATACTTGAAAGTGGAAAACAATTACTTTATGAGACAAAGGCAATGTGAAAAGCATACAACTAATTTACAGATTGCTAGATTTTCATAGGTCTTCAACAATATTTGAAAAGTAGATCAATCTGTTTGGAAAAAAAAAGAAAAAAAGCTTTAACTTAGAGGAACCAATTCTCCTGAGTCCTCTTTCCATCTGTGGTTAATATGCAAAACACTACATAACTAAATTGGAGGGGAGGCAATTTTAAGCCCCTTTTAAATTTAGGGGATTTAAAAAAAAAGAAAAGCACAGCATGTCTCTAGTCCAGAATGATTGAGTTAATTCATTTGTGGGTTATTTCATGATACGTGGCAGTCACGTCTACAGTCACACACATGAAGGAACAGGGAGTGTGAGATTATAAGCAATATATTATGTACTATATTGTTCCTAAACTTAAGAAATTTAAATGAAAAAAGTAGACTGTATTTGGATACTAAAGCCATTCAGTTTTCATTTAAAATGTGCTTGTTCTTCCCTCCATTCATAGGAAACTAACCTGTGAATATTATTCCTTTTTATCCACTGAGGAGAATTATCCATGGTTACTTGTGTACAACTCCATTTTTTGGGTTAAATTACTTCAGTCTAAATACACTTCTGGCTATGAAACCATTCTTCATCAATCAAAAGTGGAGGCTTCAATAGTGAGTGCTTAATGATAAATATTATTTCTTTATATTGGTTTAATCCATTTTAGTCACATTGAAAATCAGACATAAATGCAGAACTGGCTTTGTGTCTTTAGTGACTGTGTTAATTGCCCGTGTTAGTGACTGAAACGCAAATAATCAGGCATAATGACATTGTTATAAACATGCTGAATCACGTTCTCACATTAGCGGTTATTACTCCACTTTCAGATGGAGTGGAGACAATGATAGCCTGGTGTGCTCTGTGTATCAGTCCCAGGACACTATGGACTACCGGGAACCTACTTAGTACTTAGTAGGGATGCTTCCGGCCGCACCGCACAGCAGCCTCTCTCCCCAGGATTTTTTGGAAAAAAAAACATCTTAAAGGGATGCATGCAGCAAGTGCAGGTCTGCCAGACCGAAGCCGTGGCATTTCTCCTGAATGTAGAGGAAGCGTGCATAAGGGGAATACTGCAAATGATGGCTTTACCTCATGGTGTATTTTATTTCTGATTGCCGACTATATTTTCCAGTGAGAATGCAAAGAACATAATTTGCCATGCTAACATAAAATTGTCAGTTCCTTGTGGCCAAGAATGAACTGCACTATAGAGAAATAAAGAAGTTAATAGGTCATTATCTTTATTAACTTTACAGAGAGTGAAGTTTGTAAGATTCTATTTGGGGATTGCCTAAATTACACAGCCGATTCTATCATTTCCTTAAGAGGACACAGGAGAAAATCTTGACGATGAGAGGAATATAGGAGAAATGGTTCTTATATCAGAGACGATATTTTTTCTCTTCCTTTCATGTGGAGGTGAGGAAGGCATGTTCTTTCAGCTGGAATATACAAAAGAATGACCCAAACTCTGTGTGTGTGTGTGTGTGTGTGTGTGTGTACATTGCATACATGAATGTGGATATACGTGTAGAGTTTATTCCTATAAAAATTGAGAAATTTACGTGTAACGTGTAACCCACTTACTTTTCCAGCAGTCATGGGGGAGGATTTGGTAGTGCAGCTTTTTATTCTGATTGATTCATTTGAAAATGGAAGTGTGATAAAAGGCTAATCAGAAATGTGTTGCCTTGTACACAATGAGATAATGGATTCCTATTATAAGGAAGTATCACTTAAAGGTGCAACACCATCTTGCTCTTCTGGCTATTTCTATAAATGCAAGATGCTCTGTAATTTCTAACAGATTTTGAGAGCATGTGCTTGTGTGTGTGAGAGCCATCAACTAAATTGTTCTTAGTTTTCAGGTAATTCTTTGACTTTTTTTTCCTCCCGCAGCAGGTGAAAATTGTGTAGCGAAGTGCATGGCCTGAAATCAATCTGGTATGTGGGAAGACATTATAATGAGACACTAATGAGGGCCTGGAGTCCAAAGAAAGAATGTCACCTGGAAATTGTGATCAGGGAGAGTGCGCTAATGAGAAATCAGTGCGGTACACAGCCCGGATGGTCCCCTCTGTGCCAGCCTGGCCTCTGCACTCCCCTCGCTAATGCCCACGGGGCTGCTCCAGGGAAGGAAGAAAGGAGGTGTCCAGTGGAAATGCTCTGCACCCCAAAGTGTGCCCGCTTCAGGCTCGAATGTGCCTTCCTCGTGCTCCAGCCGCGTAAACATGCAGGGAGGAGCAGCACAGCCAGACAGACTCCATCTCCACTGGGTATGGTGCAGGCATTTTAAAAGCCAGCTCCTTAAACCTCTGTGGCTGCCAGTGTAAACACAAATGTCTCTCTTTTGCTTAAAACGGGTGCCGATGTTTTACCTGTCAAAATCACACTCTATACTTGCATACTGTGTAGATTAGAATTCTTCAGTGGGTCTAAATATCTATCAGCACTGCACATTTTCCTTTATCTTAGCTTATTGTGGCAAACCGTGTGGATCCATGTTTAATTTCTCCTGTTGAAAATCAAGCACTTCTCTAAGCAACCATGAAGACAAAAGCATTTCATTTTCTATCGACATGTTTTTCCTCATTCCAAGCTGCGCTGTTCATTTGAAAGTAATCATGCCTTTATTTAAAGGATTACATTGCATCAATTGGTAACTTAAAAGATTATGCCATTGAATAGAGGAAGGAAACATGAAATCCCAAGGCCATGTTAAAAATACATTTATGCTCTCGTTTCTTCTTTCACTGTTTCCTTCAAGTGTCACCAACATTACACTGTGGCAGTGGACATATGCTGCTGGCACTTAAAACGAGATCGTGCTTGGTGACACTGGCTAGCCTGGCTACTGCTCACATCTGAATCGTCCTGAGTGGCTGCCGCCCTTCCAGTGAGCACAGCACAGGGCACTTCTGCTTCACCCCAATTCAATGAGCCCCTCTCACAGTCATGCCCAGTTGAGAACGCTCCGTTCTCCCTCCATTGTCCTCCTGACAAATGGTGAATGTCCTCCATTTGCAGTGTCTGACCTTGACTAATTATGGACAATCGGTGCAGCTGTCCCTTGCCTTACCAAGTGCTGTAACGCCAGAACCCGCCAGCAACTTGTCGCCGCCACCACCGAACTTTGATTTGAGAACTTCATCACAGGAACAATGCCTGCTCTTTGCACGGACTTCCAGTCCGGCAACGCCCTCTGCCTCCATATGTTGACAAATAATTTATATTCATGCTGTACTTTGTCCCTAAATTTTTTAACCGACTATGTTAAAACAGATTAGGAAAGTTTTCTGAAAGTCATCTATCTAAATATCTCTGCTAAAATGTGAAAGGAAAAGAGATTCATAGAGAAAATATACAAAACACACTTAACATTAGTATTAGTATTTGTTCTTCTGGTTGCATTTTATGATTCACTGTGAAGATTTGCATGACAGATTTTGGAGTAGGAATTGTTAAGCGTGGGCTGGGTGCTCACAAATAAATTGCTTCTGTAACCAACGCTATTTACGGGCTTTGTCAAACCAGAATCAAGATGCCATGCACTTGTTTATTTCATGATATAAAAATAAATAAAGCAAACTATTGTTTTATTGGTTAAAATGGAATAAATCCTTAAGTTCCAAAGGCATATTGCTAACAAAAGGGCAACTTGGAGGACATTTTATTATAGCGTGTGTTTTCTCTCACACTGTTATCTTCTGACTTTCCCTCCACTAAGCAAATTATAGTAGTCCGTTTTTAAACATGATTTTATTTTTGGGAAAATAGAACCTTTAAAAATTTTCTTGTAAAGAGAAGCTAATGGGGAAAGTTGGTGTTTAAAAAAATATAAATTCAAACACTTAAAGTTTGCAATATCAAAAAATATAGAACATAAAAATTATACAATAGATTTAATCTAATATTTTAAACCTTAATGACACAGCTTATTATTAATTAAGACCATGTGTTGTAAGTTGACTGAGGGTCCAAGCTTCTTTTACAGGGCTGAGAAGGATCGTATACCGTGATCCTAATCAAAACACCATTTTGACGGTCTAACTTCACACCCCCAAAGAAAGCACATATGGTTATGTCTGCATTTGCATATTTACATATGCAGGTGAAGCTGTAGGTATTCGTGATAGAAAATGTATGTTCTCTGCAGCCCTGGCTTGCATGTGTGACTGAAGTGAGCTTCCCCAACAGATAGAGTCTAGACACAATTTGAACCCTCTGCTTTTCCCTCGGAGAACATAGAAGAACAAATTGAAAAGAAAATACAATTTTGTACAAAAGACATTTTTGAAGAGTAAATATTTTTAAAGGAATTACGTCTTCAATTTCAAATATGACTGAAATGCAATAAGAAGTCTGGGATTCTGAAGAGAGTGGGAAACACGCTTTTCATTTCTTATATTTACATATGTATATATTATTGATGATAATTGTTTTTTTTTTTTTTTGATAATTGTTTTCATAATACGATAGAACTACAAAGTGAACTCCTTCATAGAAGATCTATGCATGATATTAAGGAAACGTCATTGTCACTGCCACACAATAAGAAGGAAGAATATATGGGGGAAAGACACCCAACTTTTTTGAAAGAATAAAGCGTTTTTAAGACATTTGTCATCAAATCACAGAAACTTAAAATAATAACTGCAAATTGGATATACTAAAAATCTTGTCAAAACTTAAAAAAAAAATGAGCATACTAGTGGACGTATTAAAATATATCTCTTCCGCACGGTGGGCCTTTCGCTGATGGGTTAGACATGCTTCATTATGCATGCTTGATTGACTAGCAGCCTTTATTTAGGCTCCGGTATGTCGTTTTGTTTCTTGAAACACGAAAAGCATCTTCCTTTTTTTCTATTACAAAGTGAAATGCACCAGTTTGTATTTTATTTGTGTGAAAGTCCCATCTCATTTGTGTCTTTTGGAAAGATTTTGTTTAATTCTGTTGAATATTAAGTAAGCTCTTTATGTTGTGGAGACACTGTGTGTGCTGACTTTGTACCTGCCAGAAATCCTACAGAAAGACTACTGGAGTTTTCTCCCTCCTTGGAACAACTTTGGGTAAAGAACCACATCTGCGCTGACGTCATGCAAGGAGTGGGGGAATTCGAGATGCCTCTCAGATGCATGGCACAGGCCTGTTTCTCCCCCACAACTTAAGGGGTATCTTATAAACCTCTGCTGCAGGCCTGATGTCTTCTGAGGAAAGTACCTCACCATCTTCTTCCAAAGTGAAATGATGACAGAGGTAATTCTAAGGGCTGTTTATAGAAACACGTGCTAATATTTTAGATAATGTAAATATAATCCCAGGAGGAAAAAAAAAATCATAGCGGTTTCTTTAGGCTTAGTCTCAGTTATTTTTTTCTCCCTACTAACAGAACGTAGAGTTAGTAGGAAAATAAGTAGTTGTTTTTTTCTGGTTGGGTGTGAATTTTTCAGAAACTTTTTCACAAATCATCATCTGACATCACTTATTTTCATGTCATACAGGGAGTCCCCATTTCAAGTAAACTTTTGTGGTATGGAATGTCACGCTGCCTCCAAAACTGGATGAGACTAATTCAACATTTATAGGATTCTTCGCTTACTCAGCTCTGCCTACAAATAACCCAACACAGCCTGAGAGCAAAATGCAGAGAAATGCCTGGCTTGTGTGTCAAAACTACTTTTACATATTCGTCCACAACTTGACACCTTTGTAAACCTTGAAATAATAACCATATTCAGTTGTATGTTTAAAATGGAGCCACATTTTCCAAGAAATTTATAATCTAAAATGTTAAACTTTAAGTGGAGAAAAAAACTTTACATGCAATATAATGTTTACACGTGATGGTTTTCTGTTATGATCACTTCTGGCATTTTCCATTATGGAGAAAATGGAAAAAAACCCAGAAATAAAAATCACAGCTGATTGGTTGGTAGAGCTGGAAGGGTAACCACCATGTTTGGGGTGAGAATCTATTAACAAAATTTTTAAAGATTGATTTAAAGACGGTTCTAGCCTATGACAAATTTAATATACTAAAAACACGCTAAGCCCGTTTTCATTTCAAATGAAACAAAAAATTGTTGATGTGTTCAATTGAATCAGAAGTTGTGAGCATTCGTCTTTAAAATCTAGAGCTTCTCATAGTGGAAGACTACATTATCTGAGGCTGTGTTTTGGTAAGCAATGGATCGAGTTGCTTCCGGTTTACAGAACACTGGTCCAGGATCTGCAGTGGGAAGGCAGACACTGTCCTGCCGAGGAAGCTGAGTGCCCGGGAGAGGAGGGACTGGTCTCCTTCCAGGACTGGGGATCCACTCCCCTCAAGTGTGTCCCAGAGACACCCCAGACTTCAGGTAGCAGATTCTTCTCCCACTTGATATCCCCCGACACCACTCACGGATTTCCTTCCTACGCCTCTAAAACTCGATTACATCTTCCTTTCTTTACCTGTCTGTTCCTGGAGTCTAAGATCAGTGAGGCAGCTCACATTTGCATCTTTCTCCAGCTCGTGCCCAATGTTTAACACTGTGTGAACGGTAACTATAATTATCATCAGGTGTTCAGCAAATGAAGCCTAATAAATGGGTAAAATATGTATGGTGGGTGTGTTTGTATTCCTATGTCAATGTCCAAACCCCGGGTAATTGACGGAATACAGCAAGAATGCCAGTCAGGGACATTACCTAAGTCGTTCCCAATATCAGGTGCAGATTAGTCAATGCGTCTTCAGTAGTAAGAGAATTGTTTTGGACTGCTACCTGAAATTTTTGTTTCAACGCAGGCACATTTGAAGTCTTACAGTTCAGTGAAGTAACGTGTTTCTCCTAGAAAACGGAAAAACTGCAACCGCTGTCGTCATCACATCCATTTTTCAGAATTGTGAGAGAGGAACAAATTATAAAGAAAGCTGAAAGCCACAGCAAAGCTTGGTTCATTCATTTGTAAAATGGAAGCAATGGTCCCTTCCTCATAGGATTGTTTGGATTATATATTTTGTAACTGCTTAATGTTATACATGGTGCAAGGGAAGTATTTTTTTAAAAAGAGTAAAAACAAATAAAACCTCCAAGTTTTCATGTGGATTTGGTGACTGAAGAGTGAGGGGAGCCACGCAGCTGACGTGTGCCTCAGAGCTCTGAACCTCGCCTCTGTGACTCTCACAGCCCAGAAGGCTCTGGAAGGTTGACCATCAATGTTTCACACAGACTTCCATCCTGGATGGCCCCCACCTCCGCTCTCCAGACCTCACCCTCTGCAGCACTCACTTCCTACGTTCCAGCCTCCCCACCTAGCTCCATTACTTGGGAACCCTTAAAAATTGCCCTTAAGCCAGAAAAATGTGTCAGATAAACCCTGTGCATCACTCAAAACACAGACAGCCGCTTTGCCACCTCCAGATGACACACGTCCTTACCTCTCAGGAAAAGCAGACTGTTTTCCTGCCCGTTCCTGCCCACAGATCTGGATGCTGGCATTTCTTCAACCACACAAAGTTCAAGACTCCTTTCTCCCCCACACCTGCCTCTGCATTAGTGAAGCTGTTGTTTTTGTATGGATTTGGGCACAGACTGTCACAAGCAGGACAAATTAAAGATGTTTTCCAGTGAATTTACTGGAAAAACACAGTTTAATTCTTCCTATAAATGAAACTGAAAGAAAAATAAGACACTAAACCAAACAAGTTGGGCAAGAAATAACTAGGACATATGAGCTTGATGCTGCACATCTTTCTTCTCAGTATCTTTTCCATCATCACAAAACCTAGAATGAATGGATGGATGAATATATCTTTATTTGCAAAAGTATCTCTATTTATTTCTGTAAAAATAGTCACTATTTTTTTTTCAAAACTGATCACAGATACCTCTTAAATTTTCTCCTAAACAATTGTGCCGTGAAATACATTTGCAAGGATGTCAAATGGTCCAGTCTAAAACAGAAACTTCACATTTAAAAACGCTGCAGACTTTCTCAACTGACCACCTTCTCTGCCTCATTTCTAGGCATCTAGAGCCCAAGCCACTGCCTTGGCTGTCCCAGCATGCCCTGTGGGAGTCGCCCGCAATGTGGAGATGTGCCTCTCAGGCAACCGGGTTCCAGTGTTGCCTCCTAGTGCTGGAAAGAGCTCAGGTGCACACACGTAACCTGTTCTCAGGCACTGAGGATACCCTATCAAAGAACACATAAGCACCCATGGAACTCATTTCCTGTAGCCACTTCCAGTGTCCACTGAAATTTTTGGCATGTGACCCTCTGCCAGATGTGTAACTTGGTTGCTATATCAGAAGCATGAGAGCACAGCTTCTCAAAATTTTCCAGTTAGAAGACCTTTCAGGTCAAAATCAACTATGCAAATGCTTTGCTGGGATGTATCCAACAGATTTGTGGCAGAGACTCTTTTGATAGGGAGGCGAATTGACCCAGGGCTTTAAGATCAGGCGAGGCCAGGAGATGGTTTCCCGAAAAGCAGGCTATGGTACCACATGGCGGGCATCGCTGAGGCCTCAAAATTGATGAGCTGCCACTTTTCCTCCCCTGATGATCCACGTCCTTAGATGTGGGGCCCCATAACAGCAGACCTCGTCCTGCAATCACGAAGGCAGGGTGGCTCAAAAGAGAGTGCTGGTGAGGGGTTAGCTACCAGCAGCTCTTAGCGGCTGAGAGGAAGGCCCTGGCAGGGAGCAGCTGCCCATTGCCCTGGTACATTCTCCCACCATGGTTAATTTCAGCCTGCCAACGTGACGTCACGCAACACAGCGCTGGGAAATGGTGTGCAGCAGTCGCCATTATACAGACGCAGTGACAGTGAAAGGTACTGAAATAATTGGGACGTGATATATATTCTTATGACTTTTGTCCGTATAAAACTTATTTCATTGTACGTCTATATAATCTATTTTTAACCATGGCGCTGTTCAACAACCACCTAACTGGTGCAGGCTGGCTCCAGTGTGCTACTGGAAACTGGCTTTTCTGACGTTTTCCATTATTCATAATATTGTTTTAATTTTTAAAAAATGCTCTCAAGTTGAGGAAATAACTGATACAGCAATGCACTCTTAACATGGTTGTGTTGTTTGTCCCGCCTTCCTGTAATATACTGCTCTCTGCAGCCCTCCCCCTGCTTTGCTTATTGTCCCATCACCCTTGGGACATTCTATGGATTTACTCATCTATTGCCTTCGCCACTTCTCATTTCCCTTCACTAGAACCTAAGGGCCAGTAGGGCAGCATTTCTACTCGTCCTCATTGAAGTATCACTGGTGACCTTAACAGGGCTCATAATGTACCCTCAGTAAATACCTGCAGAGAAAAGAGTTTGCCGCTTATCAACACTTTGACTTTTCTGTGCTAGAGACATTGAAACTGGAAGTGATCCAAGTACCAGCTATGTCCCAAACAGTGCATGAAACACAAGGTCGTTCATGGAGCTGAGGAGTAAAGGGTGATGGCCTGTCCTCTCTGAACACCATTTTTCTTAAATTTTGTGATCTTCAGATGGAGGAAAGGCGGAATCATCTTACCCCAACCAACACTGACATGGACATTTGTATCTACATCTGTCTGCAGCCTAGGTGAAACCCCTGGCTTCCTTGCAAGAAGGAATCTTCTAATCTTCCTGTTGTGCATGCATGCCACTGGGCAAAGTGCTTCTATTGACATTCTGATGGAGAGACCAGGAGGAAAAAGGAGCTGGAAGGCCCTGGTCAACATCACCGGGCGAGTCCAAGGAGTATAGTAGATTTCCACCCCCTGGGGAAGCTGCTCGGACTTGCCAGCACTCTCATCACTGACGGGCTGGGAAGGAGGGACAAGCCTTATCTGGGAGATGCCAGGATTTCATCACTTAACCTCAGCTTGGAATCAGGGAGTGGGCGTTTGAAGAGTAAAAAGATGGTGATTTTAGGGAAACAACTGTCCCGCTTTAAATTAGCTGTCCCATGTAGGCTGCCCAGTGCTTTTCACTTGTCATTTCCAGTCAAAATGTATGGAGTACAGTTCTTAGTCAGACTTTAGTTCCTGGTTCTTTTTGCATAGATGCCACTTTGGGTGACCCTTTCACTCAAGTAACTATAGGATTCTGGTGAAATGCTGCAGAGGGTTGAAGCTGTGTATTAAGCACTTTGATTTGCATGAAGGCAGCCATCATTGCCCATTCTAGTCTATCATTTTGAGAGAATACACCTCTCAAAATTTTTATTTGGACAGAAAATTCCAAGGGCAGGTGAGGAAGCACTGCGTAACTTTGGGACGTGGAATCACTCTCCCTACCGAGTGACCCTTTCCTGGACGGTGGCCCTGATTCGCTAGCCATTGCGTCCTGTCCATCGGGGCATGTGTACAAATTAAAGCCTCAGAGACAGGTGTGACTGCGCTACGTCTAGAAAATTAATCCTGGTTCCTAGAGAGCTTACACACAGAAAAAGACACACAAGGGTTAATGCAATTTCCATCCCAGCGAGTTTTGCTTGCCATTATTTTCTTTTTCTTTTCTCCCTTTTAACTGATTCGTAGCATAAAATCTTCCTGGACACCTAATTATCGAGCCGGCTCATAGTCACAGCTGTCTGCTTGGAGAAGCCATTACATGCAGCAGTTGAAGCCTCCATAATTCCCCAAACTTCCCGGTTGTGAATATTAAGAAAAGATTTTTACATGTCATATGCAATTCGAAGGTGGAGTGAATGGCCTCCGAGATGACGAGTACTGAATGCTTGTCCATCACTCCATTCACTGGTTACAGGTGGTCTCATTTTCCACTTTCAGATATCGGCTGGCTATGACAGCAGGCACTTAATTTGCATGTTCGACAGACAACAAACGGCCCCGTGCATGTCAAAATAGGTGGTGATGCGTGACAGTTTCTACACAATACTGTCTCCTCTTTGTGTGACCTTTGACCTCTCTGCATGTCTTTTTTCCACCATCTGAGAAAAAAAAAAATTTCACTTCTCTGCTTTGGAATAAATTTGATACCAAATTGATTATTTTCCTTTCTTCTTCCTCCTCCTCCTCCTCTTCCTTTAAAAGGGTGCCATGCATCCGGATTTTCACCTTAACTGCTACAAAACTCTGCCAGAAGAACCTCATAAAATTTAAAAATAGGGAGTCTGTGCAGACAGGAAGCTGTCTTGTCGAAACCCATTGTAGTTAAATTGCTTGGAACTTTTTAATAAATGTAACCTTTAAGAGAGAACTCTAATCAGGTTAATTTTTATTTAAGAAGATCATAAAATTAGAATCTTTAAGGCTTTTCTTTAACTTGTGTTAATTAGATTCCTGTCCTTGAAACACTTTTAATATTAATACTTCACCATGGTTTAAAATTACTTTCTTTAATTGCAGGTTTGGCCAGCCCATATTAAATACAACACCGGTTATTCTAATTTTCTGTAATAAGCGTGATGAGCCCCAGCCCCCTCCCCCTTTTACTCTCTGTGGAAACCTGCTAATGAGAACACAGCTCACAATTCTGCTTAAAAGGTTAAAAGAGTGTGAACCTGAAAGTGCCCTGGAGTGTGGCTGACTTTAGAATGTCCCAGCACCTGTGCTTTTTTGGGGGGACCCTTGGCAATTTATACAGTGCCGAGATTTCAGCTGGAGCGCCTCTCTGCTCTGTGCAGGGCCAGGGGCATGACCCCAGCTCTCGGGGAGCCCACACACCCCTTGTCTCACCAGAGAGGAGCATAATCTGCTCCCCAATCCGATTTTAGTGCTGGGTCTTGTTTTAATTAAGAATTAAAGCATGACAGCAGATAATCGTGCCTCCCGGGTGTTATAAGATTTGAGCTGCAGCTGTGAACTCAACACCCAGGGGGGTGATTACCCCATGATCGCCATCCTCTGAGGTGCCCGTACTGAGGCCCCCACGAGGGCGCGCAGGCACAGTGGCTCCCTGGGCCTGGTGATAGGGTGCAGCGCTGCCTCCCCATCATGGGACCCTCGTCAGGGAGGATGTGGGTCAAGTTCAAACCAAAGTTAAAGAACACACCATTTCTGAAGGATGATGGCCAGTCTATTTTGCACATTTCCTCTGAAAAGTATGTGGATATTTTGCCTGTCAGTGTCCATGCAGCAGATGTATCCAAAACAATTTAAGGACTGTCCCATTTACAGAACCCCGGTTTCCAGGCCATCCTGATTCCACTGCAGTGCTTCTCCTGGTGCACACATGTGTAACTGCACAGCTCACTTAAAAGCCCAGCCTTTCATTTGGAAAACCTGTGCATGCCGTGTTCACAGGTGTGTAGAAGCTGCATGTTTACGTGATGCTTTGGGACAGACAGTGGGGGAGGCAGCTACACACCAACAAAGTCAATTTCAGGGTGCCCTTCCTGTGCAGGCTGGGAGGCAGCCTGGGAAAGAGCTCAGAACAGCGCCCCCACTTCGTGGGAATGTGGGGAAGTGCAGAGCCTAGGACAGGGTGCGGGACAGTCTCTATTCAAATCCCAGCCCTTTCTAGTTGTGCGACATTTGGCAAGTAAGTATCTTCGACCCACTGAGCCTTCGTTTTCTAAGCTATAAAAAAGGGAACAAGAATGTGCATGTATCCTGTGGGCTTACTGAAGAACTGAATGATTAATTTTTGGCAAGTGCAGTGGGTTGAGTAGTGTCACCCAAAATCTTGTTCTACCAAGGACCTCAAAATGTGACCTTATTTACAAACAGATAAATTAGGATATGAACATGGCAACAAGACCAGTGTCCTTTTAAGGAGAAAGGACACCATGACAGAGCCAGAGAAGGAAGTAATGTGGAGATGGAGACAGATGGGAGTGATGGACCTACCAGCCAAGAAAACACAAGGATTGCAGGTAACTCCGGAAGCCACGGGAGAGCCCTGGGATTGAAGCTGCCTCGGAGCTTCAGAAGGAGCCTGCCCTGCCAACACCTCGATTTTGGACTTCTGGCCTCTTGAACTGTGAGAGAATAAATTCTGTCATTTTCAGCCACCGAGCATGTGATAATTTGCTGTAGCAGCCACAGGAAATGAATCCAGAAAGCATCTAGACTATTGACTGACATGTAATAAGAGCTATGTAACCGTTTGTTACATAAAAATTAATAAAGTGTTTGTAAAACCAGGTATCTGCAGGTCATTGAGCAACTCTTCAGTATGGAATTGTTTAGAAGGTGACTGGCTTACACAAAACACCTAGAAAGAGAAACGTTGTTTCTAATATTGACTCCAGTGGCAGTCCCGTGGCTGGGATGAATGGTGGCATTGATTATTATAAAACAACATGGAAACGCTGCGGGATGCAGGGCGAAGCTTAAAAACGGGGCGGAATCAGGACAGCTGTCCAAAACGAGGTCGTCCTTGAGGACAATCTTAACAAATGATTGAGATTTCTTCAGGCAACATTATATTCAACAGTTTGAACTAAATCTCTTATTAGCCATAATAAATTATCTATAGATGCGGGGGATTTTCTATGCCGACAAAACGTGAGGAATTTCTGTTTTTTCAATTTTCATGATTTTATTATTTATTTGTTTCTTTTCTGGCCTCATAGATAAGGAACATGCATAATGTATAATTCAAACAGGAAAAGTGAACACTGCTGGTTCAGTACTGATTTTAAAGGAAATATTGTTAATATTCTACCAGTAAGCCTATCTGTTGTAGTTTTTTGTAGATATTCCATAGCAGGTTGGGACATTTCCCTTTTATTTTTAGTTTGCAATCAAGGTGTTGAAATTTGCCTAATTTTTATCTGTATCTGTTGCAAAAAGCATATTGGGTTGACCACAGGCTTTATTTTTGAAGATATGAATTAAAACTTTGATCCACATGGAATTTATTATGATGTTATTTGTAGAGAATTCAACTTTCTTCCACTTTTTAATATGGCTGCTCATTTGCTTTAATGTGAAATGTTAAGCAACAATCCATTATTCTCTCTTTCCTCATTTTGAACATCACCTTTGTGAAACAGAAACCTCTGTATGTATTGATGCATCAGTCTACCTCTGTGCTTTTAGACTTTTTGTTTATTTTGTTTTCTCAAAGGTCATCTGTCTTTTCATACAACAGTACCACCATGTTTTACGTTTTTGAAGCTTGATAATACCTTCTAATACCTGCAGGCCAGTTCCTCCTCATTACTTTTTACAAAATGTATGTTTATTCTTATTTATTTTTTCACGTGAACATTACCAGAATCAAAGAAATAAATAAATAAAAGTGAATTTTAATTGACCATATTATTGAAGCCACAATAGAGTAAGACTGGCTTTTATTTAATGAAGAATACTATGAACAATTTTGCACAATTTATTTTGTGGTTTATGTTTCCATTTCTCTTAGGTAACTAGTTGGAGTACAATGATCTTAATCATAGGGTGGTCTATGTTTTTCTTTATAAGAAACTACCAAACCATTTTCAAAAATGTGTGTACCATTTTATACTTCATCAGCAATATCTGAGAGTTCCAGTTTCTCCACATCCTCACTAACATTTGTTGTTGTCAGCATTTTAATTGTAACCATTCTAGTGGTTGTGAGTTATATCTCCATATTCTGGATACAAGCCTTTGTTGGGTCATCAGAGTCAAAAATAAGTAACAACTCAGATATCCATAAACAGGACAGTGGATAAATAAATTGAGGTCTATTCATAAAATAGAACACTGCTCAGCTTTAGAAAGAAAATGTGTATGTATACATACCCATACAACAGCAGGGAACCTTATGAATATTATCTTGAGCAAAAGAAACCACTCCCAAAAGAAGTACATAGTGTCTGATTCCATTTATATTTAGCATAAAAACAGGCATAACTGACACAGAAACAGGTATCACAATAGTAATGGCATGTAGCTGAGGGATGTAATTAAAAGTGTCACAAGGGAACTTTCAGTTGTGGTACAAATAATGTATATTTTGGTCACAGTGATAGATTCATAGGTATATAAAAGTATCAAAATTAATCCACTTTATTAAATGCACTGAAGATATGTGCATTTCACTGTATGTAAATAATACCTTAATACTGAAAAAAATTTTTAAATATATGGTTTTGTTGAAATTTGTTTTTATCTTCATATTTTTACCCAAGAAATGACATCTTTCATTTTAATGTTTTTAATGACTCATGTTAGAGTTTAAAATGTTTTCCGTGTAATGTGCATCCCTTAAATTTATTTATAGTTAACTTGACATTTTTGTAACTTTTGCAAATGGAGTAATTCTTCCACTATATGTGTTAAGTTGATATCAGAATATCAACTTCATTACAGTTATTAGAAATCAGTTCTGTTGATAAGTTTTCCATATTAAAAAAATCACGTAGTTTGCAAAATAATATTCCACTTACATCTTTTCACTGCTTTTTTTTGTTGTTGAACTATGATGGCTATTACATCCAGAACAATTTTAGTAACTGTGATAAGAAAGAACCTCCCTGTCTTTTTCTTGAGTATAGAGGGAAGGGCAATCTAAAGGGACTGATGCTATTTTACTTGATTACGCATAATGTATTCCTACTTAATTAAGAATTTCTGAAAACAGTGAATACTTAATGAATAGAATGTATTTTTTGCATCCATAAAATATATATACCACATATATAATGAGTTAAAAGATTTCCTAATATGGAACCCCTTTTGCTTCTTTGTCTTAATTGAGATACATCCCTAATTTATAGTTCATATTATACTAAGGTAATATTTCCTGTTAGCTAATGTTTTGTTTAGAATGTTTGAGTTAATATTCATAGTGATATTTTACTTAAGATTTATTTTTTCCCTACGGTGTTTTTTTTTTTTTTGGTCTTTGTTTACATGACAGAATTAGATTTGTCTGTAGAGAAGATAATATCTAACAAAAAAAATGAAAATGATACAAATGCATCTTTCTCATGTAAAATAAATAAATTGCTAATCTGTCTAAGGCTGGGATGGTGAATCCTAGTAGCAGGGGCCGGGGTTCTCTATCTTTTAGCTGCAAATGTGCCTGGGAAAAATGGCATCTTTCTTCCAGGAGAAATGCCCAGTGGGATCCAGGACTCTAGTTGTAATACAGGATAAAAAAGAAAGAAACTCTTACTCATGGACAGCGCCCAAAGTGTGCAATGGGGCATCAGTGGCCTTCTTGCTGATGTACGATTTTGATTTTGCCTGTAGAAAAATTTACTTAGTATTTGTAGCTGGCTGTGAAATTCTAGTGTTTCCTGTTTTTAATCCTACATATTTGTTCCTTTGACTTCCTACACTGCATATGGTCACAGGAGCGCAGGCCAGCCTGGTTTTTCCGCTGTAACAGCTTGACCATTTGCTTTGACTCTCACACAGACCCTGGATTGAAAGCGTAGCCAAAGTGCTATAATACGCGCAAATACTGTTTCATTTATCGGGTTTAGTATGACTTTTCAAACTACAGGTTGAAGTCATTTTATTTCTGTCAACTTCTCAGGAATGATACCTTTATATAATTTGGTTGCATTGTTTTGTTTATTTTCCTTTTTTTTGTTTTTTTGTGTTTTTTTGGAAAGGATACCAAATATCACACATTTTGCATATATTTTTTCCATTTTGCATATATCTTTCCCTTACTCTTTTTACAACTTTTTGGTTATTTCTAGCATTTTGTTAGCTTTTGGTTTTCTCTAGGTCCCTTATTTTGTGTTCAACAGTGGTGGTGTTGCTCTCCTCTAAGATATTTTCCGTTTGATGTTCAATGATTTTATAGATTTATTGTTATTTTCCGAGTGCTTATTTGGTTATTTCTGTTTTGTGCTGTTCTCATTGTGGTTTTACTTCCTTGTTGTGCCACATCACTACCGAGTCACAGTATCTCGGGACTGTGCTCTTTCTGCATCTCACAATGTTCTCACTGGCTTTGGTGTTGTTGAATGTATGGCTTTGGGGCCCTATTGTGTAGTGATTAAGATCACAGAGTGTGGAGAATAATCGCCTGTATGTAAGTTCTGCCTCGGCAACTTAGAGTTGTGTCACCTTGAGTAAGTTAATTAACTATTGTGTTGTGGAGAGAGAGAGACAGAGAGAGAGAGAAGAGGGAACCAAATCAGTAGCAGGGATATGATAAGGACCAGCGAACGGTATCCTGATAAATGTCCAATAACCCGTTCTCGAAAGGAAAAGCAGAAAGCAAACACTGGTTTGCAACATTCGCCAGTTTCCATGCTATTTACTGAGACCAGGACCAATTTCAAGCCTCCACTGCAATGTCACTGAACTTGGAGTTGGGAAGAAATGTGCACAACTGCTCTTCCGAGCGAAAGAGCCAGGCCCCGCACACCACTGGTTAGGAACCATGTACACATCAGAAGTCAGTACATTTGATCTAAATCTCCTTTGCTCAGTGGTGACATCCTGTTGGTGGGATTTCTTGCCTGCATTGGATTTCCTGCCCAGTCCTCCTTTTCCTTACAATATCTGTGTATGGTCTGGGGTCATGCTTGTTCCTCTTTCATCAGGACTCACCTTTGAATTAGGCTAGTTTTCCTACACTAGTAGTGTGCTGGAGAATCGTCTCTGGGCGCGCTCAGGACTGTGACCTTGAGTTAGTCACCTAGGGGCACAGACACATATGTGTGGGAGCGAGTAATTTCACGCTTTCTCCTCCCCAAGCCTCCATCGGTGTTGCAGGCTTTGGATCCTGCAGACATGCTCTGCACTGCCTCTGGTCCATGGAGGCCGCTCCATGCAAAGACGACTGAGCTCTGCTTCCACGTTTATTTCCATCTTCCTTCATTCCCAAAACCACACCAAGCTGCACCCGCTTATTCTCCTCCTCCCACCTTGTGCACACTTGCCCATTTAACACAAAAGAATCATGGTTTCTCCCCGCAGAGCAACAGCTCCCTCTGAATGGCACTGTGCCAGCAGTCTGGGCTTTGCTGTCGCAAGTCCTGTGCCGGCACTTTCTACAACCCTTGCCTGCGATGCCCTTGGCGTCCCTTCCTCATGTCCTGTGGCTCAGGATTGCAGATGTCACCTCAGTTCATCAAATAGGGAGTTTGCATATGTGCTTCCTGTTATCCTGTTGCTCTTGGGCGTTTTCCCAGAAGAGAAGGAGACACTGTCCTCTTTATTCTAATGCAAGAAAGGAAACGTCCTTCCACTCCCACCTTCCTTCCCATCCTTAGGCTCAGTCTTTCTCTGGACTTAGCCCATTCTCCTCTCCTCTCCCCTCCTCTTCCTCTCCCTCTCCCTCTCCCTCTCCCTCTCCCTCTCCCTCTCCCTCTCCCTCTCCCTCTCCCTCTCCCTCTCCCTCTCCCTCTCCCTCTCCCTCTCTCTCTCTCTCTCAGAGACCTTCATTCTCTCTCTTTCTTTCCTTGAGTTCTTTTCATTGTGATTGTTAAACATGCATTTGTTTGACTACCAAAAAGGCAAAAGAAAAAAGGAATGACAAAGAGCAAAAGACAGCAGAGTAGACAGAAGAAACAAAAGAGGAAAGAAAAGAAGTCACTGGAACTTGCTGACCCCCCAGCTGCTCTGTCACAGTAAACACGTTTGCTGAGACGGCTGTTATCATGGTTTTATTGTGAAGTGGTTTAAAGATACTGGGAAATAGAGAGAATAATGTAGAGAAAAACCACGTACTCTTTACCCAGCTGTAACAAAACTTAACATTTCCACCTATTTGCTTCAGACATTTACTTAAGAAGAAAAAACCCACTGTGACCGTGAAGGGCCCTGCGTGCCCCTTCCCACACCCACATCTGGTCTTCCCTCCCATGTAAAACTGCTCTCCTTATTTTGTCTCTATAGTGCTCACACCTGTTCCATATCAATAAATTACATTCAAATGCTATGAATGACATTATTTCATATATATACATACATATATACATATATAGGTATATGTGTATTTCTCAATGTCTGTATTTTCCTCAAGGTTTTTGCAATTTTTCCATATCGATGCATCTAGTGCTAGTTCATGGATTAGAACTGCAGTGCCCCATTGCATCATGTGCGAAAATGCGCCGATGCAACAAATAGCGGCACTGTTTCCATATATTTTATTTTACAGATGTCACATAATACAAGTGCTCCAGTGAAGTCACTTTCCATCTCTCCTGCACACTTGTTTCTTTAAATGATGCTCATCTCCAGTTTTGCTTCTGTGGTGGCAAGGCTGTGTTGGGAAGTTGGATAGCAATGGACTAAATGTGTGTGCCCGCCCGCCCAAGTTCATACACGGAAGCCTAACCTCTGAGGTGATTTGGAGAAAGGTATTTGGAGGTGGGGCCTTTGGGAGGTGATCAGGTTGTGATGGCAGTGCCCCCGAGATAGAATTAGTGCCCTTATTAAAGAGACCCCAGAGAGCTCTCTTCTTTCGCCACTCCCACCATCATGAGGACACAGGGCAAGGGTGGCCCTCTGTGAACGAGGTAGAGATCCTTCCCCAGACACTGAATGTGCTGGTGAATTGATCTGGGCTCCTCAGCCTCCAAACTGTGAGAAATAATTGTCTGTTGTTTATAGGCCACTCAGCCAGTGGTATTTTTGTTACCACAGCCTGAAGGGACAAAGACACAGAGTGATCTCTGTCTGTAATCATAGGACCCTTTGTCCTGTTTCAATTCCACTAGTCAAACATTCCAAGATCCCACTGATCCCATTAGAAACAAAAATTGAAATGTACACCTACAAAGCCTGTTTTTCCTCTCTCAGGGAATAGGTGAGGGAAGGCTAAGAGGTGATATGAAACAGAGAAGATGGGTTTCCTGGAGAAAGGAGGAGTCCGTGAGAATGGTGGGGATGGGGAGGGAGGAGAGCAAGAGGCTCTTTCTTTGTAAGGATGAGGGGTATAAGGAAGGGATGGATGTTTGAAATGTCAACTGAGGTCCACCTTCTCTGCCTCAAATGGTGGAAGATGCACACAGGTGTTCAGGGGACAAAGGCATAAAAGAAGACCCACCCTGGTCAGGATGAAACCAACTAGAACCAGAAGGAGGAGCCTTAATGGTAATCACTACAGAGCTGATAAACTGCTCTCAATGTTTTATATTAATGTATATTCCCTTACAGTGTGTGTAACTTTCTGTTTCTTCATTATTCTTGTTAATGTTTGCTATTCTTAGGTATTTAAATATATTTTCTAATCTATGGAACATGTCAGTATCTCATCATTTTTATTTGCACTTCCTTGATTGCCAGTAAGATTGAGCTTATTATGCTTGTCTATTCATTATTTGTGTTTATTGTCAACAAATTTTTTATTTATATACTTTGCCTTATTTTTTTTTCTTTTAGATGGTGAAGTAAATATCAGGTTGTGAGTTTACTTTTTATTTCTAATTTGCTAATGGTTTATATCATAAACGGACAATGAATTTTATTAAATGTGTTTTGCAAATCTTTAAGATAACCAAAGCAAATTTTCTTTAAACTGCTAATTTAATATATTACATAGAAATGTTTCCTGATGCTTAACTGTATTTACATTTCTTAAATAGATCTGACTCTGCTTGCACTTTAATTAATGTTTTGTATCTATATCCACAAGCAAGATTAGTTTATGATAATCTTTCTTATATCATTATATGTGATTTTACATCAAGTTATAGTAGCCTTTAAATAGTTGGGTAGCTTTCATTTTTATTTATTTTTTTAGATTTTGAATATTTAAAAAATGAAATAGGGATTATTGATTTTCTTGGATGGATTAAACATCTTTGACTGTAAAACTATCTGGGCCTAATATCTTTTTGTGGTAAGAGTTAGTAGGGCAAGAGAGAGTGGAAACATTCTTATTATTGATTCAATTTCTTTAATGGTTGTGGCCGACTGAAAAATGATCCCCCAGTAGGTCCACATCTTAACCCCCAGAGCCAGTAAATATTACCTTATATAGACAGGGCGGATGTGATGTGGTTAAGGGTCTTTCAATGGTGGGATTACGCTGGACGATGACACAAATGTCCTCATAGGAAAGAGGCAGAGGGAGATTTAAGTACAGAAGGGAAGGATGGGCTGATGGAAGCAAGAGGTTGCAGTGATGCAAGGAAGGGGTCATAAGAGAAGGAATACATGGACTTTGGCAGGCAGGAGCTACAATATGGCAGTGAACCAGAAGACATGTGTCTAGATTTATCGGAAGAGTGTTCACATCTGTGTTTCGTATCCATTCAACCTCACCTTCATACCGCCTTGGACAACCACAATATGACATCTTTCCAAGCTTGGCAATTCTTTGTTCCTAAATATGGATCTCACTCATGATCGGCAAAACGCACTCCAGTCATCTAGCCTGAAGTGGTGACACATCTTAAATACCCTGTGCATTTTCAAAAAATATCTCCATGGCCAAGTGTGACAGACATGGAAAAGGATGTAGGGACTGTGATTAAAGAATGGAGGCTGGGAGATGTCATCAGTTCTAAAACGAGCTTTGCATGCAGGGATATAAACAGTGGGGCATATTTTAGAAAGAGAAGGGCTTTATGGACATTTCCCTGGAAAAAAAATTGCGTGAAGAGAGAGAGAGAGAGAGAGAGAGAGAGAGAGAGAGAGAGAGAGAGAGAGAGAGAGAGTTTACTTTGAATTTTAGAGGATGTATGTTCTCTCCAATCGCCATGTCTAAAATCCCAACGCCAAATAAAATTTCTTTAAGCTCTATAAGTGCATTACTGATTTATCATACCCAGTCTGAACAAAAGAGAGAAGAAAGACTGAAAAATATAGAATAGTGTCTCTGGGGAAAGGGGGTCAATAAAAAAAAAAGATATGACATTTGTGTCATCAGAATCCTGGAAGAAGATGAGCAAAAATAGTATGAAAAAATTCTAAGAAAAAAAGTCTGAAAACTACCCACATTTGGAAAGAGACACAAACCAACAGGTTTAAGAAGCCACTTCAAGTGCAAACAGATACATCTAAATGAATTCATGCCAAGACCATATTTAAACACATGAAAACTGAAGACAGAGAAAAAATCTTGAAAACAGGAGAGCGATGACACCTTACCTATAGGGACATATACAACAACCTGGCTGGCTCTCCAGAGGATTATGCTAATTAACACATGACAGTTCCTAAAGACTACCTACTCTATGATTCCATTTCATCACATTCTTGACCTGAGAAAAATCATATAGACAAAGAGAACAAGTTAGTTGCTGATAATGGTTGAGGACGATGCAGTAGTTTAGAGAGAAGTGGTTGTGACTATAAAAAGACAGGATGAGGAACCATCATAGTAATTGAGGTGTTTTGTATTTTGACTATCAATGTTCATATTCTGGTTGTGATATTTACTATAGTTTTGCAGATGTTACCATTGGAGGAAACTGGGTGAAGAGTATATAGTATTTCTCCACATTATTTCTTACAAGTGCATATGAATCTGCATTTATCTCAAAATAAAGTGATTATTGTTTTTTAAATAAATATCTGTTTGACGTTTTCAAAGGCACCAGATTAAATAGTTTTTACTCTTGAAGAGTTTTCTTTGTTAAAATCAGTTTTAGTGTTTTACTTTATTCTCTTTTGTTAAGTATTGTGTTAATAAGGACAAAGTATTAGAAAGTTGGATAAAAACAGAATTTTGCTGTAGAGATAAAATTATACGCAAACTTCTAGAGAAGAGCTTTAGACACACATAAGATCTTTTGTGGTCATTTACATATTTCATTCATTTTTCTTGTATTGATTTTCTGTGTCTTGCATAAACATCTAATAAATCAATCAGCACTTAAAATAAATCCATATCATTGGAAATTAGAAGTAAAAGGACAGTAGAAAATACTTTCATAGAATATATTTGCATTTGTTCAGGAAAAGCCCTACCCAAATTGTTTGGGCTTCACTGAGATATATCTGGGAAAATCAGTTTAAACTTTAGCTAAGAATAGAAGAATCAGTGTTGTCGTATTAGTTTCCTCTTTACTCTTGTGTCTCTTTGATTTACTCCATGGTTTGGAATTAGCCTGAGACCCTGACACATGGTTTCATTTGAGCAACATGCCCAGAAGTAATGCTTTTGAGCCAGGTCTTGAATGAACGGTGTCTTGATTATCACAGGACCAGGGGTGGATGTTTTGTGTTTGGGAATCACACAACTGTTTTACTGTGACTGAAATTTACTGAAGGTCATCATGGCTAAATAATTAAGTAAAAATACTTAAAGCCTAATTTGATCATTTTTATTTACTATACAACTGGGACATTAAAACTTAAAATCCAATTGCTATCTCTCTTCATTATGATTCTCCCAATCCTTTTACAGTATATCATCCAAGAATAGTCACAGGGATATTTTGGAGGCTTCACATTGTGAATTTGAGTCCACAATATACTGTTCTTTTTACTCCAGTAAAATATAAGTTTTATGATTAAATGTTTTTATTAAAAATACCTGAGCCATATCTAATTAGCACTTAGAATATTATTTTTCCAACATATATTTCCTAATGTTTATATATTATGCCTTTGAATTTATATGTTTCTGCTTTGAATATTACTATAAATAATGGCATTTCAGGAAGAGCTAGGGTGTTATTTAATTTCTTTAAAGATCCACCTACTTCCAATCAAGAACTTTGTTGTAAAGAAATATTACTACTGCTATTTGGAAGTTCAATTTGCTGTTGGGCTGTTGGTTTTGTTTCCAATCAAAATCTACTGTGCTGTTTATATTGCTATCATCATTTGTTTGAAATGTTTTTGTTTGTATATTTTTCTCTCTGGAATCTAATTCTTGAAAAGTGAAAATTCTGCATATCTTCTAGTGTTCTTTTCCCATTAGTATAAAACCCAGTGTTATCACATTGTAGAATGTTGTCATTACCTTCCTCCAATGAGTTATACAGTGACTATTTTGACAAAACAAAGGTCAGGGTATTCAGAGTTTACCTAGTTTAACTAAATTTTTTTATTCAATTTCTTTCTCAGTCTTATAGTTTTTCTAGAAACACAAGCATATACCCTCTGCTCACTGCATCTTCCTGATGACTGTGCCTGAAACTAGGTCTGACATTGGACAGACTAATTTTCCAAGCCTTTGGTTTCCATTGGAAATGTCTAGTTCAAATTATAGAGGTTTTCAGGGCAAGGACTTCTAACTATGGTTTAATAACTGTGGAACATTTTTAGTTATCTCAAGAAATATGACAAGGCTCTTGAAAACTTGTGGAAGGTCAAGTACGATTCACTTTAACATCACTAATAGATGGTAATAAAGAGTCTGTCTCCATTTTGGGTATTTGACTGCTGACAGTCATTCATCTTTCCCCTTCTCTTTCCCTCTTGCCTCAGTCTGGCCAAGTCAATAAATAGCTCTGGTGGTCCTTCTGATTGTGTGAGTGGGAAGTTCACACCATATAATCAAGCCCTACCTACTCTCACACAGGTAACCTCTGCCTGGCCCCATTCCCTAACCACAAGCAAAGCCACACCAGTTTCCCACCTGCTTGTCTCAAGCCAGTTTTGTACCAACTTGGGAGGCTGTCCTGACCCTTTTCCCCAAAAATCCTCATTATGTGAATAACAAAACTATATCCTCTTGGGATAAGTATGGGATTATCCATCTCAACATCTAAACCACTTATGTTGAGAAGTCCATCTGCCTTTTCTGAGGTGACTACAACATAAATAAACAGATAGATGATGATGATAGATGACAGATAGATAAATAGATAGATAGATAGATAGATAGATAGATAGATAGATAGATAGATGATAGATAGATAATAGATGACTTATTTAGTACTCTTATGAAGAATGTCATAAAGATATCACACAATCATTTAAATTAGTATAGAAACTTTTAAGTAGCTTTTCTAAATAATCCATTTTTGTTGTCTGACTATTAACAGAGTGTTAAACCCTTATTTAGTGTATCTACATTTTCATGCCTCCTAGCTTGATATTTATAGATAGCTTCCTTCTATAAATATTATGGATCTCTTGTCCATTCTTACTTTAAGAAGCTTCGTTAACATAACTGGTGTCACCTCCATCTCTGAGAGTTCTCTCTTGTCATTCTTGGTGCCCACTCCACCATCTCCTTTGTTGCCCTTTGTTCTTGAGTGCACCCAGACTGTGTCACCTGCTGAGTCCCTGCTGTTTGCCATTTACTGGTATACATTTTCGAGCCTGTTGATCACACTGAGCACTGTTTATTACCTCATGAGTTCAACCTCTGTGGACAATAGAGACATTGTTAGAGAAACAAATTCTAGGCTTAGCTAAAATTTCTTCCTTCTCTATGTCCTTAGACTATCTAAAGCTGATTCTTTTTGTAACTGTTAACTTAGCAATAGCCTTTATTAAGTGAATATAAGTTTGCTAAAGAAATAGTTGAATGATAAATATTGCACCATTTCCAAATCCCTCTCGATAACATTCCTCTCCAAAGCAAGATGGAGAAATGTGGGGTGAAACAGTTTGGTAGGCTCACCACTGGGGGCTCTGTCAGCATACAGATTTCTTGATGGTCACTCTGGCTGCTTAGACAGAGCTGTTGATTAAAGAGTTGTGTGCTTCATCATTTCAAAACAAGGAAAACTTGAAAGAAATGTTTGTAAAAGAATTTCAACAATGACTTCATGATGGCATAATACCTCAGGTCACAAAATCTAAATGTGCATAACACTTTCCCAGATGAGGAAAGCATGTGTGGGTGGGTCCCCAACATTTTAGCCTAACTCACTGATTATCAAAAAGAAAAAAAAAAAAAAAGCTTTAGTTGTTTTGTTTTGTTTTGTTTTTTGGTGTGTGTGTGTGTGTGTGCGCACGTTTGTTTAATGTATTGCTTCATTTCAAAACATAAAATAAGAAAATTAAGTAACCAATGTATAATTCTAAAATGTCAAGTATACTTGGGACATAATATATTATGTTTGCTTTGGTAACTGTAATTTTGAAAAGTGTACTGAATATCTTAAGAGAAAATGTGACAGCACAGTAGATAAATTTCAGAACTGTTCCTCTTTCTAATTTAACTGGAAGGGTAAAGGCCCGAAATTGACCTCTGCTTCCTATGAATGCTTTTCTTAATGACCTACTTAAAGATATTGCTAGAAATCAAGCCAGTGTACTTCATTATGGAGGAAGGAAAGCAAACCCCCAGGAAGACATCATGAAATATGGGGTGCATTCAAGGAAGCTAATGTGAAAAGACCACTGGCCAAATCCTTTGAGCTCTGGCTGAAGAGTAATAGGATATGTCCTCATTTAAGTCAGAAATACTATTGTTGGGAGCAGACTTCCTTATCCCTGAGTCTAAGTTAGTATTTACAAATCTATTAATTTTGCTGCAATATGGCATGACTTGGGAAATGTGATTGCTGTGAAAATGTTTAACTAATAGTAACCATGACCTTGCAATTACCAAACTATCCATTAGCTGAACCTTCTAGAGATTGGTTCTATCCTTGGGGTGACCTCAGGAATATTATGTCCATCCGAGAGGAAAAGGGCTCAAATGTGCTCAGCAACAGTTTGTCCTTAACTGAGAGCTCACTGTTGTCTCTGTGCATCTCAGTGGTTTTCTAGAGATGCCATAATAAAGTATCACAAATTGTGCAGCTTACAAGACAGAAGTTTACTTTCCCACTGCTTGGAAAACCAGAAATCGAGATCAAGGTGTTGGCAGGGTCGGTTCCTTCTGAGGCTTCTCTCGTTGGGGTGTAGATGTCTGTGTCCTTCCTGTGTCTTCACATCACCTGCCCTCTGTGTATGCCTGTACCTCTGTTCAAGTTTCCCCTTTCTATAAAGACATCAATGGTATTGGATTAGGGCCTACCCTAATGACCTCATCTTAACTCGATTATCCCTGTAAAACCAAATGAGGTCACATTCATAGGCATAGGGGGTACACAATTCAGCTCATACCAGTGTCACTGCATGGCTTTCAAAATAAGTAAGATTTATTAAAATATAAAAATATGAAAAAGAATGGCAACACCAAATACACGAGTGCATAGCAAGAAATTTATTCACTGTGGTGAGAATGAAAGATGGCACAGAAACTTTGGAAGACTGTTTGGCAGTTTCTTAAAAAGACTACACATGAAATTGCCATATGACCCAGCAATTGCATTCTTAGTCTTTATCCCACAAAAACAAGCATGTGGTCACACAAAAGCCATACACACATTGTAATGGCATATTTATCTGTAACTGACTCAGAAGCCCTTTGTTAGGTGACTGGTTAAATGAGCTGCGATATAGTCATACCATAGAACACTACTGGGGAAAAATAAACCAACAAACCAACAAACTATTTGTTTCTCATTTGTTTGTCTTGTTCTTTCGTTGTTTTTGGTTTATATACCACATATCAGTGAAATCATGTGGTTCTCTGCTTTTAAAACAAACTATTGATACATTCAATAACTCACTTGGATAAACCTTAGGCTGTATTCACTGGAAAAAAGCAACAACAAACAAAACAAAACATAACAAAAAACAATTGGACGTTATCTACTGTGTGGTTGCATTTATATAATATTCTTGAATTGATGGAATTATAGATATAGAGACCAGAGAACAGTTTAGTAATTGTTCAAAGGTTAGGGAGAAGGCTGAGATGGGAGAGAAGTGAGTGTGGCAATGAAAGGGTAGCATGAGGGATCCTTGTGCTGATGGAAAATTCTGAGTCTTGAGTACATAATGTCATTATCCTGGTTATATTGTACCGCAGTTTTTCCAGACATTTCCTTTGAGTAACTTGGTCAAAGGTATACATGATTCCACTGTATTATTTCTTACAATTGCATGTATTTCTACAATGATCTCAAGATAAAATAATTTAATTTTAAAAAGTGATGGCTAATTTAAACTCTATGGAGGTCAACTGTATACTCTGGGTACCATTTTTTCATTGAATTGTTTCAATAATCAAGAAATATTTTTAAGATCCATTTTCCTCCCTGAAATGGTATTAGTCCCCTACTAGGACTTGTGTTCTTGACAAAGTGAAGTTCATCATTTCCCTGAAGATGTCCAACGTGGGCAAATTTCATTGTTTGCTGTTATAGTGAAATACCCCACGCCATTATCCATAGGAAGCAGGAAATAAATATATATTTTAAAGGTAATGTTTGTGTACATATCTAGGTGGGTGAAAATAATGGATATTTAATATCTTTGTGTGGGTAACCCATGTGAATTGCAGAGTATGCTAGGACTACCTATTTTGTGTGGCTGCTTATTTTCTTGTCTCTGTATTTCCATTGGTCAGTGTCTCTTTGTGCTCTACGGGAAAGAGTTCAGTATCTCACTTTGAATTACCTGACCCTGCCCTTCAATTTGAATTATCTAACAATTTTGCAGATCACCCAGATCAAAGCAGGTGACAAGGGAGTGCCATTTGCTCAGCTCACCATCCACCTCGGTGCTGTTTTGGAAGCTCCCACAGGGGTCAATTGATACAGGTCTGTGTGGCCAACCTGCACTGCGGGGGAGGCCTCTGACCCCTACAGTACTCTCATCATGTGCTCAGGGCTGGTTCCCCAGGCTCACTGCTGATTAGACAGCTGAGTGCTGAGTCCCAGCCATCACAACCATTTTTGTACCATAGCCATCTGTCCCTCGTGGTGACCTTGAGTGAACCAGTCTCGACCTCCCATTTTCAGAAGACATGTTTATTTCAGAGACTTCATTTCTGAGCCTCCTTCCCTTACCCCATCTAACACACAGCTTTCATGATTCATCATACACAAAAACCTTTCCAGAATAAATCTTGGGTAACAATTGTTCATGCCTCGATTCCTTATGTAAACTGATGTTTTTTCTCCAGTGTCAACTTTGCAGATAAGTGTTCTGGGAAAGAGACATGATGATATTCCATTGAATATCAAATTGGAAAAAGGAAATTTCCTTGAGTTGGACATATTTGGGTAATTCAACAAACTTAATTTTGTCAAGTACATAGCCCTAATGCAGGGCTCGTACAATCTCAGGAGGTAAATTGAACTCAACACTATTCCTTGATTGATCCTACTCTATTCCTGCTTCTCAAGGAAATCATTCATGATGTGTTTTGTGTTTTGTTTTTTTTTTTCATAACTTGGGAGACCGATGTCAAAGTGCCCTTCAGTGTCCCCACTCAAAGAGTCCAATGATTAATCATTGTTTTAAAAGGCAGTAGGAGACTGACTCCCAGAATGTTGAAGGGAGGAGCACCATGAACTTTCTCTGCCACAAAGAACTATTTAACTGGAGGAAATTATAAAAATGAATTATGTAAAGTCTTTAGAAATCATCCTAAGTGCATAGAGCAACTGAAGAACCATTCATTCAATAAAATTTACTAAATATCAGTAAGAACAGCAACAATCTATGGCATTTGAGCAATAATCCACTCCCTGTCCCCCTCCTTCCCTGTTCCCAACTTCCGTCTCATGGAAACTTCTGTGGGAGCTATTCTGCAGGAGGATGCATTAAGGACAGTGGGGCCTCCTTTCTCTAAAACTACAGATCAAGGGCTACCATTTTGCCCAAGCAAAGGCAGGCTATTGTAGTTTCTCATTTCTCCCAGATCTGCATTGCAGAAGTTTCATTCCAGTTATAGCTGAGATTTCTGGGGCTTTTTCCTTCAACTAGCCCCTGTTCATGGCTGGTTGGAACTACTGGTTCCAATTGTCCCTGTCCCCAATTTCTCATAGAGTAGAAGTTCAACATCAGGAGAGACAATGGAAAAAACAAACAAACAAGCAAATAAAAATACCAGGGAATACTATCCCCCTCCCCTAGCATCCTCTTCCTAGAGCAGGGTGACACTCCAACAAAAGTGGTCCTGGACCCAGCACTTGTGCAGTGGAGCAGAGGCTTTGCAGGTGAGAAAGACAAGGCTTAAGAATTATAAACTGCAATTCTTGAAGAGACTGAATATTTATAAAGAAGTAGGAAAAACTCCATGCTTAAGGACATTGTTTTAATAACAATAGGAGATCTTGGAAGAAAGCAGTTAAGGGGAGGCTAGTTGCTCAACGATACGAGTTCATTCTGTCAAAAAATCAACTTAAAGTTTCCTTGATTTTTCTCTATTGCTTTTCTAATCTCTATCTCATGTATTTCTACTGTAACCATCATCATTTCTTTCTTTCTGTTTCTTTACATTTAGCTTGCTCTTCTTTTTGTGTGTGTTTAAGGTGGAAGTTTAGGTTATTGGTTTGAGACATTTCCTCTTTACTAATAACATGTGTATTTTGTGCTATAAATTCCCCTTACCTCATTAATGCATTCATGACTGTGGCCTCTGAAAAGCATCCTTGAGTGTTGATAGATTCTCTACAAACTTTGTCACTGCACAAACTTTCCTTTGTCAAAGAGCTGGTTGGGCCTTCCTGGAGATAAAACCGGGAATTTGAATCATTTTTTATTGTTTATTCAGTATAACATAGGAAAATCATGTAGTACATGAAGGTAATTGTGTGTTTTAAACATGAATGTGTGTTAAGTTTATCTCTACAGTGTGTTAAGCTATATTTAATCAGAAACACAGGGGCATAGCTCCTGCAGTTCCATCAGAACAAACATAAGTACATGAATTAACCTTTATTGTAATAAAGCATGCTCACTAGTTCTTTCCCAAGGAGTTCCCTTCAGATTTTCCAGAAGTTTTGGACTTCTATGAATGTAAAGTGGTGTTTTTTTTAAAAAAAATGACAGTGCAAATATACGACTACATGCACATTCAATGTAAACATGATCAGTATGCAAGCACTGTGAGACCAAGAGCTGCTCAAGAAACTGTAAAGAAATCTATGCAATTTTACTAACAATTGTCACCCCAATAAATAAAATTAAATAAATAAATAAATAAATAAATAAATAAATAAAAAGATTGAAAACTAAAAAAAAGAAAAGAAAATTCAAGTACTAAATGAGAACTATTGAAGACATGATTGATATTATTCTAAATAGCCTAACATTAAAGATTTAAAAGAAGGACACGATGTCCCATTGTGACAAAAACAAACAAACAAACAAATAAACAAAAAAAAACAATGTCTGACTAATGTAGCAATCTTGAGTATAATTCCTTAAATTTGGAACTTAGTTTTTTAAATATTAGATTGCAAGTAATAAATTGGTAAGTAGACTTGCTCTCAGCATTAAATGACAAACGTGTTTCTACTTAGTGAGAGCTAAAGAAATTCACATTTCTTAGTTCTGACTGAAAATACAAGATCCTAATTAAAAAATCATTCGAGAGGAATAAAAACAAAAGCACAACACAACTACAGCCTAAAGTAGTGCCCAGAAGGAAACCTATAGCTGTAAATCCCAATATTAAAAATTAATGATAATAAAAATAAAAATAAATAACCGAAATGTCTACCTTAAGAAACTAAACAAAGAATAGTAAATTAAACCCAATGCAAACAGAAATAAGGAAATAATAAAAATGAGAGTAGAAATAAATAAAATAGAGAGCAGAAAAATAATGGAGAAAAACAATGAAAACCAAAAGTTAGTTCTTTGAAAAGATCAAAAAAGTGAACAAGTATTAACTAGACTGACCAAGAAAAAAAATAAGAGTACATTCCAGTTACAAAAGTCTGGAATGAAAGAGGAGACATCACTACAGACCATATAGAGATCAAAAGGTTAGCAATGGAATACTACTAACAACTGAATATCAACAAACTAGGTAACATTGAAGAAACTGTTAAGTGACATGAAGGGAAGCCCACGGTGTAGGGCTCTAAAAAAGGGTATGGTCCCTGCCTAGACATGTTCTGGAGCTCTGAGATATCCTTGTCCTGTGGAGAGGGGCACTGCCAGGGGAGTGTATGGACTGGACCACTGAACTGTGTGACCCTTACTTAATTCTGAGAGAAGTTGTTCAAGGTTCAGATTTATTGACTATTATCAGCTCCCTGTTGAGTTATAATCACTTCAGTTCACTTAATACAATTATTGTTTAGTTTTAGCAGACAATATCAACAACAAAAACACAAGAATTAGTTGAAACCACAAATACACTCTGCAAAAGTGCTTTCATGCATTCAAATTAATATGTAAACTATGCTGATATATTATGTTTTGTTTCATTTTTAATCTATATTTTTATTTTTTATCTAGTACTATAAACAAAAGTCTGTTGGCTAAAATTATTCAAACTGCACAGATTGACATATACCAATTTATATTACATAGAAATGTAATGTAAAAATGTACATTATAGTGTACATTTAATGTAGAAATGTAAAAAAATGCATTTTCAATTGCAAGAAAGAAAGTAGATAAGGTGTAGAAAATAGATAAGAAAGTTGAAAAAGGCACTGCATTTTCCCCAGATCTGTTTGGACTCAAATCCACCATAGAATGTTGGATTTCCTTATAATTATTTATTTGTTTACTTTTTCATTTGCAAAGTGAGTGCACGTGTTACCTATGTACTCCAACATTATGACATTATTTGAAAACAAACATAAATGATATGTAAATCCTGGATAAACTGATTTAAACAGGAAAATGTTTTAAACTAAGGAAAATTTTTTGAAATCATGCATCCAAGTATTTGTTTACTCTAAGGCCTCATTCAGTAGAAAGTAAAAGAAAGGAGTTGCTGTCATTACCAGGAAACATGGGATGAGACCCAACAGAAGAGTGCCTGTTAGGAGTCTGGAGACATGGCTCTAGCATCCACTCTGGACTGACTATTTGAGCTGTGGTCAACTGTGGGACATTCATTCCCCTGGGGTCCTGTCAAGGCTAAATCCCCATAGTTACCATTCTGAGAGCCAAGTGGCTCTTTCAAGTTCAAGGTAATATTAATAGGACTTATTTATCAATGGTTGAAAACTCCAGGGTTTTTAAAAGTTCATACCTAATCTAACACGTCTTTTTTTTTATGTTGAGGAATTCCAATGCATGCAACTTATACATTTAAAGTATGTTTATAATTTAAAACACACAACAATAAGAATAATTAGAATTTGTAGCAATACATAGTAATCTAAGGTAGATTGATGGATATGATTGCTCATCCTCCCTTTTAATTATTAACAAGACACATGTTAAATCTAAAAACAAATTTTCAGGTATTGAATCTCTTGTGAATCACCTAATGACATGATTTGAAGACCCTAAATAAATAAAAATAATTGTAATGATATCTATCCAGGCATCATTAGATTTCCAATGATGAAAGAGAGAGAGAGAGCGAGAGAGAGAGAGCGAGAGAGAGAGAGAGAGAGAGAGAGAGAGAGAGATCAACTTTTGGAGATGGATAGATGTGGGTTTTGATTTATGATTTGCCACTTACTAGGTCTGTGATGTTAGGCAAGTTGTCAGACTCCTCTGAGCCAGGACACTTAATTTACAAAGTGAGGAACATTGAATTATTCCATTGCATATCCAAGAGTAAAATAGATAGATGATTAGAAAAATACAGATCTAGGGAGATAGGCATACACAATGTTGAAATTCCTAAGAAATAAGTTTATTATTATTATTATTATTATATTATTATTATTATTATTATTATTATTATTATTATTAATTATTACCACCACTCATGAGACTCACTTGATTGAAGGTGTGCGCTTCAGGTGCATTTCACCCACACAATTCATTTAGGATCATTTAGGATCTCAGTGAGATCCTAAACTGAGTTAGGGAGTAACTGAGTTTGAGATCATTTAGGATCTCAGTGAGATCCTAAACTGAGTTAGGGAGTAAGCTACAGGAGCGTCGATGCGTAAACAGCAAATGCCCCTTATGTGCAACCCCCTTAATTCAGATGGTAGCTATTGGAAAACCTAGTTTAAGAGTGATAATAAAATCCAGGTAAGCTCTGAACACCTTTCCATTTCAATATCCAAGTGAAAGCTTTGTGCAACTACTATATGATGATGAAATAGGATGTGCCATGCCTTTAGTGAGTAAACACTTTCTTACTGTCTGTTTTGCAAATTGGATTACATCATTTTGTAAATAGAGAATCTCTTTCAAAAAAAATACTGAGCAAATTTTTGACTTGCAGTAACAATATATCTCTCAGGCTTAGCTGGGCCCAAGGGCACTGAGCTGAGAGAAGGCGACCAGAACATAGGGTGCCTGGCATTGTGCCACATCAGCCATGAGCTTCCTCCCTTGTAAGTCCACTTCTGCATTTCTCCCTGTCCTTGATGTAATGACTAAATTGTTACGGGTGCAGATGGAGTGCCATCAAGACCTTAAAATCCCTCAGAGGTGACCATATGGCTCCCCTCACCTTTTAATATTTAATGATGGTCCTTGGGCACTCTCCAATTATTACTTTTTTTTTTTTTTTTTACGTATGAGTGAAGATTGTTGTCACACCAATTAAAAAAATTCCTACCAAAGAAAATCCACCCTACAAAATTTAAGCTGTTTTAAATAGAGAATTTTACTTGAACACAATAAAATATTTGCTAAATACTTTGGTTGAAGACCAAATTACTCTTTGGTAGATGTTTATCTCTTTAGAAATATAGACAATCTCAAACACCCTGTCTGGCTGTTAATTTTCTTAATCAATGACAGGCTTTTAACACAAGTCATGGCCAAGTAGTATTATTGAGAAAAAGACTGATGATTTTACTTAAAAAAAAAAAAAAGAAAGAAATGGAAACGACAAGGTCTACTTTCTCTGTTAACATTATCCTGTTGGATGCTCTCAGCAGCAAGATTGCTGTCAAGCATAACTGCTCTTCTCAATTTTATTGTGAGAACAAACTTTTAACACTGAGAACTATTTGTTTAAACACTTGTGAAGGCTGAGTCGTGAGTTGGTGGACATCTTATTACAATCTGTGCTCTCCATCCTGAATAAAAGCAATAGATGTGCCCTGAAGGCCGAAGTCACAAGTCCCACTGTGGAAGCTACTAGCTTACCTTTGGAAGGAGAGAATTCATTGAGTGTGGTTAGTATTTCATAGTTATTTAGTCAAGCTAGTGCATCTTTAAAATTATTCTTTAAAATTAGTATCTTTGTTTTTCCATTCAGATATTTGTGATATTTTCCATTCAGTTATTTGTGATATTTTCAATATCAATTATTACTTACAATAACTAAGATACAGAAACAACTTAAGTGTCTATCAGTGAATGAATGAATAAAGAAGATGTGGTACATACATACAATGGAATACTACTCAGCCATAAAAAGATGAAATATCATCATCTGGAACAACATGGATGGATTCTGAGGGTATTATGCTAAATGAATTAAGACAGATAGAAAAGGACAAATCCATATGATTTCACTCATGTGTGAAATATAAAACAAAAACCTAACAAAACAAAGCAAACCAAACTCTTAAGTACAGATAATAGGATAATGATTACCAGTAGAGAAGCAAAACGAATACAGACTCAGAGACATAGACAATAGAATGATGGTTACCAGTGAGGGAAGGAGTTGGAATGAGGGTGATCTGGGTAAAGAGAGAAAAATATATGATAATTGAAAAAAACTAAAGTTTTGGGGGTGAACATGTAATAGGTTATACAGATATTGAATTATAATGTTTCACACCTGAAATTTATATAATGTTATTAACCAGTGTTACCGCAATAAATTTAATTTAAAACAAAAATGAAGAGTAACACACACCCTTTGCTAAATAGTTATTAGCTTTTAGAGAAAACCCAGCATTTGCTCATGTACACATGCAGATATCGGTGTCTACTAATTAAAAAACTGAAACAAACAAAACAAAACACCATTCAAGCCCATAGGTCAGTTATAATTTCCCAAATGGTTCCATTGCTATTCTAATGGAAAGTCACCTGGAATCCTTTCTCCCTTTGTGTTCTACTCAGTTTCTTCTGTGGCTTTAGTCAGGGCACACTTTTTGGTGCTAATGTATCGGTTTGACTGACATCTGGAATGAGCTGCTAAGGCGAGAGTTTATTTTAACAAAGATGGGATTGAGAAGAGGTTGGTCCCTTGCTTCACTTCCTAGTGTCAAAAAAATTTGCTCTATTTTGATACTTGCCTTTGTTCCCTTCATTGGGGAATTTAACTCTATGATAAACAGACATTACAACTTGTTTCAGGAAGTGAGTGGCTGTGGCTTTGATGGATGCCCCTGGCTCGCTCTAGGCTGCCATTCAGTAATTGCTGCCACCAGGCATGATGCAAACCCACCTGCCTTCAGTCCTCCTTTTGGACAATGCACCCTCTTCAGAATCTCCCTGCTAACCCTTGAGCTGATTTTAATAGCTCCCTCGCCATGTCCTGAGGCTAGCTATCTCAACACTAAATCCTCCATCTTGTAAAGCCTAGTTGCTTAGGTAACACTTTGCTCCCTCCAATGTGATCCTCTGTGATATAGGCATTCCTCCTTCTTCCAGGTGACTTGAAGGGGTAATCACATAATTTACTTGGAGCCACAGTTAAGACAGCTTTTTTTCTCTAGAAAAAGGAACAGTAGAACATAATTTCAAACTTATAATAATATAATCTGGACCACTAGAAGCAGACATATCTACATTCTGAAACTATGAGTCATGAATTTGTCTAAATTCCATTTATTTGAAATTAAATTACCCAGCCTTCTCTCCACCATTTGGAACAGGCATTCTGCAGGCAAGGAGGGAATTGTTCCCTGCTCAGGTCTCTGGGGGGTATGCATTCTCCAGTTGTTGAGTGACTGTAGAGAAGCCATGTCTTCAGCTAGTTTACAGAAATTTGAACTCTGCCCTCGAGGTCACACAAACCCCAACAGAATGATAGCTTTATGAACAAGCCACTGTTTCCTGAGACAACAGACAGATGTGTGCTGAGGCATTGGGAAAATAAAATTTTCAGGGAACATTTCAGTCTTATTGTTTATAATAAGACATTCAAAATATTGGTAATTTCTTATCTTTCTAAGCTATAACAAGAACTGTGGAAGTCTCAATCTGTCTCATTGAACCTGTGAATTAGTATTTTGGGGATAAGCAAAAAACAAAATAATTTCACACTGACTCACTCATTTCATCACATGATCAGACATGGTCCTCATTTGTCCTAGCACCGAGAGGTCATGTTTGAATTATTTAAACCCTCTAGAAAAATATAAACTATCATTTGGCTGTAAACCTGCACCAGTTGTGTGTAGGTGTCAGTACATTTCTAGCTTAGTTGGTCAGTTTAATGGTGTATAAAGCTAAAATGCTGCTGTATGTTGCACTGGACAGGCATGTTTGAAAGTACAAAAAAAAATAAGATAGATATTTGTACACGTCTGTACTTTCAAACACACATGTCAGGTGCTTTGTTCAATAATTTTGTGATTTTATAACTAATAGAGCTGTCACCAGATTGATTTTAAAGCAAAGAGACTTCTGAATCCATGGTGAATCCACGTCAGGCACAGGAACTTCTCATAATTTGGGGGAGGCATTCAGATTGCTTTCTTGTTCATTGGACATCTTGGCACTTGATTTTCAGTTGCTTCCGATTTGATGAACATTTTTGGTTAAAATCCAAGGAAGAGTTCATGAGAGGAAATTGCTCATAAAGGGACCCAAAATGCCGTAGATAATCAAACTACAGGTCCTTTGTCTTCCTTTGGACATTCCTTACAATGGGGACTTCAGGAAAGCAATGAGGACAGAAGCACTTGTGACCTCATGACCTCTGTACATGTCTGAGGAGAAAGGTGAATAGTTCTGCATGTACTCTGACTTCCAGGAAAAACCCTCTTTACGCTCCACCTTTCATTCAGTTTTGCCTTTGCATATCTTCTCTGAAAACGTGTTAGTCTACGTATGTATTCACATTGAAGTTTAATTTCTATTATCTATCTATCTATCTATCTATCATCTATCTATATCTATATATACATATATATACCTGTGCGTGTGTCAGTGTATTTATAAATCCTCGTGAAACACCTGCCTAGACGATGGATTCTCTGTCTGCGCGTACAAGTCCTCTTTGTACTTCACTGCCTCGTCGGATTTGCATTGTAAAGTGAGTTATTGCCCAGTCACACTAGGCTCCAGCATCACTTTGCTAAAGCTTAGGAGACTTTCTTGTTGTTATTCCTCATACACTTGTCAAAATGAGCATGTTTATCATACTGGGTGTTCTGGTAAAGTGGAACTGCTAATTGAATTTAAAAGGTTTATTCAAATCCCAGGACAGCTTCCTGAGCCTGAATCACTTGAGTTTTCTATATTTAACACTCCTGGTCACTCCCTCCTCCCATAAGCTTGCTCTGGTTTTGACAGTAATTACTCCCAGGTGTCAACCCTATCCGTCTTAACCCTGGGCACGGGCCCTCCTTCTCCTAGCATTGGTGTCGTGTCTTCAAGGCCTTGTGGGCACGTTGAAGCCTCAGGCATGGATTTGACCATCCCGAAGGGTAAGTAAGAAGGTGACTTTTTGTCTGATGGTGCCTGACAATCTGAACTAGCTCTCTCGCTCATCAGTGACGCTGAGCATTGCCAAGTGTTTCCGGATCCCCCACAATGCACTTCAAGATTGTCGCAGATTAACCTGGGAGCATGCTCCCTTGAGTTCACCTCTGACACGTAAAGAACTTGGAGTCATCACTCCATCCTCACAAGACAAGGCCAGACGAACTGAGACTCAATGACTTTCCTTAAATCCACCAAAGGATTGAGGTCACTGGGCAAATCATTACCTCGGAAATCTGTAGAGACAGATGCAGAGACACAGCCAAGATCAGCTCACCTGGAGAAGTACCTGTGGGTCTATGCATGGGAAAGGACCCTTCAGTGGTCATTTTGATGAATTGCTGGATGCTGAACATCGAGTAGCTTGAAAGTAAAGAGCTTCTGAGGACCCAGACTGAAGATGGTCCCCATGCTATGGTAGGTTTCACGTCCGGAAACACCACTAGGTTTTTGGAGAAAAATCCCCATGTGATTTTGTGGAAGAAGGAACATAACAACTGCTGATGTATTCTCTTGATTAGCCTCATAATATGGATTTAGGGGAAGAATATCACAGAGGTGAGATGCCCTTCTCCCTGGTTTCCTGATTTCTCCACTGAAATGTTACTTTTTTTTTTTTCCATTCTCTACAAGTTAGAAGCAAGTCACTAAGTTCTGCCCACATGCAAGAAAAGAAGAAGCATCAGATAATTTGTGGAGCTGTGTTAAACCAACAGTAATTAATAAGTATATTGGAGGAGATAATCTGAGAACATACACATGTCCTCTTCTCCTTAAAATTCCTCACTCTAATTTGAACACCTACCAGTGAATCTTATCTGCAGTGACGATCACCCTGATATTATAATGGCAAATTTTAATTTTCCCCATTCCTCCTCTATTTATTAATTAGAATTTTTGTCATAAATGTGTTTTCATTCTTCCCCATTTGTTTATTATTTTAGTCACTTATGTATATCAGTATGGATTTTGGATATTACATTTACACTTGGGGTTATTTATTTAGATGTCCAACTTTTTCCATCTTGAGCCATTTGGAAACAGTTAAGTTAGTTCCTGAGACTTTCAGACATGCATTTTTTTTTTTGGGGGGGGGGAAGCACTTATTTACTCCAGGCTCAGCTTGTATTTTTCTTGCCTCAGCCTAGAATCAGCCATCTTTTCAAGGAGTTGTGATTCCTTTTATTGGAGAATGGTGTTTAGAAAACAAGATCTGGGTTCTTGGTGTGCTTGCTACTATTGAAGTGTCAGCAATTCCACACTTTCTCAGTATACACTGTCCCCACACACACATCTATAATTGATTCTGTCTATATCCATCTGTGTGCAGGTATATAAAACTGAACATGAGCTCAGGTTGAGGTCTCCCGCCCCAAGCCAGCTCCTAAAGGTAACTTTTTAAATGCAGACCATTACATTTTGTCTTGGCATCTTTCCTCTCATGGAATTTTTTTTTCTCTTAAATAAGACAGACACACACCTAGCTTATGAGTGTACAGCAAGCAACTTACATGATATTTGTATTTATCCAGGAGGGAGCTGGAACACTGGCCAGTGCTGCTGGGATGATGCTAAGTGCTCCAAGTTTTGATGGAATTGAAGTTCTTTGGATATCTCAGGAAGCTTGATGAATACTGCATTTGATTAGGTTTGGAATGGTCACCACTCTATGAACACCTATAATAACTCATTTTTTATGGATTTTTCTCCATCCTCAGTCAGGGGTTCTGCTTTTGTCTTTCCTTCCTGACTCCTCAAACCTGTGTTTATGAAATACTAAGATTACCTACAAGTGTATCCAAGTAAACATTGTTTGGGGAAACAAATCAGTTGTATGGGTCTCTCGTACCTGAGTGCTTATGGAATATATTCATAGGTTTGTGAATGTTTTGTATTATACTTTGCATGGGATTTTTGTGCATGACTTACTTTGTAGATAATGACTCTGAGAAGAAGGAGAGCACTTCTCTTATAATGCTGGTGGGCTGAGAGCCAGAGCAGAGAGCCTGTGCTCTGTGCATTGTCGAAAGGGATGGAAGACTGGAGCAGCAGGTGGGTGCAGGGGACCGAGAAATGGGGGCAGAGAGCTGGCCTGGGTTGGCCATTCCACATTGGCTGTCTGTGTGCCAGCGGCTAAGTCACCAAACTTCTCTGAGCTTTTGACGGTCACCTCTAAAAGGAAGGGTTGGTCACTGCATTCCAGGGGTGCCGTGTATTCAGAAGAAATGATGTAGAGTATACCAGGCCAGGCTCAATCCATAGCTTTGCTCCTATGGAGATAATTTGATTGTTCATTTCTCTCATTACCAAGGTGGTGCAGAAGCTGATTGTATGCATTTCCCTCCTGTGGTGGAAAAAAATGATTGGCTCTATGAGAGCGCCTACCAGCTTCCTGATTCTATCTTGTTGGGTGTACTTTACACACAGTCATAAGCCACTTGTGGGTCTTTCACTCCAGACACCTCCTCAGTGGCAGTAAATATTTGTCACATGCCACCTTTCACTCTTCTGCCTCCCAGGAGCAGGCGTGCTACCAGCTGGCTGCTTCTCTTTGTGCCCGTACTCCTTGTCCAATTGCTTTGTAACATCTGACACTTCTCTCCCTCCCCACTCTCTCTGCTTCTCTTTTCTAAAGGATTGAGTTGTGTTTTATCCTCTAATCCTTTCAAAATACTGTGTACCTTTCTAAATGATGGCAACCCTCTGACAAGGCCAGGGAGATGACAAAGCTGGAAACCACATCAGAAGGGTCTGCTAAATCTGTTGTGACAACGGGGAGGGATGCTAGAACTTGCTTCAGTGAGGTCTGAAAGCACCTTTGTTATGTTCCTGAGGAAAGGAAAAGAGGGCTGTGGAGTCCTGTTGGTGGTGAGTGTTCCTCTGCCTGTCAATCACATCGGCATTGAGGGAAAAATGCAAGATGGAGGAAAAATGGAAGCATAAACCTAAAATTGAAAAGCATCAATAAAAGGCATTTATTTCCGTGGTGCTAAATACCACAAATGTTCTCTATCATGCACTGAGATGATCACGACTAGAAGTGACCAAGCCAGGCCTGGAAGAATGTGGCAAAGTCACCAGAACTAGATGTCTGGCTTCCATCTCGGCTAGAGAGGTTTTGGAATACTGAATGTACTTTAAAGAAAAGACATATTCAGGGGCTGTTTTTTTTTTTTTCTTTTTTTTTCCCTTGCTTGCTTGGTATGGTACTCATTTGCATCAGGTTGTCAAGAGTTATGACATTTAATGCTATTAATGCCACTTCCATTATCCCACTGAATCTCAGCTGCCTTCACCTACAAAATTAAATGTTTCTGACTACATGACCATAACTAGAGACCCTCAAGGAAAGGGAAAAAAGAAACACAGACTTCGGTCCTGTGTGTAGGCCACGTGCTAGCTCCCGTGTCATTCACCGCCACCAATTTGGGAATATATTCACTGTGTCAGAAATACGGCACACACATACCTGCATGCATGTGAACACACACACACAGAGCTGCTTTTATTCTAGAAATCCAGTGCAATTCAACAAACACTTGGAGCCAGCTCTTTTAGAAGGAATTGTGTCAGGGCTATAAGAAAGATAGAAAGTACTCTAATGAATAAAATAGCTGGGCCACAGGATCAGGTACCTGAAGATAAAAAGAGCAGGCAGACCTGTAATTTTCTACTTTCAGGCAGTGAGAATTATGGAATTATTGAATTCTACAATGGCATTTATATGACTTAGTCACAGAACTTTATTCAATGACATGAAATATTTTTTTTTATATAATCAAGTATTTAAAAATAATGTTTTTAAATTTTCATTTGGGAAATAGAAGCAGTAAGTTTTAATATGACAGTTTATTTCTCAATGATCTTAATTTTTAAACAAGCCCGTAAATAAGATTCAGGTAATACTGAAAGTTTAAAACTGTATACAATTAGACCTGACATTCCATTCTAAACTGAAAACAATATTTAGGTAATTTTTCTTTTTATTAGGAAGATTTTCAAAATTATAGAAAAGGCAGGAGAGTAATGCAATAATCACCTAGATTCCACAATTAAGAATTTGCTACATTTTGCACATTTATTGTTTTATGTTTCTATCTCTGTATCTCTCTTAGTCTGTGTCTGTATCGATAAAGACAGAACTATCCGTAGATCATGTTTTGCTAAACGAGCAGACTCATGTGCATACTGAAAACACCACTATCATCTTGGATAAAATTAACAGTGATCCCCTAATATCAGTTTGTCCCAAACCAAGTGCATGTTTTCTCCATTTTTTTTCAGAATATTAGAACTGGTTTAATTAGACTTAGATTCAAATCCTCTGTATTAATGACACCATTGTGCCTCCTTTGCCATTTTGAACACACAATAGTCCCTTCTTCGTCTAAGTCTTTTTAACATGATTTCCGTGATGTTGACTTTTGGGAGAGAACAAGGGAGTGATGTTTTCATGCCCCACATTCTGGATTTGTCTGATTGTTTCCCCACGGTGTCATCTCACGGCTTCTGTAGCTCTTACAGTCCCTGTAAGCTCGGGGTTAGCTCTATGTTCACAACCATTGTTTTTAGCCAGGACAGCAATGTGTCACATGACACACTTGACATGTCAGCACATCAGGAGGTGCCTCATGTCAGGTTGATGTGTTATTAGCGATGCTAAATTTAATCGCTGGCTAAGGAGGTGACAACCATTCATATGAGCAATTTAGCTTCCGTTGGTGATGCTTGCCTGAATCACCAATTTTGGGGAGGGGTTTACAAAATGATTTTCAATGATGTTATTGCTTCTACATTTATTAATTGACATTATTATGTAGAGGACAGTTTTACTTCATCAACTGGGGTTATTTACACTTGCACTCAAAACTTCTGAGGAAGGAATTAACACTTTCCAGTAGTTTATATAATTCAAAGTATGGCATTGATGTCATAGTCACCTGCAATGAGGTGTTGTTGTTTTTTGTTGTTGCTGTCTTTATCTGTTTGTTTGTTTGTTTTTGTTTGAGAGAGATTAAAGATTCTTAATTGTTCAACATGTTATACTCAATTACGTGTATCTTTTTTTAAATAATTGTTTTATTTTTTAATTACAGTTGATATACAATAGTATATTAGTTTCAGGTGTATAACAGTGATTAGACATTTGTATAACTTACGAAGTGATCACCCCAATAAATCTAGTACCCATCTGACACCACATATAGTTATTACAATATTACTGACTATATTCCTTATGCTATACCCTTCCTCCCCATGACTATTTTGTAAATACCAATTTGCACTTCTTAATCCCTTCACCTTTTTTGTTGACACCCGAACTTTCCCCAGTTTAGCCACTGTGAGCCCCCCAATCAAGCTCTTGTGTCCTTTTGACATGGTTCTGCTTGTCTTTGAAGATACCCTGTTGCTCATTTGAAATTACTCTTTGTCTGAGGAACACTGGTTATTGCTAGTGATGAATGGTATTTAAAGTCAGGTTCTGGGCACCAGAACTTAATGTTACAGGTATCATTTCTTCCAGACTGCTTTAGCGGAAAGAGCTCAGCAAAATACAGATTTTTAAACTATATGGTAAAATTATATTTTAAAAAAATTAACACTAGAGGGCATTTTTAAACTTTTTTGATCTTCCAATTTTATCTATTTTCTCTTATATTGAAAGTCTTTGTTAATAATATCATCTACCTATTCACTGATTTGTATCTCTTACAATTTATAGAAAATAGTGCCAAAATCACAATACCATTATCATCATTAAAATAGAACTACTGAGTGAAATTTAGAATTTACTTTTAATCTCAGTGTTCCTCAAAATACATTCCATTAATGACGTACTATCAGAATTATATGTTAAAAATAACTGGAATTGTTTCTGATCAATACGGTTGTTACCCATCTACTATATAATTAGATTCATTTTTTTAATTTAATGATTAAAGTTTATTTTTTACTTAACTTTATCTGTTAATATGTGAAACATTCATATGATTCAAATATCAAATCTAGATTAACTTCTACTTACAGAGGTTTCATATCTACCCTTACTTAGCCGACACTATTATTATTTTTATTTGATTTAGGTTTATCTTTCCACTGTTTCTTTTTGCAAGAATAAGCAGATGAGAGTTTCTGTGTATTTTTTTCACATTTTTTTACACAATATGTTGCATAATAAATAGGTCATTCTGTATTTTTTTAACATAAAATATATTCTGATCATCACTCAGTAATACGTTTCTTATTTTTTTTTTTACACCAGCATAGTATTCCATTGGCTGGATTTTCTTTTCTTAACAAATGGTCTTTATCCATGCTCCATTCTTCTCTTGCTTTTATATTTGCAATAAAAAAAAAAAATGAGAGTAGCTTGATTTATTGTCTTGTAGGTGACTTGGACTATGCTTTTGGAGGTTCACATAATGAGTATGTTTCTGCATAACTTTTAAATTTTAACCATTTTATTAAAGTATGTTTTAGAATTAATCTTTGTGGGTCAAGTTTTCCAGGTCTATGATGGATGTGTTAATATGTAGACTTAAGTTTCAAGGGATTCCAGAAAAGTGATGTGTGTGTGTGTGTGTGTGTGTGTGTGTGTGTGTGTGTGTGTGTGTTTCATAGTTTTAAGTATTAATTCTGTTCCAGTGTTTTGTTTTTCCTGAGGGGAAGATGTCAATTACTTCAATTATACTTCTGTTGGATCCTCTTTGCATATCTACCACAGATACTTTTGATTCTTTTGATAACATTCTTAATTCTATTTAATGTTCTTAGTTCTTTTATTTATATTATATCTCTCTAATATTGTATTTACATTTATGTATTTTCTATCTCTGACACATTGAAACCTAGTCATAATTTCTGACACGTATTTCTTTTACTCCAACTTCTTTCTGTGATAAGTGAGCTTCCACTTTGCATTTCCCCTTTTTCTTGTCCAGTACTACTAGATTTTGAATTTCTGATTCATAATATCTTATATCTGCCTTTGTGTGAATATTGTCTGTATTTAAATTTTAGATAGTTTGTTGTTACCTTTTTTCTACTCCATGATTGTTTGCATTGTGTGTGTGTGTGTGTGTGTGTGTGTGTGAAATCTCACATTCTAAAAGTGCTGAGTCTCATTCCAGTTTTTTGTTTTACTTTTTATTTTTTAAGTTCTAGAGCATTTTCTTCTCTTGCTGTGATATAGGGCTATTTTTAAATAGATGAGGTCAATGATTTGACTCTTCTTCAGATTCTTTCTTGTTATCTTGCTTCCACTGCTTTGTGAGTTTTCTTCACCATCTTGTTTAAAGTAAAAAAGAATTCACAGAGAGCCAAAACTAAATTTGTATACTGATAAAAAACAATTGATTGGAAGATATAAAAATCTTCAACATAGATATAATTAAAAGTATAACTTTAAATTTTAAATTAAACAGGCAGAGATTGTTGGAAACTAAACCTTAATTAATGCTTAAAAAATAATATTAGTATTAGAGGAAAAGTAAGAAACATATAGAAGATACAAATAGCAGAGTCAATAAGCTCCTTCTAAAAATATATAGAAATTTATATTCAATAAATAGAGAATGGACATTTGGTATATTTTTTAAGTAGACCATGATTTTGATAACAAAAGAAAAATCAATGAATTTTAAATGATCAACATTTTATTTGCTCCCTCACCTGAAAGACAAAAAAAAAATAAAAAAATGTTTTCATGTAGTGTTTGGATTTTGCTAAACCAATTATTAAATAACTCTGGAGATAAAGAGAAAATAATAGAGAAATAGTAATTTAAAACATTGTAGTAAAATGACAAATAATTTTGAACATGTAAGTTTTTGAGTATGCATTTAAAACAGAAACTGGAGAGACATTTTGATCTTTAAATACATTTTCCAGGGAAAACCTGGAAATCTAATCAAATAATTAAGCATCTGCTTGAAAACATGGAGAAAAACCCAAAGGTAAACAAACAAAAAAAATAACAAATTTAAGAACCATAAACAACTTTGTAAGAACAGATTATAAATGACTAAATTAAAAACAATTATTTTTAATTTTTGATATATTAATACTAATTAAGAAAGTAGTGAATGTAAACTAAATGTTTAGTTTTAAAAGAGTATGACTAGAGGTGCAACATAGATAAGATAGTTTTCTTCTAAAGTAGCAGAAAACTGGTGGCTTACTCTCTCTCCTTTCAGAAATCCCCAAAACAATCAGAGATAAACAGAAAAACAAAAAATCAATGAAAATAAGAATCAAAACAAAACAAACGAGGCCTATTCATTTTATTCCTCTCCAAGCAGTCTCTGTTTATGATTTTTCTTCTCCTGTAGATGAGACTGCAGGGAAAGAATGCATCAGCTATGGCAACCCCCTGTATTCAATTTCCACATGATCATTACATTTGTCATTGTAACATTCCAAAAGAACATTTTATTAAAATTGTATAACATGTTCAGAAACTTGAATATTAAACAAACTGGACCAGAGAATTGGATCCATTCATCCACTTCATCTCGTTCATCAATCTTTCCTACCTAGCACTGTTATCGTGGAAACCAGGCGCGCGGTGGCACTGCTCATACAAGCTTCTTATTACCAGAAAGTTTGCATTCCAGCACTGGAGATCACTTAATAAAAAGATACACTTAAGAAATTCAAGTAACTAGTGCTATGGAGAAAAGAGAAAAGGAGAATGGCATGGGGATGAGTGTATGCATAGATGCAGGTATTATTATAATGTAGGGGGGGTCCTGACCCAAAAATGAGAAAGAATGAAGTGAGCTACTAGGAAGTGGGAAGAAATGAGGTCAGAAGGCTTGGTAGGGTCCAGAAGATACAGGTCTTCTTGGGGCAGGTGTATGGTTCGCACTTGCCTGTGAGTGGCAGAGACTTGATTTCACTGATTTATGTAGATAGGCGCTGGTTTTCTCATGTAGTGGGGAGTCTGACAGTGGAGGTACATAGTTGTTGCTGTTACTTTAATGAGTCAAAAGCTTCTGGGATGTGGTTTCTAGGATTCTCTTAGCTTTTACTTCATGTTTCCAACAAGGCTGCTGTAGCTGCAACCATCACAATTGTATTCTAGACAGAAAAAAAAAATTAGAAAGGACCATGAGGATGGGTGAAACGGGTGTCAGGAAAGTACGAATGCTCTCACAGCTCTCGCAGAATTTCATTTCATTAGTCAGAAGTCTTTCACAAGGTTGGCTAATATTAATTGAAAGAGGGGTTGGGAATTAAAGTTTTCATTTGTGTATTTGATTGAGTTGCCTTTTTTCCTCAGCTGTACATATTTCTGATTCCAAACAGAAAGGTGTTCTGATAATGGATAATGAATAATGGATACAGAAGAGTGCACACTTTTAGTCTGCCATGCCAAGGTCAGAGGTTTTTATTTCACCATGCATATCAAGGAGCCCTTGCATGATTTTAGGCACAGAGCAGCATGACAGAATTTAAATTTTTCACAGGGAGCTTGCTTGCTGCGTATAGAATGAGTGGTAGGCAGGTGTGGTAGAAGCTGACACACCAGGTGGAGGAGTTATGTAGACATTCAGGTGAGAAAATGGTGGCCTGGCACATAGTGAAATTAGTGAAGATGGAGAGAAGTAGAAAGAATCAGAAAGTGTTCTAGAGAGAAACAAAACTTGCTGATGGAATGAAATTGGGAATGAGAGAAAGATCACGCCAAGAATGCATGAACCCCAGAATTTTGAGTCGAACAGCGTATGGACCTTGGTGCATGAGATGGGGGATGGATGGGGCAGCAGAATGTGGACGTCAAGAGAGCAGTTAAAATTTGTTATGTAGGAGATGCTGCGCCTATATAACTCCACGTGGAGTTACACTTTGGGGTCCATGATCTCTCGGCCTCTGGAGGTCTGAGAAAAAACAGGGCAGGTAGGAGAATATGGCAATGACCCTGAGAGAAACTACTGATGGAGACATCACCCCCTTGATGGAGAGGGAACTGGCAAGTCTGACTCAATGTGCCCCTTTTCATGATAAGCCTCTCAGATAACTCTGCTGTGAAATGCAACACTTCTCGGATCTGTCACCACCCACTCTTAGTTGGACAATAGGTTTTGTATTCCTGAGGGACTGTAGGCACGTTCACGTGCTGTGGGAAGGGAGACCTTCTAAAAGGCTGTGCTTCTCTTCACCATCACCAATACTACTTCCACTGCAAAAAAATGATAATTATTATAATTACTATTTCTTGGACTCAGAAGTTCCATCAGTTAAAAATTAATAATCAGCATCCTGGGGGCGAGGGATGAATAGGTGAGCAGAGATGACTTTTAGGAAGAGATACTGCATATGACATCACTATGGTGTATTCATATCATTACACATCTGTACAAACCCTTAGAATGGACAACACCAAGAGTGAACCGTAATGTGAACGACAGACTTGGAGGTTGTGATGTGTCCATACACTGCCATCGATTGTAAGAAATATCCCACCAGATGCAGGGGGTTGACAGTGAGAGAGACTGTGTGTGTTTGGGGGCAGATGTGTATGTGCTTTCCTCTTACTTTTGTGAAAGTACATAAGCTTTAAAAAATAAAGTCTCAAAAAGAAATTCATCGCTTTTAGGTGAAGTAATGAAGCGAGGGGCCACCCTATGGACTAACCACACTCAACAGTACTATTTACAGGTTTGTAAGTCATTTCCCTCTGACAAGACCCCATACAAAACCCAACCACCCAGAATTCTGCCTTTTAAACATGAGAGTGGGTCTTCTTCTTTCCCTTCCCATTGTCTTTCCCTGACCTTTTTTGCACTTCCCAAACAATTCTATCCCAGAGCCATAATGATGTGGGCAGAACAGGTAGGATTCTGGGATGGGGGTGGCATTGCCATGGCCTGGGGGGGTAGTCAGAGTGGGGCAAGTGCAGGTCCTTGCAAGGTTGTTGTGTCCTGAGACATGTGGAAGAGGTGTCAATGCAAAGAGGTAGCCTTGGATGGGGTGTCAGAGACCAAGTAGGAAAGAGGTGGGTGTGGGAGAGGGGGAGACAGAGCTGGGGTCTGATTTCATGCAGGGAGACTGATCAGATAAGTAAGTGCACTAAGGCTAATGGCAATAAGGGAGTTGCAATAGGGGTCAGTTAGTTCCTCTCACATATCTCCAGGAAAAGTTACTTGAACCATACTTATAACTTTTCTCTACGTTTTTAAATTTTTTAATATTAGAAAATAATAATTGTGGCATCTTTTTTCCTAAATATTTAAAATGCTTTCTTATATTAGCTGCCCTGTCATAATTCCCTAGCAAGTCAGGGGTGATGACGTACCATTTGAGGTGCTCATATTAGATGTCTAAAAGGCCCGCACGGTCAGTCATCGCTATAATCTCTGCACCACTGATATATTTCAATTCCATGTTCTCAGTAAGCACTGACTAGGATTAGAAGCCTACTGAAAAATCAGGTTTTATTTCTTTGACTTTCAACATGTTCAAGACACACCTGTAGAGAGAGGCTAGCTTTTACTCTGGTTGCATGATAGGAGATCCCATGAGTGTTTCAGTAGGGGTGAGCGAGTTTACAGCTCTCTTGAGAATGTCAGGGCTAAGTTAGCTCACTGTTCACTGATTGTCCAGTAGAAGAAAACATTGCAAATGCTGAGATGGAATGGTTGCTTACAGCTCACCTACTGAGAAAGCACCCTCTGGGTACCTCTGGAGCTGATGCCTGAGACAGCACCCCACAGAGAATGCAAATACATAATTACCAGCCTTGAAGTGCAGACCCTTTTGGAGAAATTCTCAGTTAAACCACTCTTAGAGAAAAATAGCACAGGGGCTTGTAATTAGATGAGCTGCTCTTCAGACATGAACCGACATAGATAATGCTGGATAATTAGGAGATAATTTTCTAGGTATTCCTGGCTTTGAGTGCTAAAAGCTAAGTTAATTCAGCCAAAGCACTCAGAAATGCCTGTGGTCAGCCAGGCGGGGGTGTTAACTGGGAGAGAATGGGGATCTCTGCTCTGGAATCTGAATTACTGGTTTTCCATTGTCCGGTTCAATGCATGGTCTGATAACTGCCGATAAGTGGATCATTTGTGGATTGAAAGGTGGTTTGTGCTATGAGTTGTTTACTGGAAACAGTCCTTAGCTTTAATCACTGGTTTGAGTAATAGTTGAATTGTGGAAGGGAAGGTGCTTAGTAAGCTTTTTAACAATCACAGGTGTGTTTTATAATTTTCAATAGTAAACTTCATTTAGTGAACTGCTAATTGGTATATTGATGTCCATGTTCCAAGAAATAATTTGGTTGCAACCAAAATACTTTGGGTTTAGAGAGTTTCTTGCATGTCTCTTTTCAGGAATTAAAACACTACCTTAAGATCCACCCCCAAATATCACCAAATTAATGCATATGTATGATTTTAACAAATGTGTTAGGACACAAGTGTGTCAAGTGTAGAAAAAGTGGGGGGAAAAGCATTGTTAAGAGAAAATTTGTTGAGATTTCTTGAATTTCATTAGCAATCCAAGCTAAAGAGAATTTTCTGGCTATTCCTTGTTGAGTTGAGCCCCCTCACCCATAATTATGCATTTGCTGTGAAGGTGCATTTATTCGATTGGCAGCTGGGAACCTCTGTTCCAAGTCCACTTTAACACATATTTACCTGCATGAGCAAGGGTATATGTGTACATATTTTTGTGTACTCCTCATCTTCCTCATGCATGAAAATAGAATAAAATCCACATCTACATAAGGCATTATTTGAAGGATCAAAAAAGATAATGTCTTTGATGTTAAAAGTGCATAATGTTATTATGTAAACACTGCTGTTATTTTCATTACCATCATGGTTTAGGGAAGCCATGGAATTAAAGCATAGACTAAAATCTATCCAGTAGAAGAAATTCAAAGAAATGCTTAACATATTGTGAAACTCATTCCCAGTTAAAAATCACAGACAGCGTTTTTCGTTTTTAAGATCACGTATTCCATGGAATCAGCATCCCACTTTGCAGTAACTTCTGGCCCCCCACCGTCCTCTGTCTTCCATTTCCTCTCGGATGATAAACCCTCGCTCTTGTGGGCACTATTTCCTGCTCTACCTTTTCAGTCCCCCTCAGTCTCTGTTCTCATCTTCTCCCCTTTGAAGGCTACAGGAATTTCCTGTTTAATTGGCCTGTTGTCACTGCACCCTTTCAAGTGGTTTTCTAACTCCTTAGTTACAAAATTCTACATAATCTCTATCCTAAACTTAAAATAATTAGGCCTATAATTCTGTGCTGAATTTGAGATGAACTTGCATTTAATTCTGAGACAGACAACTTAGGCATGAAACAAAGATTTTAAGACAATGGACAGTTTCAGAATGGGAACATACAGTATGTGCTTTGCTTTATCATGTGTCTCCTTGCATTGCACAGGGGGCTTCAGAATTTGGGCACCTGAGCCCAAATTCTGAAGGCTGGGAGAGGAGCAGTGCTCTGAGCAAGCTCCTGCTGAGAACCATCTCCTGGAGAGCAGGCAGAACCACCTCCAGTCCTATTTTTAGCCCCTCATTCAGGGAGCCTCCAGGTGTAGAGCTGGCTGGCCATCCTGCGTGGGAGCCCGCGGTGGGGACATCCTGTGAGCATTGCAGGAGCAGCTCTTCCAGCACATTTCAGCCTGCATGTCCACTTCGCCTGGCCTCCAGGTTTGTGGATGCGGTTGAGGTGGGACATCTCCTGGTGCTGAAGTCAGGGAAGGGTATGCTCTAGAGGAAAAGTTGTCCTCACCCACCACAGCCCATGCAGGAGCTGGTGAGAACGTCAACCAATTAGGGGGGTTTATCAGAAGTGACAATTGCTCTATGTGTTTTCAAAGTCATTCTTAGCCCAGTTAAGTTTCCAGATTACAATGAGTTTTTACTCTATTTTTATACCCAAATCAAAATGAAACAAATTACTTCTGTCAAAATTTATAGATGAAATTAAATCCTGGAAGCTTTGTCAGCACAGTTCAGGATCTGCAGAGCCTCCCCAGGCCTCAGAAAGGAGGTCTTACCTAAGGAAGATGTCTTGTTTGCATGCCGCTCCTCAAAAAACTCCAAACCCGCACTCAGGAGGTGGGGTGTTTTCCAGTTACAAAGCTTTATACATTTGCTTTTAACGCTATGCTATAATGATAAATCACCAGAAATTGTAAAACTGTCTTACTCTACTCAAGCTACCATAACAAAATGCCACAGACTAGATGGCTTAAACAGCAGACATTCATTTCACTCTTTCCTGGAGGCTGAGAAGTCAAAGATCAAGGAGCACACAGTAGGAGGTCAGAAAGGGGAAGTAGGACCTGCAACTCCCACTAGAAGACAAGTTCTCACCAGATGCAAATCCACTGAGCCGTGGTTTCTGCTGTGGTTCTGCCCAGCGCCATAGCCGTGCCGGAGAAGACAGAACACTTATGATTGCAGGTGAGCAGCCCATCCTCTCGTCCCCAGGTCTCGCTCCAGAGCAACAGGCCAGGTAATTGATGCTTGGTGGCCTCAAGGGGTTAACGGTGACCCCACTGATATTGCCTGTAGCTGAGGGGCCAGGCCGCTCCTTTATGCATGGATCCCATTTCACTAAGAGGTTGAAGAACAGATCATGTAACAAAACAAGCCCCTGCTGGTTTGTTGTTGTCCTAAAAGAACAGACTGGAGCCATACTTGTAAGTGGGGTGAATGCACTTAAAGCCAAATTGCCTTTTTGCTCTCTTGCTTTCTATACCATGTGGATGAAAAAATGGGTTCTATGGATAGTAACCTCACAGGTGGTTAGGGGTCATGAACCCCTCACTAGGCAGGTGGGTGAGAGGTCACGCCGAGGACTAGAACTTCTTCAGTAAAAGGCTCATCTTGGCCGTAGACAGCCCTGCCCATGTTTCTGTGCCTCTAGGAGACCACACCTTTGAAATAAGTGTGTCCACTCTCAACGGAGCACAGAATCTCCTGAACTCCCCTGTAATCCATCCCACCTTGCTTCCCCAGCTCTGTGTCCTCTTCCTCACGTCCTCTCCTCAAGCACAGATGCATAGAAGAAACTGAAAACTGCCATTCTCTGGAGTGTCTGAGATCTTGCTCCCAGCAATGTCATCAGTTTGGCTCAAATAAACGCTTATAAAAACTTCACAAGTTTGGACATTTCTTATGTCCACAATCAGTTTGGTTTTTTGTTTGTTTGTTTGTTTTTTCCCCATTTTTAGAAATAACTGAACTTCTGTTCGAAGGTGCCTCTTGGACGAGTAATCTGACCGATGACCTCACGTCTTCCGTGCTGCATGTATACAGCTCTGTGGTAGTAGTGTGGGTCAGGCCCATTCACTTTCAGGGGTGATGAGAGGTGGTCCTTTGCTCCCGTTGGGGTCCTCTGCTGGTGGCTCAGTGTCTGCAGGTTCCAGCAGCCCGTGATGGCTCCCACATGGCTTCCTGCTGCTGAGCAGAGAGAAGGATTGGCCTGAGCTTCAAGCTCTGCCCCCAGTGGTGTGGCCAGCTGTGTCTGAGTGATGATGTTGTTGAGTACTTGGGAAGAATCAGGGTCCCTTCTCAGCATTATACTTGCTCCAACTCATTTAATCAAATCACCACTCTAGCCAATGAAGTCGATCCTGTTTTATGCCCATTTTATGTATGGGGAAACTGAGGTACAGACCATTGAAGTAATTAGCCCAAGCCCCTAATCCTAATAAGAGTGGTGCTTGAATATTAAATTAGGCAGGATGGTCCCCAAGTCCAAGCTCCTAACCATTCCACCTGGCTGTTGATATAATATTTAAGGTTCAAGTCACACAGTGATATGTGTTCATTTTCTTATTATTTTTTAGTAAAGAACACACACATTGGGTTTTTTCAGGCACTTTCTTAAGTCAGTACACAACTCCATCCCAACTCCTCTTAACTATTTCTAGAGTCAGGCAGCACCACTAGACGTTATTGAGAGGAAGAAGAAGCAGCTTGTCACATCTCAGTGGGGCGCTCCACGTGCCCCCTTGCAGGCTTCAGGGTTGTTGCTGGGGTTTCTGGTAAGGTTCCAGGTCAAGGGTGCAATGAGAGAATTCAGAAGCCTATCCACACTTGGATTTTAGGGTGTGAGTGAACTGCCTAATGCTTCCCTTCCTCCCCAGTGAATTATTCCAATACACCAAGGACAATTCTTCCTTGTCAATAGGAACTTCAATGAGAAAACCCAGAAAGATAAGAAGGTACATTGCTGAGAAGATATAGGTGCATGGCAAGAAAACGGTCTCTGCATTTTGAATGTTCATAATTGATGTGAAGTGTTATTCTTAGCTGCCAGTAATTCATTTTGTTGGTGTTTCAAGTTAAGCATCAATAGATTGCAGTTAAATAATAATTATTAATTATTAATGAATTAAAATTAATTAAAACCAAATGATTGACTCTAATATTAGTTGTGAGGAATTGAGGATGAGTGAGGGGTGTGCATTCCAGGATCACTTGATTTACAGAAAGAACACCCTTTGCAGCTCTTTGTGGCCCAGGGAGGATAACAGTTGAATTTGAGGAAGAAATCATCACAGCTGGTGATGATTAAAAAGTTCCTCATATAATTTGTACAAAGTACTCATAGAATAAGCATCCATTCCTAAGCTACCACAACTGTTTGGACATCCGAGATCCTTTCCTGCCTACAGCAGAATGCCTCAGTCTCTGCTGGTGTATGATTCGCGCCCTGAGGGAGAGTGCAGTGCCCCCCGCTAGACTCAGGCTGGTCTCCCAACTTGCTTTGGCTGATGACATGTGAGCAAAGTGGCCTGAGACTCTGTGAGGCGAAAGTACTGCGACGCAGTATGTGCTCTCACAAGCTCTCTTTTCCCTCGCTCGCTTATGTCAGCCGTAGGTGTTTTTTATTTTTTATTTTTTCAAACTTTTTTTTTTTTTTTTTTTTGTTGAGAGCCCACTGGCCCATGTGGGAATCGAACCCGCAGCCTTCGGAGTAGGTGTTTTATATTCAGTAAATGGACCATGTGACTCACTGCCTGACGTCTTCAGTGGTTTCTCATTGCTCCTAGGAACTGGTCCCCAAATCTCTTCTCCATTGACAAAGCCCATAATGGGTGGACAGAGTGCAGGGCATTATAAAAGTATATGGCAATTATTGACAGCATATGGCAATTATTGACAATGTACGGCTCAACTGAGGGCAGAAAGACTTCCCGAAGAATGACTGCTACGAACCTGAGGATTAAGGGTAGCCTCCGTTACTAACCCTTAAGTATTTCCCTGGAAAATGGTACCAGAGGGCCACCGTGATCTGGACACCAGCCTGCCATGAGAAACTCTTGAGTTGGGTTGGCACAGAACACAGAGGTACCCAGCTGGGACTGGGTGACACAGTGCTTGTGGGTGACAGTAGACTTCCTGAATTGTTCAAATGTTTTCAGCTGTTATTGTAACTTACCTATTTTGTGATTCATTGAGAGAGTGACTGAATAATATTTGAAGTATTTAAAGAACTTCTGCATGATGGCAACTTCCTGAGATAATCAATTTTTTCCAGAAAATAGACCCAGATTTGATCATCAAATGGATTTGTTGCAGAAACGAAAATGCCTGCATTCAATAACTATCAAAAGTTACTTATTCACCATATTAAAAACAGTTCACATATAAAATGTATACATGAGCTTTTTCTACCTTTCTGATTTCTGTGGACAGCACCTTCATGGGGAGATCTGGGACTGTGCTGTTTCCTTCAAAGGAACCCCGTTCCCCCCAAAGGATGTTCAGAACCCTGGTGAACACTTTTGTCCCTGGAAAACTGGGAGACTTTTCCTTCCGCAGCCAAACCCAGTCTCATGCTATTTATAAATGCTTAACTCCTCCAGATATAGTAATTACTGCTCCAGTGGCTTTCCTCTTTAAAAGAAGAACCTGCATCCATTTCAATGTGTAAGGACTTGCAAGAGCTGCCTGTTGAGTTGAACATATGACAGTAAAATTCACAACCGTATTTGTTAATAAAAGAGGCTTTTTTAGACAAGGACGGGAGATGATTATGTTCCGTAATGATAGATCATGGTTCACTGGAAAGTATTCGAGGCTTAGTTTTTTTCAGGAAGAAGGGAGGAAGGAAGAGAGGAGGACCAGCGACTCTTTATTGGCTGACAGCAGATTAAATGAAAATGCCTGTTTTCAACAGGTTCTTTAAAATCAGATGAGTCCTAGTGTCAACGGTAACTTTGAAAGGAAGCACCAAAGGCACAGTGCGCTCTTCACAGCTCCTCTCACTGGCACCCCTCCCCCGCACTTTCGGGTGAGTGTCTTGGCGTGACCCCAGGAAGATGCTTCCAGAGAAGCTGTGACAACTGTTGACTGATGATTTGTTTTGCCAACCTGTCAGAGTAATCCACAGCTTGCTAATTTAAGGGAAGGTCTTTATTTGCAAACATCAAATGTGTTTTATTGTACACAGCTGTGTCAGGGACTGCCCTGCCAGCATACAAGTTTTGCTCATTTCAATAAATCAGAGATGTATCAAGAGGAAAGTATGCCTGAGGGTTTGGGGAGCAGTGGGTTCCTGACATGCAGAGGCACAGGGAGCTCAGAGCACTCCCCATCATTCCTGGGAGGTGTGAACGACCCTAAGCCTGTCAAGAATGTGTCTAGTTTATACAGAAAAGACAAGTCATCAGTTAATAAAAAGGTGTAACATTTCCTACAGGTGAGCTCCATTGATCAAGGGATAAAAAGAACTTTTGTTGCCACTTTGGGAAGATGCATTGCAGGTTTAACCTGTGCTTTGATGTAAGCTTTGAAAGCTTCCAGAGGCTTCTTATGAGGTGTGTTTTGGGGGAGGCTGGGCTTGTATTTCCTGAGGAAGTGACAGAGTGCTGCAAAGTGACACAACAAGCTGAGCAAAAAGGCCAGAGAGGAGAATAAATTGGGGCTGCGTGGGTCAACCTCAGGCCAGGCCAGTTCCAGAGCAGTTATGTACCTTTTCCCTCTAATCTACGCCATTACAACAGAAACGCTTTGCATCTAGGAGCACTTTTTGAACAGGCCTGTGATATTTAGAGTTAATGGGTCCTGGCGATTATTCCAATTAAAGTAACAATTGAATGATGGCCATAGTGCCTGTACCACGGCAGGCCTGTTTTACGTCCTGCAGGGGTGCTGGCTGCGGGGAGCTCAGCAGAGCCCCAGGAATTGGTCTCTGTCTTTGGGTCAGCTCAGTGCACCCCACCCTCTGGGAGGGCTGTGAAATCTTGCAGTACCTTCTTAGAAAGACCAGGTTGGTTCAAGAGAGATCATGATATCACTACAGTGCTGCAGCCTTTTGAGATCCAGGCCAACCTAGCAGCTGAAGTTCACGGGAAGGGCGGGGAAGTTGGAAGACAGACCCTTTCCTCCTCCACTTCTCTGGGGTTCTGCAGGTGAGCTCCTTTGTTCATACCTATCGCCCACTGGTTCCATTTACAATCCCAAACTCCAGCCAAAGCAGACCCTATGCTGGAGGGTCAGAGCAGCTAATTTCATAGAAAGCTAACTGAGTTTGCAAAAATCGTAAGACCAGGGTGGCCATGAAAGATTTAATCTCTTGTCAAATAAGCCAGTGTAGACTTTGGTTTCCTAATGTCAGCTCAGGATGATCTGCTGTGAGTAGAAAGTGTGTGCGGTGTTTGCTTCCTCTTTGTTTTATCTTTCCACAAGTTAGGCAAGGAACATGACCAGATTTGTAGAGTTTTATCCGGTGACACAAATCGTCGCACAGCATTTTGGGGGAGAATGAAGCAGTGAACGAGGTGGAGTGTTTTAAGACCGCCCGCCCGAGCGATGGCCCATTTCTAAAGTAGACGTAGGTTCAGGGCAGTGGAGGCAACGAGGTGGTCCCAAGGACATTGCCGTGTGGGAAAGTCACAGAACCTGGGACAGGAAACAGACAAATCATGTATTACCATACAGCCAGCCATTTCCATCTTTTAAAATGCACCATTAACTAAAAGGCCGTGTCAGGTTTCCTCCAAGGGCTCTATATCATCAGCAATATGTAAATGTTGTCTTTGTCAGTTTATTTTTCCAGGTGAAAACTCTTCCTGTCTGTGAAAGAAGCCTTTTGTAGCCACAGCTCCTGGGTTTGTAATAAAATCAGAAGGGATCCAGTTCCTGTGGAAATGTGCTGTCTAAACTTTAAATCTGAGATCAACTCGTCTGAGCATGGGGATGATAAACAGATACACTTAAAGATCTGTTTGTTCTTATTAAATTCTAGAAAGGGATGTTCAGGGGCCTCTTCCCGTCAGAGGCACAGGGTAGACTCAGAATGTTCTCCGTCTGTTAACTTGAAACTGCTCCTTTGTCGGAAGGTAAACACAGACACCTGCTCTGGGGTACAGAGGATAGTTTGTTTCTCTCTATCATAAATCATATTTATGGCAACAGTTTTCCATCAAAGCAGCCACAATCCTTTCATTGGATCCCTTTACCATCAGAGCGAACATTTTCATCAGACGGCACCCAAACTGGGGAACTTCCTGGTGGCATTTCACAGACACTCTGGACACAGTGTCACAAAGCAGGTCTTTACTGGGAACGTGTATTTAGGAAACAGTGACAAGGGCTTCCGACAGCCAGATGTCCTTTGTCATTCGGCGTGTTTCAGATATTATTTTAGATGTAAATAGGCGTCTTAGGAAAGAGGTTCCAAAGCTGATGTCACATGCTCATTATGTGTTTGCTATGTGTTTATCTCTGACCCGTGTCCTCATCCCACTCGCTTTCCTTTTAGCCTCAGAGACTGTACACTCAGGAACCTGGGCCTTCTCTCCTCGCCTCTCTTCTCGAACCTCTTCACTAAAAACAGTAGTGTCTTGCAGTTGGGGTTCAGCAAGAGCAGAATCCAGCCAGTGTATCAGGGGCTGACCTTCTGCTGGGGGAAGAGGTTCTGCCCATTGTCTGGAGTATCCTGGCCTTGGCTTTCCCACAACCTAGAGTCATGTGGGGAGTTGGGCCTGGTGTCAAAGGCCCGGTGTCAGAGGGACTGGCTAAACGGGTGCTTTCACACACAAGCCCCTGTGACAGAGTGAAATGGAGTGAAATGCAAATGGACTGTCATTAAATGCAGCTTTCTAATGGAAGAACACAGAGGGTAGACCATGAGCTCGATGGAACACTCCATTTCCCCTTCCATTGTGCTGGTTTGTAAAGGAGGGCTGAAAATGCCATGATACAGTGTTGCTAGGATTTATTATAGTATAGACAATACACTATTTTACAGTTATAATTGTTGGATGTGAACCGTAGGTTATACCTAAGTTTAATATACACAACGGCTTGTTATCTAACCTCACAAAACCCCTGTGAGATTCGGATTACAGTTGGCATTTTCCCCGTGAAACTAAAATTTAAATAATTTGCTCAGAGTCTCTGTAAGAGTCCACGTGCTTCTGTGATGCATCATCCAGAAACACACCCCTGCACCTGAGAGCCGTGGATGCTCGGAGTTAGAGAGCATTAGACCCCATAACTTATTTGAAATACGTGCTCCAGTCCAGCTGAGACAGTGATGGGTAAGGGAAGAACAGACACCAGCACCAGACACCCTGGGGTCCCATGCCTCGATGTGTACCTCTCTCTGTGCCTTCGCCTCCTCAGCCTTCCAGGGGGGCCAATCGTTACCGCTGCCCCACAGCTCCATTCTCCTGCGGAGGAGAGCACCGAGCACTCTGCCCGCTGCTGGCCGGCTCGCCAGCTCGCCAGAGGAGTGCGAGCACTCACATCTGCAGTGCACTGGTGGTGCACAGCCATGTGGCACCTTCTAATCGTGGAGTAAACACCTTCCAGTCAATTTTGTTAGTAGAAATTCTGCTCTGTATTCTCAATCAGCCATGTTTGTGGATTCGGCATTTGGCTTGATATCCTGAGCCGGGTAGTAAGACCTGTGTTCTCTCTCCAACAGCGGAAGGAGAGTGTGTGGAGATAGACTGGCTGCCATTGAGTTTGGGGAGTGAGGGATGGAGGCATCCAGCACAGAAGGCAGGGCCCCAGGGCACCCCTGAGCTCCTCAGCCGGGAGGAAGTGCAGAAGCTTTCAGGGATGAGGTACAAGGAAAGCCAGCCACGTGGATGCAGATGCAGGTTGGTTATCTACAGGCAGACGTGGCGATGGGCCTTGAGCTAGAAGGTGTTCATGACGGTCAACAGCAGTGAGAAGAAGGTGGGAGAAGCAGGTTTGGGTAGGAGAGAAGTCAGCCTGTGAGGCAGACATCAAAGACTGCAGCCAACACAGAAGGAGCACTGGAAATGTACTTCTCGTCAGGGACTCCGGCATAGGGACTGAATCCTGCACTGTGTGGGCACAAGACGCAGGTTGCCCTGGGAAGGACATGGCCTCTCAGTCAGGCACTCCTGAGAGCTAAATGTTACGTCCTGCACGGGTATCTGGGAGTCAGTGCACCCTAAGTCACCCACACCCTCCACTTGCACCTCCCAGGTCTAGTGCTCTAGATACATTTGGAAAGCCTGGCACTCTCATGGGCCTCCCTGTTACTGAAGAGAGGAAAGTTAGTAAACCAGAGACCCCACCGCAGCAGCTGTCCTTAGGGCTTAGATTGCTCATCACCCACTCCCTCGTCCACCATCCACCCACTCACTGGCAACGTCATCTGCCAGCCTGGGTAGTTTAGCCGGTGGCATGCAGCCGACCCTCATCTCCAAAAGACATGACCCCTAGTCACCATGCCATTCTCAGTCAAGTGTTGCTACAGCTCTCCATTTAGAGTCAAAAGTGGGCAGGCTGGGTCCCAGTGACACTAAAATGGTAACCTGGGCTCCACATTCACCACACTCCTCCCACATCCTATGCAGCAGCCCTCCTTCCTCCTGCTCATCAGAGCCACGTACCCCTGAACATGGTGAGGCCTCTTCTTTCTGCTGCTCCTCGAACACAAGAAGTCTGAAGTGCTCAGGACACGTACAATTCACTGGAACTCTTACTTTGTCCCTCAGCAAAAGAGTGCTCTTTTGGGAACAAGGCCCTCGAACATCGCAGAGCCCAGAGCTGTGGGGCTTGGTCACTGTGAGTAATGGTGAGAGGGTTTACACCCCTCAATGGCCAGACTTGTGGAGTCTCCATATTGGTGACAACATCAAGTAAAGATATTTGGTTCAAAATACACATTGTGCTCTGGAAGGTGGCATTCCATCCTCAGGGTGTCCCCATCAAGTGACACTTGGCCATTCCAGTGCTCTTTGGATTACAGTGCCCTCTGGAAGGTGTGACACATGACCTGATCATGGACCTTTAAGTCTTGGGCCCCCTCCTGCAACTCCCGTGATGACTATTGGGATAGTACGTGGGATCTGGGCCAGCGGGTCAAACCCTCTGTGAGACCAGGGTAACAGTGCTGGCCAAGCGTTTGAAGCACTAGAGGCAAACTCACATCAAGAATATTGTCTGCTCCCGTGGCCGCACCGGCCTGGATGGGACCACATTGATACAACTTGTAGCCATTTGGTATCTGGAATATTGCATTATCAGGGACTTGGCGGTGCCTCTGAGGCTTGCAGGTTGACGCCAGAGCAGCGGTGGCCAGGTCAGCCTTGGTCAGTGGAGACGATGCTGGGGGCACATGCACAAGCTCCATGTGTGACATGATGGCACTCTGCTCATGTGTCCTTTGTGTCAGTCTAGGGAATGTGATGACAGAAGGGCATCAGTGCCAGCTGACCATGTCGTTGTCTCTACTGTTTGTTTTCTAAGCATCTCTTCCATGGGGAACTATTCCTGATGGAAACTAACATGTAATACACAGATCTTCACATTTTACGTGCCGTCTCATGTATCCATTCCCCCACTTCTGCCACAGAACTTCTCCCCTGATCCTGTAGCCTTTTTCTTTCCAGCTGATGACCAGCTGGCTAGTCCACTAGCCAATACCTATGACTCCAGATATGCTGCCTGGGATCACTCGTCTTTCCACAAGAAGACAGCCAAGTGTTCCGCCACAGCTCCTCCTATTGAGATAAGTGTCCTTGCTCCTCCTGAAGGCATGTGGAGTGCATCAGCCATATGCTTTTGGCTTGGACTCAGGAACACATCCATAAATTAAGTGAAAGTCTTTCTCTCCTCCTTGAGCTGGTCATAGCATCTTCCATAGGTCCCTAGATGTGAGCTCAGGTAGAACTAGTGCAACAGTGTTGAGTGTCACCTTTTGTCCTTCACAAGTTCAACCACAGACATACTACCTCCATCCTTGGACAGAGTTTACTGGGACTGCCAGACAGGGGCCTTCCATGGATCTGATAGGAGTCAGCTCATGCTGGACAGTTCCAAAATCATAGTCACTCGATGTCTCAAAGCCAGGCATTCCCTCTCGGCCAGGGTCCAGTACACCATTTGTTTGGATAAAGGCATATAATTTTCTGCTGCAAATGCCATGCCTGGCTTTAGACCCCCAGGGCCCTCGGGCATTGTGATGTTTAGACTCAGGCATGCTGAGTCCTCACAAAACATATTTTCCTATCTCTGACATCTCCAACATGGAGGCTCACAGATCATGGGACCACAGTGGGAGGGCTTTGTGCAATACAACCTAGACTTTCTGCAGAGTCTGTTCTTGCCCTGGGCCGCACTCACTGCTAGCATGCAGTTTAGTCACTCTGCTTGAGTCACTCAGTTTAGGACGAAGGAATTTTCTGAGGGGTGGAATATGCAGCTGAACAGGACTCCCAGGTATTGTGCTTCTTTCTTCCTGGGAGGAAGTGCAAGATGCAATAGTTTGTTTGAGCATGCTCCTGACCATTAGCCTCCTAAAATGTTTGCGGATGTGGCAGGTCTATGAATCTTTGGAGGTTTTCCCCACCAACCTTGGAAGTGCATGTCTTTCCCAAGACTTTACGCATGCTTGCCAGCTCTTGCTCACCTGGTCTGTTTCACATAATGCCATCAGTGTAATGAATCAATGTCAAGGCAATTCGGATTCTTTGGACTATATTACTACAAGGATGGCATAGTTAATACAGTGCTGGAGGAAAAATGTAAATGAATGTTTGGTCCACTGCATATGCAAACAAGCTTCTTCTCATTCTATTTCCTGAGTGAGATAGGAAAACAAATAACATGGTAGCCAAATCAATGACCACATGTGATCTAGCTGAGGCCTTGTGTACCTGCTTTGGCAAACATGCTATATGTAAAAGAGTGAAACTGGGTTGACTGCCTGGTTGAGCGTGTGCTGGTCTGTGTCATTCTCCAGATCCATTCATTTCTACAGAGACATGGCTGGTCAGTTAAGTGCACACACGAGGGAACTGCCATGCCTGTACCTTTTGGTCCTAACACTGGCGCTGATCTCTATCGTGCCTTCTGGAACACTGTGTCTGTGGTCCCCTGTCTTGATTACGGATGATGAGGGGTAGCTTTCAATCTGGTAGTTTTTACTCCACAAGCTAACTACCTGTATTGAGGGTTACACCAACAGCCAGGTGTGGCAATCGGACCATATATTTGATCAGCACAGAAATGAGCACCAAGTGGGTCCACTGTCCCAAAAGAGTCACTGTCATTTGGACGCTGGACACAACTCTGTTCATTGGTTAACAGTTTATGTGTCTGCTCTCGTGTAGGGAAAGTACAATCACACTTGGGTCTGCATATCAGTGTCATCTCCGACGCTGTCTCCAACTGTCATCAAAATAGCTGGATACTTCCCGTTCCCCAAGGTACAATTACCTAACAAAATGGCCATAGGTCCCTTGAGGAATGACAGGACGAATTATCATATACAACTGTCATGTTTTTGGAGGGTGTTCACTCCTGAAACCCGATCGCCTCTTCAGTTATTGGCTCTGAAACTAACTTAGATCTGGAAATTGGGCAACAGATAAGAACGTGTATGTATTTCTTTAGAGAAGCGTGTCCTCAGTTTCCCAGTCATCTTCCCTTGACAAGCTCTGCTTTACCACCTGATCAGTGCCTTTGGGCTGCTGTGTTCTGTGAACCATTTCAATAATATTCTGTGGGCCAATTTCTCTAGGATGCCCCTTCGTCTTCCAGGCTAAGGAAAATGCCACCCCTTGGCACCAAGTCTGGCTTCTATTATTTCAGTGTCCTATCATCTTTATTCCTATCAGTGAGAGAAGCCCTGTATCATCCTCTCCTGTCATCAGCCCAGGTGTGCAGACAAGAGGCATTGCTGAACATTCTGGTGATACCTGCTCTGCTCACCAGAACGTGCCTTATAGCTTAGGAAGAGGGTGGGTCCTCTGGGCCTTCCTGGAAAAGGTGCTGAGTCAGTTGCGTGTACATAGTGTACGCATTCTAGCATGTCCGCTTTGTAAGCCTTTTAATTCCTCCCTTCATGCTCTGTCACACCAATTCTGGCATCTTAGCTGCTTGCAGACTGAGCCACTGCTTCGTCCAGGCTCCTGTGATATATTGTATTTTAGTAGTGAATGTGCACCATTTTGTTGGATTCTTGCAAAGATGGTAAGTTTTGTGTACAAGAAAGCACCCCCAAGTCAATATACTCTTCCCCATCGATTATTATGCCCTGGCCTCCTGGTCAAATACCTTCCAACTCTAATCCTATGTGTACCCTCTTGTTCCTGCTGGTATAAGCTAGCAAGATCCTTGGGATTTAATTTATTTATGTAACAAATTTCCACAAAGTCGGTAGCTTATCTCACAGTTCTGGTGGTCAGAAGTTTGAAATTAAGATATCAGCAAGGCCATTCTCCCTGGGAGACTCTGAGTAGATCCTTCCTGCCTGTGAGTAGATAACAAGGTGGTGGCCGTCCACCCTTGAAACCCCTTGGCTTGTGGCTGCATCACTCCACTCAGTGTTTCTGTTGCCATTTGGTTTTCTCCTTGTGGGTGCTTATCTCACCTGCTGTTATCCTCCTCCTATGAGGACATCAGCCCTATTGAGGTAGGGCCCATACTTCTTCTTAACATATTACATCTGCAAAGAGCTTTTTTCTAAATAAGATCAAGCTCACAGGTACCAGGAGTTTGACTTCAACATATCCTTTTGCAGGATGAATTGAATCCATAACACCTCCTGAAGCCATCCCCAGGTGAGTTGTTTGAACTTGACCCTGGAGGGTCTAGTGGACAGGATGTACAGTGACAGTGGATCCTGAGGGAGCAGCGGTTGCCTTGACAGCAGACGCTCCTGCATCGTCCTCCAGGACAGGGAGGAGTGCTCCCTCAGACTCGGGAAAGATGGGGCCATTCTGAAGGCTCAGAGGCATCCGAGGAATCACAGCGTTTGGGAGCATCTTCCAAGAGGCTTCCCCATGTGGATCGATGTTGTGGACTGCATGTCCATGCCCCCCCCCAAATTCATATATTGAAGCCTTCGCCTCCAGTGTGATGGGTGCCTTCGGGAGGTGATCAGGTTTAGGTAAGGTCATGAGTTTGGTGTCTCCAGGACAGGATTAGTGTCCTTACAAGACGAAAAGACCAGAGCTAGTTCTCTTTCTCTCTCTCCATGTACACACTGAGGAAAGGCCATGTGAGGGCATGACAAGAAGGTGGATGAGAGCAAACCAAGAAGAGAGTTCTCACTGGGAACAAAACCAACCAGCACCTTGATCTGGACATTCCAGTCTCCAGACGTGGGAGAAGCAACTGTGTGTTGTTCCAGTGCCCGAGTCTGTGGGGTTTTGTTACGGCAGTCCCAGCTGACTAAGGCAGTCAAGGTCCCAGGGTTTTCTAACCAGGACCATAAGCCTGGCACAGCAGAAAAACTGTGGTTGGATGTTTAAAGTTCTTCTAAAATTCAGCCAAACATTTAGGTCTCGACTTTGACTTTAGCATTTTCTGTTCATGTCCTCTAATGGATGATAGATTCTTCGTATATAACTGAAGAGTCTGCCTGGCCTTCACACAGCTATTGTCCCTCGGTTGCCCCGGAAGTCCCAGCAGACTGCCAATGGCACTCAGCTACGGGGTTCCAGCCCCATGTCCCTGTACGTAGTTTCCACACATTGCTAATGCCCCATCTGCACGGGCACGTCTCTTCTCTCCCACGGGCACACCCCCCATGTCATGTCTGTGCCGTGGTAACAAACTCCACATCGAGCCAGGATCTATGTGGTTGGCACAGGGGTCATACCACAAGACATCAAATCTTTACTAATGAATCCTGTCTTATGTATTTTGCACACTCACTCAGTTTTATATAAAAGCAGGTACCAAACACCCTAATTATTCATGAAGAATAATTGCCTGAGTAATTTAAATGGAGAACTTAGTCTTCAGGTAATACTGAAGATATCACTTTGGGTATGCTCTAGTAACATTAAATTAATACCCAGTACGCAAGAAGTGAGCTTCTTTTCCAAATCTCTCAAATTCAATCTATAGATTATCCCTTCATTCAACGAGTGAAGAGCTTGTCTAACCAGTGTTGGGATTCCAAAAGTGAAAGAATGTGCTCTTCATGTTTGAGACTCTTAATTGAGAAATGAATTACTCATCAGTGGTTGTCTGCCATCTAGTAAACCATGCAAATCTGGAGATCTTGGAAAGGGTTGTCAGTGATTTTAAGGAGAGGGCGGCTCCTTCCCTTTGAAAAGGATAATTACCTTCAAAGAGGAAATAAATTCTCCCCCAACAATAAATAACATTCATACTTTTCTCCTGCAGGGGAGATTTGCTTGTAAAGTTGGAGGTGCCAAAACTAATCCCAGACAAAGCAGCTGGGGAATTCCCAGAGTGAGCTGGGAAGTGGATAAAGGCTGCATGAGTACTTATTTCATCAGCTGCATCCTCTTGCAAACTGGCACTTAATTCCACCCCATCGTGCTCTGAAGGATAGCAGCTCCCCTTACATGAGTTCCAGCAAATGCACTTTTTCTCAGTTCAAACCTAAAGTCCCTTAAGCAGACGAGAAAGTGCTGAATAAAGTAGCTAATTGAATTTATCTAAATATATTTGAGCAGTGAGTCTATAACCTCTAGCTTGAGTGTAGGTATAAGTATACCCAAACACACATGCACACGCACACACACGCACACACCCTTACAATATAATAAACGTTAGCAGAAGGAGGAGGAGGAGAGTTAGAATGGATATCCGACAATGGTAGCCAAGCAAAAATCTACCACATGATTGTATTCACCACACTACACTACAGTTGTGCTTATTCTTCAGATAATGTCTTTCTTCACTGCTGTCGTGGTCTGTACCAGCATTTCACTAGAAGGGCTGAGTGAGAGAAGATGAGGAAAACAGGAGGAAATTTCCATTGCAGCAGATTTTCTCTGGGGTCTTGCATCACGATGTGAAACATGGTGATGTTTTTTGTAGGAGCCTGCACCACAAGTTGTCCCAAGCATTTCACTCCCACTGGACCTGTGTGCTATGCATTACGCTCATACCCATTACACAGAAGGAAGAGTTTGCCCCAAATCCCAAAGCTTGTGTCTGCTGGAGGAAGGAGACATCATCTCATGCTTTCTATGCTCTGTGGGGACTGGAGGTTCAGGGACCCCTCAGCACTGAGTGGAGTCAGGGGTGTGTGTTCCTGCCGAATTCGCTGAGATGCCTTTGGACAGCCTGTTGGTGACATGACTGCCCTCCCTCTCTCCCGGCCAAGGTATGAGAAACTTTCTGAGTCACGGCAGCAAGCTGATGTGTGCAAACAAGCCCCTGACAAGGGCATGGCAGTGAAGCACTGTCATGAAGCCCAGGAATGCCAGGCTGGAGGCAGGAGGCACTGGAAGACAAGCACACACTTGCTAGAAGAAGGCCCACTCCCTTCCCAGCTTTTGTGCCTGAGAAGGAAGATTCCAGTATCCACCAGGCGTTTTGTTGTCTCTCACCACTGCTCAAAAGCAGCTGTCACTAGCATGCTCGCCACCCTTCCAGCGTCCAGGCAGAATCTGCAGTAGGTAGGGTACCCCAGTACTCTTAACCTGGCAGTTCCACACAGCTCCTTTGATTGTTCTCCCAAGAGTGTGTTTCCTCAAGGAAAGGGCTGGTTTTGTAGTTGCTTTTTTTTCCACCTGCTATCTTCCAGGAACTTCTGCAGACAGCTCCTGTTGTCTCTCTTATTAGAGGGAAGTGGAAGCTGGACTGCTTGCGGCCTTTTCTCTGGGCTCTGTGTAAGTGTGGGGCTGCTCCAGCTCCTTCTAATGACAGCAGAAGTGCCCCCTGCACCAGTTGCAGGAGGCGCCCCCCCCCCTTTCCCAGTTGAACCGTATTGACTTTGCTCTGAATTTCTGCCTGGTGTGGCTTCCTCTTGGGTTTAAAACCACAGGCCTCCCTTTTTTCTCAGTAAGCTCTCATGGTTACAGGGGGAGTGTATTGTCGAGTGTGAGATACCAAATAGGGATGTACCAGTCCTGTCACAATGGGAACATTCCAGATGAGGAGAGAAGAGTAGATTTTGTGTAAGGTATTGTATTATGTTGTGCATGTTTGAGAGAGACGCAAGCTATGTGGGTTCAAAGACTTGATAATTACACTGTTTAGCTGATACAGGTTATCCTCAAGGCAGAGGTTACACACGTGTGCACAATTGTGCATACACACACACACATACACACACACTAAATTCACACAATTGGCAATGTAAGAGCAAAATAGCTAACTAGCTTTATGCTTAAGTAAATATCACAATCAAATACATTTGAAAACTTTTACTATTTTATTTATTTTTGAAGAGAAAATTTAATGTTTTAATGTTATTGCCACATTATTATAAGATGCCTTTATTTAACCTATTATTTCTAGAGTTTGGTAGAGTTTTGATAATTGCTGTAACATTTCTAGAGGATCGTTTCAACAACTACAAAAGATTAATCAAGATGTTTGTTGAATCAATAAACATTAATGATTTAAAACACATTCCAGAGTGTAGTTCTTTCTAGATCTATTCGTTTCAAATTGATTTTAAAAACAGAATACAAAATAATTTTGTTTTATAATATTTGTCCCATATTTTTCTTTTGTCTTTTTCTTCTTTTTTATTTTTTCAACCTTCTAAAAGTGGCCAATTTAGCCTCACAATAGAAATCAAATGCATCTTTGAACATCTAAATTTACTTTAAACTGACTCTGCAGAAGGAAGGTCTCTATAACCCCCTTATAGAAGCAATATTCTCACCTCTTTTTTTTTGAGTCCTTAAAAGTGCTTATCAAGATGAATGAGAACAGTGGTGTGTAATTTCAAAGATGAAATTGCTTTTCTCTCCAGCTTCCAGCTTTCCCTCAGCGTTTCAAGGTCACCGTGAAAGGGAAGTCAGCCCACAGCTCAGGCCTTCTCTTGGGTCTGTCAGGGCACATTACCCTCCCAGCCAAGAAGTGTGCCTTTGGAACTGCTCTGTTTGATTTTTTCTTTCAGAAGAGAGTGGGAAATTCCTACTCATTCACACATTGTTGGGTAAACTGAAGTGTTAAGAACAGTAAATTACATCCCTTCTCCAATATCCCCAACACTGTTTTCATGGTCCAGCTACTGGACTTCCTGAGTTACTAATGGCCCATCCTGTGAAATGTTGTGAGGGAAGCTGTGAAAGCATCCCCATGACAAGACCCCTGGAAGGACGATGAGAGAGGCTACATGAGCACAAAATCACACCTGGGCTGTGCGGTCTGATTTAATATTTACCAAAATATTAAAACAATATGTTCTCCTTTTTGTATCCAATCATCAGAAGCATACAACTACTTAAAACTTTAATCTGAGGGTTCATATTTGGCAATCCACCAAGGCCCAGGTAGTCTCAAGCGTCCAATATGGTTCACAGAGCTCAAAAAAATCACTAAGACATCCTGACATTTGTCCTGTTATGGGAAAAATATGTCTTACTGACTACTTATATTAGGGAAATCGGCAGCTCAATGCATATTTTTTCTTAGATTAAAATGACTACCGTATTCTAATAGCTAATCTGGCTTTATAAACTTTTAAATCTGTTTAGAACTATTTAAAAATGTGTTATCTGTTGAGTAATCAGAGGAATTGTAGATAATAGTGACAATTAAAAAAATTCCTGTTCCTACAAATGGTAACAAAACTTATGAAAATTTAAAGGAAAATCATCAACAATGACTGAGTTAGAATTGAATGATTTGGAATATTGATTTGAAATCATAACACAAAAGACTTCTTAACAATTTAATGGCAATGGGATTTTAGTATAAATCACTGCTTTGAACCAGGCTGCAACTGTACAATGGTCGGGGATTTCAAATGGACCCTAATACTGGGTCCCCTGTGATTCCTGGAGATTAGAATCTCAATCTCACTAAGTTGTGTGAAAAGTGGAAATGAAATAAATAATGTGCATTACTGTTCATCAATGATCAGTTAATTGTACATGCTTGGTTTGTTATATTCAAATATTATGATCAAAGCACTTGGGCGAACTACCCATTGAACAAACATTTTAAAGACAAGTGAAAACTTCTAACTCACAATCTCCTGCCTGACTGGTCACCGTTCTGCATAAATTTTGTCACAGGCTCAACTGATTTGATTCTTTGATTTCTGTCCCCACCCCCAAGCCTTCGATAAGTTTTGGGACATCATGAGGAGATATAATTTTACCATGAAGCTCAATGGGGAGAAGCATATTAAAACGAGACATAAAATATAGAAAACTTGTGACTTTCTATCCATTTGCTCCTATAATCAGCAATGTTCTCACATTGCTCTTATGCATATGTGAGACTCTTATGCTTACGAGTCTAGTAACTGCTCTTAGGAAGGTCATGATTTGACCAGAATCTTGCCCATAGTTAGGTTTCTTTGAAAGAGATAGTCAAAAAAAAAAAAAAAAAAAGAAAGAAAGAAAAAGAAAAGAAAAGAAAAGAAGACCTCTTTTTTTTTACTAGTTATCCTTTTAGTAAATTTAATGATGTTTTAAACAATACTGTGCTTTCACCTACAATGTTACCATTGATGTAAGCTTATTAGATTTACTATTTTCTCTAACCTTCACCACAGCCCCATAAGATAAATAATGTTATTATTGTGACAATAAGGATAACAATAATAACAATTATTATTCCGACTACTATTACTATTATTTTATTGACAAAAAAACTGAAGAATGAAAAGATTAAGTGGTTTGCAGGGAAGGCTAAGTGACTTGCTCCCAAACAAGCACACGGACCCTGTGCTCAAAGCCGTGTGGAAGATGGACATATACACTTAATCCCCGTGTCACTATTCGGTACACTGGGCTCCAGAATCCCTTCAAAGACCACGGGGGTGTCTGGTCTGGGCCTAGAGCTCTGTAAGTTGCCTTTTCCTTAAGCAATGCTTCCTGATAATTTTCAAAAAATTCCAGCACTGAAGTGTGGGTCCTGGAGGAATCTACCTCACTTGGCCAATGTTTCAGTTTCCAAAGACGTATGTTATGTAAGTGAACCGGAACATAATTGCAAACACCGTTTACAATCTATGGAAATGTTACAGTAAAAAGAAGACAAATTTATAGCCGCAATCTAATCTGAAGGTAATTCACAAAGCAGGTAAGATGTTCTGTTACTTTCCTCAAAGTCACGCTATTGCTTATAAGTGCCATATTCTGTTTTCTAAACGATTTTTACTGTTGATTCTCCATACTCAAACTGATGTTTCAAGTTTACAAATGATCTAAATTACTTTTCCTTTTGAGTCTCATCAGTGTCATACAGGGCAGTTTCCTACTTTTTCACTAAAATGATTGTTGATTGTAAAATGGTGAGTGTTCAAGACGCACGTGGCTGAGAGTAGGGTCCATGAAGAAACCCCTATGAGGAACTTTTCTTCAGTGCTATTTCTTCACAATTACCTCAGTTCCTAGAATGCAACTCTCAGCTAGAATACCTCACACCCGTCTCAGTTCTTCCAGAGTATTTTATAGACAATTATGGAGAATTGAAGATTTCTTCCTGATGGAGACATATACTTCCTTTGACCTCAAAACTTCTGCCTAAGACTTTGTGAAGTGGCTTTGCTATGCTTTCTTAGAGTCCGTGAATTTTGTCCTCCCTGATTTGAAATCTTACATTCAAAAAGATTAAAAGAAGGACCTTTTAATCAGAAGGGAATTTCCCTCCCCTCATAAAGGTTAGAGTCACACGGCCCCCGAGGTGACCTGGAATCCACTGCAGACCCACCAGCGCCCTCAGCCACACATCAGATGTGTGTGTCAAACAGTCTTCTGATGGTAATGGGGTTACAGTGATGAAGCTAAGCTCCTGAAGGAATATTTCAATTTTTCATTTTAAATTATTTCTGACTGAATTCTTATTTTGTGTCTTCTAATTGAAAGCATATTTTCCCTATTTATAAAATACTGTGTACTGCTCACGATCCAGTACAGTTCAGCCATGTCTGCTCTTAATGTTCGGTGGGTGTCACACGTAATAGTTTCTCCATACTGACACCCAGATCCTGTCATCTATGTCCCTTTCTAACATATATTAATTTATTTACAAATGTAGCACATATATCTTTCAGTGGTTAAAAAAATAACTTTGACTTTGTTTTAATGGCTACACATAGCTGCATTTTAAGGATGTTGCGTAATTCAGTTTAGTTTGCAACATTTATTCATGCATATTTATTATGGTTACAATTCTTCATAATTCTGTTTTTCACTTTCTTTCTTTTTTTTTTCATATTTTAACCAATTTGTGATTAAATTTCTTGAGTATATTTTGTTAGAATGTATTCCCCAAAGGTGAATTCCTCAGTCTTACGTTTTCCACATTAGCTATCTATGTACCCAAGTTCCAGAAAGCTATCCACATGTGTGCCCCCATTAGGAAAAAACATATGCTAATTTCTGGGGGTGGGGGGAGAGTATAACCACAGGGTTAGCTCAAAACGGTCCCGTCCTGTTTAATGAGAGACAAGACAAAAACCACAAGCCATGCAGAGGGAGCATGCTCAGAGAGAACTTTGACCTTTAACTGCACCTGGAACCATTGTCTCACCCTCCCACCCCCACAACAGAACCAAAAGACCAGAACATAATTGGAACTTAAACATGGGAACTTTTTCAGAAGCAGAGAATACGTTGTTCAGGAAGGTGGTGTGTTGACACCCTTTACCACAAGTGGTCAAGCTCTAAGGTCCTCCAATTAAACCTTGCCCTACCAGCACTTCCACAAACCTGTTCCCCCTGTACTCTTAACCCGCCCCCCACAAACTCTAGATTAGAGACCTGGGCTTTTGAGCACTAGCTTCCCCTTCTCCTGGGTGGCACCATTCATAATAAAATAGCCAGCCTTTCTCCACCGCAATTCTCAGTATTTAGTGTTTGGCTCTGCTTGGGCCGGGTGGATGAACTCTTCGTTCTGTAATGGCAGTGCCCAGTGCAGATTGGCATTCGATAAATGCTGTGGAATGAAAGAATTTATTCCTAATATTACCATTTTGTGTTTTTTTTTTTACCATTTTTGACTTTTGAAAACATGAGAAGCAAAACCTGTTTATTTTAATTTGCGTTTCTTTGATTACCTCTAGAGCTGAAGGTCTTTCTCAAATGTCTTGGACATTTGCATGTTTATTTTTTCTCTTGCGAATTACTTTCCAGTGTTCTTTTCTCATTTCATATTGATTTTTATTGACATATCGGTTTCTTCTTATTGAAATGAAACAATAATTTAGAAACTAGTCAGGAAATCTTTGTTATTTGTGTTTCAATTTTTCCTTTTCAGTTACCTGCTTGTCTCTTCACTTTGGTTCATTGTTTTTGTCATACTAGCTATTATCTCCATATTTTCTTGGAAGAGAGAGTAACTGTCTTTACAAGATAATCTATCCCTAATTTATGAGCATTTTAAAAATTATTTTAACAAATATTGACTGAGCTATAATATATGCCAGACACACAATTTTTGTCCTTGCTTTTTTAGAACATAAAATTTTAGAATACAAAATACAAAATTTGTGTTTGTATTTGGAGCTTCTTTCCACATAAGGAATGAGAAGGTTTCTAAATTATTTTCTTTCTTTTTAAATACTTGTCAGTTGAATGAACATCATTTATTGAAAGTTCAAATTTTCCCCAGCGTTGAAAGGCCATCTCTGTCAAATATTAGATTTGCATATGAAAGTGGATCTATTTTTAGATTCTCAATTCTATTCCTCTAATCTTCCCATCAGTTGCTGTGCCCACACCATACCATAACATTTTAATTATTTAGCTTTAAAATTCATTTTATTATCTGATAGCTCATGAGATCCTCTTTACACTTCCTTTCATAACTCTCATCCCTATTTTTGTATATTTCCTTTCTGCATATAGTTTAGAATGATATTTGATGTGGTTTTGGTATGCTAGTGGAATTCTATTAGGATATCATTAAATACATGAATTAGGTTGGGAAAACTTGTGATCTTAATGAAATGTAACCTTTCCATCAAAGAATCAGTTATGTTTTTCAATATATATATTGTCTGTGTGTACACATGACGTAACTTTTAAATTCTACTTTTGCAAAATATAGCACCATAAATATGATATATAAATGTTATATTTCCAACTGGTAGAAAAATAATGGTCACCCAGGTTCAGGCATTCTGCTCAGACAAGAGCCTCTGTGTATCTCCCAGAACATTGTCCTAAAGTTGAATAGAGGACTCAAAGATTCCTTTGCTTTCTGTTAAAAATATTCCATTTCAATCCATCATTTATGAATTAATGGAATGAACTCCATTAATTGCCACATTTTGTGATCTTGAGGGTTTGAAACCCTGAAAACCTCTTGGGAACAATGCAGTTTAATCTACCCATTGCCTGCTGGTCACAGTGGTATTTCTTTTCATTTGGCTAAAAATAAGTCTTTCTTACTTCAAGGGCTGCCCCTGCCCTCTGATATTCCTTTATTCTTTTGTCTCTTGGCTTCATCATTGTGTAGCTTTGATTATATCATTGCTCAGTCTTTAATTTAAGATGAAAGATCCCTGATATAGTTAGCTTGGACTGCATACAAACTTACCACTTTGATTTTCCTTTATGGATGAGGAACTGCCATCACCCACCATTTACGAAGGAAGATGGAGGCAGTTAAACGGAATGGAGCCTAGAAACAAACCCAGGCAGCAGAACCCAGGAGCCCCACATCCAATACCTCACCAGGAAGTTTATAGTTCTTCCTGCGTTGGTGACGCTGGGAAAATTACTATACCAGCTTCTATAAGCAGCATAATGCTACAGTTAAATCAGAGGGAAAAAAGGTGAAGGGAGTTTTGATGAGATGAAGTTTTTTGGTGGAAAAGCAATGCTTCTACCACCCTTTCCCTCTGCACCTCCAGTGTGATCACCTCCATTGTACAGACATTAGCTGCTTCTGCTACTGACAGTGCTGCGTGCAGAGTCGTTGGGGTACTGCTCAGATGGCACCAACCTTCTGTCCCCATCATCCTGGGTCCATGACTGTTGGCCTGGCCGCTGGCCTGTGTTCCAGCTAATAGAATGTGCTGCCCCCCACATAGAACCTCCCACAGGTGACACTCCACACATTGCCCACTGACAGGACAGCCCAACAATCGTGGACACTGAGTGATGAAGGTATTGGGGGGGGGGGCAGGGTCCCTGGATCACTGCTTAGAGCACAGTCTGCTGCCAGTTAGGATCCCCTCTTTTAGACTTTATCTGAGAGAGAAAGGAACTGCTTTTATAGTGTTTGTGCCATTTATACATTTGGGATTTATTACATTGGCTAGCCCTAGTAATTCATTTCACAATTGTGTGGTTTAAAATTACACACTCATTAAGTTTTAAAATGAATTTTTAAAAATTACAAAACTGTAGGTAGAATGGGAATAAAGTTAAGAAACGAGAATGGGGCCAGGAATGAGCCTGATTAGCAATATGCAGAATTCAACTGAAAGGACAAGTTTGGCTCTAAGCTAAAATCATAGAGAAGGAGAATAAACAAAATAAAAGATGGAGGAGACATGCATGAGTTAGTAGTATCAACAATGGTGTTCTTTCTTTCATGCAGACCGAAGCATTTATCCACTGCATTCATCTAAGGGACCAATGAGAATTCTATGTGAAGTTCTTGACATAGCTATGGATATGGATGTGAGTGCAGCGGTCGATGGAGATGTAGACAGATACCTGTGGTATCGGTACAGATGTAGGCGTAACTATAGATATAGACATAGACCTAGAGATTAGAAACGCCTCGATCCATCACGTCGTTCCACATGCCTCCACCAGCTTGTGGAATGATTCTCGCAATGACCCCTTCTGAATAATGACCTACTGACTCCTCCTCCTTTCTTCTCCAAACAGCTCCTTCCCTTTCCTCTGTGACCGATCCTTCATGTGCCCCAGTTTAGTTCGATGCTTCTGGCCACTGCCCAGGTGCCTGCAGCTGACTGTACCTGTCCTTTGGATGTCCTTGTGCCTCCAGCCCTGCCCTGGGTCCCTCCTGCTTTCTGCGCACTCAGTGTTTCAGAGCGGCCTTGCCCGCCTCTGTGGTTTTGCTCCCTTTCTTTGATGATGTGTCACAGTCCTCCATCTCCATGCCAGTCCGTCTCCACACAGCCAGCACGATTCTGACTGTGCCCACCCCCTGCCCCCGTGCCTGACCTGCCAATCTGACACAGCTCAAGTCCAGAAGCGAAGTCATCCTCTTTTCCCAATTCCAGCACCGGGGCCTCCGTGCATTGTCTTTACTTAAGGGCCCAGCAGCACACAGCTGCACAAGCTGGAGACTTCCAACTTCTAGTTCCCCCTGTGGTCTCTCACCCCTCTCCTTCTGTCACCCAGCACCTCTGCTGATGTCCCCTCTGCACATTCCTTACACTCCCCTGTCTCCATCGTGCCCCTGCAGCTCACATGGTATTGGTCCCATCGCTTCTCACCCAGATCATAGCAAGAGATCCCTCTCCAGCCCCTTCCTCTACTTGTACTTTAGCTTCCCTGCCTTCACATGTCTCCTCGTCCCCTGCTTCTTCCTTGTTGGCTGTCTTAGCTCACATCTCTTGCAAATTCCTACATGCTGGGCACTGTTCAATGTGCCTCCCTATTATTACCTATTGAATGCTCATCCTAAGCCTGTGAGTTTGGCAGTATTGTTGTCCTCATGTGCTGTGTGGGAACCAAATGCTTGGCACGTTTCCCTTTGGTGTGTAAGTAACCATGCCACCTTCATAGCATTCTTTGCCTGCAGAATCATCTCTTCCCACTCCATACAGTGGATTCTGGCTCATCCTTCACAGCTAAGCATCGATACCATCTGCTCTAAGAGGCCTCCTGACTCCCCGTGTGGGCACGTCTCTCCTTACCCTGCCCCTATGAGTTTCCAAGGCCCTCATAGCAACAACCTCCAAAGTGCCTCTGTGCCAGGGTGGAAAAAGCTGACCACAGGTCCATGTCTGGCTTTCCACACGTCACATGATACTGGCAAACAGTAGGCAGTGCTTAAATGTTTTCTTAAAAGATGAATACACATGACCATGTAATAGGAGTCTCAGTCACTGCAAAGGAAATATGTTTTGTGACGTTTTGCAAACGTATGTGCATAGGTAGAAGTGTACTTTTTATTCATAGACAATATCCACTATTATAATTTTATAGTTTATCTCTTCTAAAATAATCTGTGTTTCAAAAGCCATATGAAAATGGTGGGATGGAAATTAGTCACAGAGATGCACATAATATACTCAAGCAGAAATGTGTAGCTCCACAGACTATCAAACTGAATAAAATGTGCACACATAAAGCACCTCATTTGTGAAGTTTTAATTACGTGGCCAGGAACTCAAGCTTTATGGGTTGGTACTGCCATTATAGATTTATATTACTCTACATTGCTAATCTCTAACTTTTATAGTTTAAAAACATTAATGATTATCTTGGCTGATCATTGTTTTATTTAGGTTTAAAAAAATCAACACACGAATTCTAAAATTTTATTTGGACAAAATTAAAACCAGTTTAACCATGGCCCATGTCCTACATCCTGGTTATTGTTTTTTGTTTGTTTGTTGTATGTTTGCTTTTTGATTCAGTTTTACTAAATGATATGCAATACTTGGAAAGAAGTTATCATCTAATAAATGAATGAACTTTTGGCAACCCGGAGGAGGGGTGGAGGCCAAGTTCTGAGAACTCTCCTCTCGCCTTCTCTTACCCAATTAAAAGAAAAGCTTAGTGTTACGAATACAGTTTTTGACACACTCAAACATCTTATACGGCTCTGTATTGGTGATGAAACTGGTTGAGACCAGCTGCCAACCAATTCCTTACATTGTCTTCCTATTTCTGAAGATGCCCAAATTCAAGACTGACGATTCAAGATATTTGTTTCTGATTTTTTGTGTTTTTTTTTTTTTCTTTTCCTGCTCCTCTTTATAAAGGTTAGAATGCTGAACTAAAGTATTATAATATTACCCTGCCACCTAGGGGTATTGCCAAAGAAATATATTCACGCCTAGTAAAGACAGGCACAGTATGGTGATCAAAATATAAAAAATACATCACTATTCTAAATAATTTAGTGACTAAGTTCTGTCACTAACACAAACAATATACACTATTATAATTTTATAGTTCATCTCTTCTAAAATAATCTGTGTTTTAAAAGCCATATGAGAATGGTGGGATGGAAATTAGTAAGAATGCCCCCTTTCAGGATCATGGAAACTGAAAAGTTAAGTGAATAAGAACTGAGAATTAATCTATGATGAGCCTGTAAGTAGCATGTATGTTTCCCGAGCCTGCAAAGCCCTTTTGTGTATTCTCTCTCATTTATGACAGTGTAAGCGCTTGGGAGACAAATTTCTGTTTAGAACGTGGCCCTTGGTCTACTGCTTTGTAGGGGGACAGAGAGTCTAGACCACTGAATAAATGTGTAGTCTGACTGCCCAAGTTATTCATGCCATTGAAAGTGATGAAAAACCACCATCCAAATTGTTGACTTCTTACAGCTGTCTTTAGATGATGCCTAACGACTTTTTCATAATTCCCTAAAAATGAGCTTTTCCTGATGACTGACTAAATAAGAAGTCTAAATATTCAACCCTCATAGAAATACCTATGTACGCTGTGGAGATGGGAGTTTTGCTCCAAGGGATCCAAGAATCAAGAGGCATTTGGGAGACAGTGAACACACACATAGAACAGATATCAGAATTCTTAAAGCACACTTTGCCATTCTTTACAATTGATGGAGCAACAATGTACATATTGCGTTATGAATGCACACTTTCTCAGTTAGGACAGTGTCTCATTGTCCTGGACTCCGAGGAACTGAAGGAAAAGTCCTGCAGAGGGGCTCACGATGCCATCTGTCACAATGCCATCTCACCTCTGCAGTGCTAGGTCAAGGAAAGGCAGGGACACAATGCAACTCCTCAAGACAAATGAACCAACTCAACTCTTGGTATCTTTAATAAATTAGCAAGACTAAGGGAAACCGAGTCTGCTGCGATGTATTTTCTCCTCATCTTCCTTTCCTGCAGTCATTTGGCCCAATGAATATTGAGTTGTTCTCTGGCCCCTAAATGGTATAATTATTTTCTGTAGCTCCATTAACAGCAACGGGTCCTTCTGTCCTAATGCTGGGAAAATCCACCCCATACCTGTTTTCTGATATTTCCTGTTTTCAAGGCGGGGGAAGGGCAATGCATGATGTCTCTGGCCGGGGTTTTGCTCAGCTTGGGCTTCTTTTTCACCGTGACAGGTCTTTGTTGCCTGCACACACACAGCTCTAATTACATGTGCTCCAAGTCAGGGCTCCATGTCGGAGGGAGTGATGCAAATGCCAGGTGCCTTTTCTCTTCTCATTATGACCTGTCTGTTTCCAAGCGCATCACTTTCAGAAAGGGAGGAAAGGGCTTTCTTTTGAGTAAAAAACACACTTTCTTATCTCCACCTCTTATTCTGCCCAGTTTTGCTTCAAATCTCATTCCCATTTAGGGGGCTGAGAAAATTGCTGTGTTTGACTGTTTGCCATAGAAGCTACTATTTAAATTCAAAACCCAGCAATAGTGACATCCACTAGCCCAGTCAGCATGGGACCCCTCATGCCCACTGCTTTTGCAAGCACATGTCCTTGGTGTGTGTCTGGCGATGCCGTTCCACGTATGAACAAGTCACCAGTTTGGGCCAGTTAATGACACAATTGAAACTGCAATCTATATCCCCCAGGACTCCAAAACCCACTTGAAAGAGGCTCACATCAGCTGAGCCCCACTCCACTTGCCATTTTTATAGGGCTATGATTTGGGCTTTTTAATTAGGAGGTCATTCAACTTTCAATGCGAAGTTAAGCAATAAGCAGAGTAGGTCTTTGGAGAATCCCAATTGCGGGGCTAGTCTGAAGAAAATACTTGAAAAAGCTCTATAATATTTTGCTACAGTATACTGAACTTTACAAGTTTTCTCAATTTCATAGTTTCTGCTGTTAGTTTCAGCAGTGACTTATTCCAAAGGATTATTCTTCTTACTTTGAAACTCAAATATTTAATTTCTCATGGAGCATTATGAATAGGAATTCTTCAGGATTTTCTTTACTTTCTTATGCAGTTTCAAAATTTAACACATGTGAGAACTGACATATATTTAATTTTTAAATTTTTATTTTATGCAATAAAATCTCTGGTAAATGAAACATTCTGAAGGAACAAATGACTACTTTATAGAGTTTTAAACATTCAAATTATGTAAAATTAATAGACGTTATTTACTGTGCTATAATTTGGTATATCCTATTCTCAGCATCTATTTAGATAACAGATCATTTACTACACATTTCATAAGCAATATTTAAACTATTTATGGAAATCATGTACTGACATATATTTTAAAAATACATATAGATAATCAATACAGTTTTTGAGTAAATATTATTGCCATAAATTGTGTAATTATCAAATTGCCAAATTATGCCTCCATATGTATAATATATATTATTTCAATACGCTCACTTCCTTTAATGATGCATTGTATTGGAAACCCTGACGTTAATTTGGCTGCTCTTGACTTTGCAGTCTTTACTTTCTCATTTGTATTTTTCACAATTAACTTACTGCTTTTCATTGGAAATCATGTCTATGAAATATTCTTAAGTGACAAAATCAAGTAATCTTTACATCATTATTGTAGATCATTCCCATATGTGTGTCATTCATGTGCCCTCAGTCCTAGAACTGTGTCTTCCATATCATAGAAGCTCAATAAAGACAAGGAGACTAAATCAATGCATGTGTAATATACGTAAATAAATGAGTGTTAAAAAGGTTTCTAAAAGGGTACTTGGACATTAATTTCAATCATTTTGTGTTTATCTAATACATGATCCCTTTTACTATTGTGTTTGGGAACTAATTGTGCCCCTCCCCCCATCAAAGTGTAAGATTATGAAGTTCAGGGACTCTAACTTATGGACCTTTATAGTCACACATAGTAGGCACAAAATAAATATTGGCCAAACGCATCTAAATCAACGTGTACTCCCAGACATTGTAGTTCTTTGTCCATTTTGAAAGTGTTCCATGAAGGAGAGACTTGTTTTAAAGGCTAAGTATTGATGAAATTTTAACCTGTGTTATGATCTGTTCAATGTATGTTCAACCACATTTCCCCACGTGTTGTATACATCGGAGAGGAGGAGCCAAACCCAATTGGAAGACCCTGGCTGACCTCGGGCTGAGGAGAGGATGAGTGGGCATGGGGGGTCCTGGACTCTCCCAGCCCAGTGAGCACTGCCAGCTGATGAGTGACCCTCAGCTTGCTCCTTGAGGGCAGAAGCCATGGTTACTCTGGAAGAGCTGGCTTCTTTCATAATGTGGATGAAGTTCAAAAAGGTTGACCAAAGCAATGCTTGCAAAATGCTTGGCTCTGGGATTTTAAAGCAAAAGCAAAACCCAGCCATTGGCTGGCTTGCCTGTTGTGATTTGGGAAACACAACTGATAAACAGTAGAACAGATGCCTTATATGTTTCTTTTCCTTTTGGTATTAGGGTACCCCATAGATTGAGATTACAATGAACAAAACTACCATAAAAAAGAACACACTCTCTTTTAGAAACATTCAAATTCAGTTAAACTCTTTAATCAGATTAAATGCATCATTATATAAATCTAGGAATCCTCTCGAGAAGAAATAACAAATCCTGCCTTGGGATATATGTTTGAAATCGTAAAATGTTTAATGTCTAGGTGGCATTCTATGAATATTGAACACAAGTAAAGCTTTTTAAGAGAAATAAGAGATGCCCCTGATTATCTGATTTCTTCTCATTTGTTTATCCCAATTTAAGAAAAACTATTCCGACACTTGAAATTACAACATCTCAATTTAATTAAAACTGCCATCATTCAAATGTACATCATGCCCCGTCAAAGGGGATGTTAGATTTGCTTGTTGGCTCAGGAATGTACACACTGGGCCCGGGTTTCAGTGGGATCCAGGCTTCCCTTCTGCAGCTCTCTGAAGCCTCACCAGGCCAGAGATGCTAGAGAGAAAGGGCAAGGCCATGTGGGGTGGACCACCTTTTAGGAAGAAGGGACAAATTTTGTAGGACAATTCATGACTTCAAGGACAGATGAGAAATCCGAAACAAAGGCAGATGGCAAAACTCGGGAAATTTTCCATTGACAGTTTCAGTATCATCAGTTAACTGCCTGCCATTGAAGCGCATATGAGAGGTTTCAAAATGTCTTACTTTCACCCTGTGTGTTTATTCAACTCACTAGTGCTCACAGAGTAAAAGTGCTAATGTTCGCTTTCACCGTGGCACTTCTTAAAGACACAAAAAAATAGCATGGCATCCTATGATGTCAAAGACTGCTGTTAACCAGATAAAGCCGGCTACAGACATTATTAGTCCAGCCGTGTCTCTTGGTGAGCCTCAGCCCTCAGCATGAAAAAATCTGAACTCCTCTCACCTCTCTTTGATTTCCAAGTCAAGCAGGGTTTATGTGTGAGGCCCCTGACATCAAACTGCAGTGTAGGGCCCTCTATCTCTACTGAGAGTTAATACAAGACAGGTCTTTAAATTGATAGGACTGCTGGAATGGGTGGGAGAGAGAGCATGAGTGTATGTGAGTGAGTGTGTGTGTGCGTGCGTGCGTGCGTGCGTGTGTGTGTGTGTGCGTGTGTGTGTGTCTGTGCGCGAAGCCAGAAGCTCTATATCTGGAGTTCCGGTGTTATAAGGTCATGAGATCCCATCATCCATCACCCTTGCAGACCCACACTAAGTCTATGCACCTTATTATCAAAATAATGTTGAGAAACTAAAAAATTACAAAAAGAAGCAAAAAGGAAAAGCAACTGAAAGGAATGATTTATGAGAAAGAATAAAAAGAACCACAGATAATAGTGGATCGTAATGTGTCTTTCTTATGTAGCGCTTTTGAGGAATTCTAAACAGGAGTGTTGGCAGAATAACTCAGAAAAAAAAAATCTAGAAAACAATAGAAGTCAGTGTGAAAACTTAGGAGAAGCTGAAAAGAAATAAATAAAAAAGAATGTCCTTTGCTTCCATAAAATAGGGAAACCCTTTGTCTGATACCAAGATTCATAAAGTGGTGAACTGTTAAAAGAAGTGGCCAAAGCTCTATTACAGAAAATAATTATTTTAAGTTAAAATAAATGAACACTATATTTTTCTTTGCAAAAAGCTAATTCAAAAATAAATAAACAATTTCTGTAAGTCCTAGTACAGGCTGGAACATGAATTATCTGAGGAGTTCGAACCTTCGCACATTCAATCTGGTTGGAAACTCTCCGCAGACAGGACAAAGATGAGAGGGGATGGCTGTGTCAGGAAGGAAAGGACAATCAGAATCATGTCCCCTGTCCAGAGTTAGGTTCCTACTTCAGTACAGAAGGTAAATGTTTGATAGTCTGACTCTGGGGATAAAGTAAATATCAACCAGGGCTTGCTATCCACAGATGCCAGGGAACAACAACAAGAAAAACCCGGCTGGCCTGTGGGACTGCAACGCCCACCGTGTGAGCCGAAGTGTTTATATTAAACCATAAGTTTTCTATACTTTGCCAAGATTTCTCATAATTTTCCTACAAACAGCTTTGTCTCCTCCGTCTTTTCACACCCCTTCCTATAAGCTGAGTGGAGTGCAAACTCGTTTTTGCCAGCCAGGTACCCACTGCCTCCAATGATGACAGGTCCAGTGACTAGTTTTCTAACAACAAAGGAAAGTTTTGTGTACGGTGATGGCGGCACGGCAGAGAAATCCATTTGCAACCAAAGGCCTTGTACATGATCATAATTACATTAGATTTCATGTGTTTTATAGTTAAAATGTTTGATTAGCAGCATACAAAAGTGTGTGTGCCTGGGCAGGTCGTTATATTTTATTTTAAAGGCAGGCAACTACAGGCAGAGAATTAAAGAGGCCATGTTATAACTCTGAGCCTGAACACTGGTATGATTTTCGGGGATTCTAAAAATCAAGACCTATCACCGAATGCAAACTATCAGAGTGTGAGAAAGACAAGAAGAGTATATATTCTTCTCGGGGTAACAAAAAAACTATCACTGTCAGATTTTCAGGCAATAATTACACGTTTGATTTGGAAGAAATATAATGAAATTGAGATTCCCCCAATTTAATCAAATATTCTCTCTGTACTATAAATACACACTTTTTGCAACAACTCATTTAAGAATACTCAATCATTTTTATGAGAAGCAAAAATATAATTTCATACTTTGAAATGGTGTACGGAAAGCAGTTTCATAGGAAATTTCTTCTGCCCTGCAGGTGTATGGGAGAGAGGCCTGGGGGTGGGGGAGACGCTCTCACTCCCTCTTGTGTTGAGGGTGGATTATAGGACACTTTCTCGGCATTTGCTTTACTTCGGGAATGGTGTTTTTCTGTTTCATTTTTCTTACTTAGATTTATAAAAGTGATTACAAATACCAGCTCTGCTTTTGCACGTACTGCACTGCAATTCCCATTCCCTTCTGAGAAATGAGGGGAGCCCCTCCATACCCATGCTAATATTTTCAGAACATTTTCTCCTCGCCTACCACTGGATCCTGCTTCACCCCTGTCCAGCCTTCCTCACCCATCCACCTGGCATGTTTTCCTCACTTGTCTGGAACCCTGACACGAGATGGTTTTAGTGAGAGCACAAGACCATTTCTGAAGTAGCAAACTGGGAAGATTATTCAAATGTTCTTTTATTTAGAATGTCCAAGGAAGATCAACTTTATTTTTTTTTCTTTACCAAACCTAGGAACAGTAAAAAGGAAATAGTTAAGAATCACTTTTCCAACAGGATTCTGAAAAAAAAAATTACAAAATAACTGAAGACCATCATTTATCAGGAAGATCCTACTTTGTTAAGAGCAAACCTCAACATTTTGAAGCAAGCCATCAGTGGGTTGCTGTGGGAATGCCCGGATGGATCTGCAGAGAAGGGGTGCTTGTTCCTAAGCAGAGGCTTGTGAGAGGGCACACAGCAGTCAGCACATGAAGGCTGCTGTCCTCAATCCCATTGCGCTATGCATTTATCTATCAGACACATTCTGACAGACAGACAATTCCACGATGTCTCAGTATTGACAGCCCCATTTCCTCATCACAACATGGCCAAAGAGGGACTCCCTTACATTTGTCTTTCCTCTCGCCAAGAAGGAAAATGCAGCCACCTTGGCGTTTCATTTCCATGGCTTTCTTTAATTGCCCAGGGACAGAGCAGAGACTGTAAATATTGCTGTGCAGGAACTCAGTCACATCACCAAGTGCCTGTTCCACCAGAAGCATTCGCAGTCACATACCTTTGGAAATGATGTGAGGTGTCTAATGAATGTGCATCTGGTTGTCACCTGCACGGACACACCTGAGGGAAGCAGGGGTCAGCGAAAACAGAACCTCCCCAGCGCTCCTTAGCTGGGACTCATGTCTGTAGAACTGGGGGGGGGGGGTGGCGAGGGAGACTCTCCAGCAGCCCTAACAAAGGGTCCCCTCCCTGCACCAGCTCCCAGAGGATGTGCAGGGAGCTGTCTCCCTCAGAGCCCAGCAGCAGCAGGTGGCAGCATTGTCAAAGTCCTGGCAGCCAGCTGGGCGAGCAGGGACACACGAGTCCCCTCAGGAAGTTTTGCGTGTGGAGGGGACTTTGACCTTTCATAAATTCATTGCCATCTCCCTGGGCGCTCCATTGTTCGTCTGTGACTGCATCTGGTAATTAGAGTCTCCCAGCACTTGGAGGTGGCTTATCTGAATTATTTGTTTTACACTTTGTTCTGAGTGCCTGGCACAACCTAAGTCCTTTCACTTCACAGTTACCAGACACAGAAAACACCAACCTCTCATCGTTAAGACAAACAGACACACGCACAACCAAGACAAACGTGGCAGAGTGGGGTGAAAAGGAAGGGGGAATACACAGCAGGTAATCAAATGGAATAGCCTCTTTTCTTCCCCTAACGTTGGAATGCCATATGCCCTGTACATGGGGAGTCATTTTTTCTCTTCTTCCTTTTTTATAAGAAGTGATGGAGATGCAGTGCTTGATCTCTCTGGCTCTTCGGACTCTGGGTAATGTTCATCCCACAGAAGCCACACTGTGGACAGCCACTGAGTTTCACTTCACATCACTGAGGGAAAGCACAGCCATGATCCAGCGTGTGGAAGCCACCCCGTTCCACTGATGCCAGGGAGTGAACTGACAGCAAAAGGGCCATCGGCCCTCTGTGGTCACCACACCAGCCAGAAGCATGACAGCGAAGGAGAAAGCCTTCTAAGTGGAAAGGCGTGTGCCCAGGCACACTTACAGTCACCCATGGGGAGTGACAAAGGGGGGCCACTGACCCAGCAGGCGGCATGCTGCCTCAACTTCAACTGCGACCCAACTAGCCTTTGATGTTTCATTGAACTTGTGATATAAATGCTATTGTTTTCCCCCATTGTTTATGCTCCCTGTACTCAGGCTCACACAGGACGTTTGCAGTCCTGAGTAAACATTTCACTCTGTGTGGATGACACAGTCACGCCCACATTTGCTCCCTCCCCTGCTCCCTCAGCACACACGTGCGCACGCGCACACACGTGCACGTGTCTCCTGTCCTCTCCATCTGAGTAAATTAGTAGTGATTGCTTATATGTGCTTAATAGTTCACAAGGAAAACTCCTTCCATTAGAGGTACATTGAGCTGCCATGATGGAGGCTGCAAACTGACATCACCGAGTTGTAGATGCGAGTTGTGTTTAAAATGATGTGGGAGTCAGGCACCAGGATTCATTAAATCAGGCAGAGTTTCTCATTAAACGTGCAGATTGACAGTCTGAACTAACTGTCATTTGTGTCTCTTAGAGTTCCCCGGCCCAATGATATACATATATATTTATATATCTTGCACAGGCGATATTATATTTAGAATGAAATAGTGAAATTGTGACTATTCGGTGGTTGGTAGATGCCTGCTTTGTACAAAAAAACAGCAGTATTATTTCTCCTTTGTTACCTCTCTGAAAGCAGGAAGACCAGAAGGATCATTAAATCCAATCAGGACACTAGTTACCAACCTTTCTAGTTGAAGACAAAATAATAGATAGCATGGCCCCATGCTCCCTGGAATATATTTAAATAATAACCATAATTCAAGAAGCTCAGAGCTCCGGCTTTCCATTTTCTTACCATTTCCTCCACGTGTGTATTTCACTTTAACTATATCCAGTAAATCCTTTATGGAAAATATCTTATAATATGAGTATGAAGGAGGGGTTCCCAAATTCACATCTCTTCATGCTTGGGAAAGTGACTCGATGAAGGCAAGGCACACACTCATTACGAAAATACCAGTTTTCTGCAAAGATCTAAGGCCCCTAGGTGACACTGTTTTGCATCTTAACATAAAATATGTAATGCAGAACCTTCTGGTATGAAAAGATAGTGCCAAAGTCCTCTGCCCTGGCAGATGCTAGATAGCCATGCCTTGAGGGACTTAAAGAAAATATTTCCTTCATAAATACGGGATTTGGGTCATCAATGAGTAGATATTCTGAAAGTCACTGTCAATATGAGCAGTCACATAGTGGCATCTATGCTTTCCTGATTTAAAAAAAAAAATCATGTATCTGTGTCTGTATACATGTACCTACATATTCAAAACAGTATGTGAATAATGGGAAAAGCTGTAGGAAATACTCTTCAAGAAAATAAATGCAATTTTCTAGAGAACAACCTGAAGGATCTACTCATTACTCTGAGGTCTTCAGCTTCCATGAATCTACGCTGTTTCTGTTCAGTTGCTATTTATTCACTTCCTTAAATGTGTCTTCCATTAAAAAAAAAAAAAAAAAAAAAAAAAAAAAAAAAAAAAAAAGTTACGACGGGGATACTCCTGTCTGTGCAAAGCTTTCTTCCATTTATACACCTACATTCTAGAAGGAATATTTCAATTTACAATAAACTGATTTTTAGCTCACAGTCTCTTTTCTTCATTCTGTCAGGAGCTCGGATTTCTCTCTTAAAGTGGATTCTCCGAGCTACTACGGATTTGAAAGCCCTTTCTCTGGGAAACTTCTTCTCATTTTTTTTCCCTCAGCCTTTCACAGTAAGAATTTATTTCAGAAGTTTGCTTTGTAGCCGTTGTGTATAAATATAGACAGCTATGGATATAGACACAGGTAGAGTGGGTGTAGATGCAGATATAGATATGCACTTGCTTAAATTCTCTCAGTGTCACCTTCTCTCTGATTTGCATACCTGCCTCTTCATCTTGCTGTTCCCCTAGGGCAGGCAGAAGTGTTCTCAAGCTCTTTGTGCATCAGTGACTACCCTTGTCAAGTGCTTTAAAAAATAAATGATTAGAAATTTTTGAAAAAAAATTCACCTTTGTCCTTGGATCTTAAAGTATTACTTGAACATTCTTTCTGAGTATAGCGCGAACCATAGTAACATGTGCAATCTTAAATCAACAGTATCTTTATCATCTTGACATTCATAATTCTACAAGTCAAGCCAAGACTGAAACAATACCCTCCTCTAATGATATAAAAGGTTTTGAATTCATAATTGCATAAAAGAGCCCAGAATATTTCTAAAAGTATGTTAGAAAAGCGAACTTACCAAAAAAAGTATGTGTGTGTGTGTGTGTGTGTGTGTGTGTTTAGAAGGATGTGACTAAGACCCTGAAAAATTCCGCTGGTTAAAATTCAAAAGGATATTGAAAAATAAATGCATCCACAGAAATTTCTCTTGGTTTTATGCCTATAATGGATTTTCTTTGGAATATACTCACATGCAAAAGCTATGAAACAAATTAAATATATTTTCCACAGAGCTGCATTAAACATGACAAATTTTTATATGGTTCAAAAATGTATTCGATTAATGTATGTGATATAACTGACATTTTATTTTTATGTATTTATTTTTAATTTATTGGGGTGACATTTGTTAGTAAAATTACATAGATTTCAGGTGTACAATTCTGTATTACATCATCTATAAATCCCATTGTGTGTTCACCACCCAGAATCAGTTCTCCTTCCATCACCATATATTTGATGACCCTGACCCTTATCTTCCACCCCACCACACCCTTACATTTTAAATTAGTGGAAAAACTAGACTGTTCACCAAATAGCATTGAAAAAACTAAATTGCTGTCTAAAAATAAAATTAATACAATTTCAAAAAAATTAAATAGTTGAAATTGTGAACAGTGTATTCTTTGACCAAAATGAATTAAACTAGAAGTCAATATCAGGTATCTAGACAGTCCTCCCAAAATTTGGAAAATAAACAGCACACTCTAAATAATGTATAAATCAAAGAGGCAATCACATGGAGAATTAGAATATATTTTAAACGATTTGCAATTAAAGTAAATTGTATGAAAATTCATGACATGTAGATAAAGAAGTGTTTTGAGGGAAATTTATAGCATTCAATTTTTAAATTAAAAACAAGAAATGCTTGAAATCAATTGCAAGAACTTCCACATAAAGAAATTAGAGAAGAGACAATTAAACCTAAATTAATCATAAAAAGGAAATAATAAAAACAACAGCAGAAATAAATGAAATTAAAATAGGGGGTGGAAAAACAGAAAAATCACTGAAATTAAAGCAGGTTATTTTTAAAAGATCAATGAAATTGATAAGATTTTAGCCAGAGTGATCAGGATAAAAAAGAGAAGATTAAAACTACTGATATCAGAAATTAACCAAGTGACATTGCTAAAGGCTACACATATTACAAGGATAATAAGGTGATATTACCAAAGATATACAAGAATCACACAATGTCAGAGATCAAACAGATAGATGTTCTAAATGATACAAAATATCAAAGCTTCTTCAAGAAAGTATAATATAATATATCCATAATGAATGTATAATATATCTATTAAAGAAATCTAATCCATTAAGTAGTATAATAACCATTAAATAAATTCAATATTTATTGTAAAATATTCCCACAGGATTCAGGTGTTTTCCTGGCAAATTCCACCAAACACTTTAAGAAATAATACTAATTTTATATAACATCTTCCAGAAAATACAAGATGGAGAAAACTTCTTCATTTCTTTGATGAATCCAGCACTGTCCTGATATCAAAACTAGACAAAAATACTCAAAAAAAAAAAAGAAAAGAAAACGATGGATTAATAAACCTAATGAACACTCACACAAATATTTCATAAAATATAAGCAAAGCAAGTCCAGCAATATATAAAAAGTATAATAAATCATGATCAAGAGGCATTTAGTCCAGTGATGCAGGGCTGGTACATTTGTAAAATGACCAATGCAATTCACTATATGAATATACAAAGGTGAAAAACCACGTCATCATATCCATAGATACAAACAAAGAAAAAAAAGCCATTTCTGATGAAAATGTCCTTTACTTGAGAAGGGCCCTCTAGGAAAAACCACAGCTAATATCATACTTAATTAGTAGTGACTGGCTGAATGCTTTCTGCTAAGTTGAGAGTAAAGCAAGGATGTTCCCTATCACCATTCATTTCCAAGAACTATATTAGTTTTCTACTGATGTTGCAACAAATTACCAAAACATAGTGGTTTAGCACACCCTGTATTTTCTGTTGTTTCTCTGTCTGACACAGATTTCACAGATTTAAAACCAAGGGGTCAACAGGGCCTTGTTCCTGCCTGGCAACCATAGAGGGGAATCTCGTTCTCGATTGTTCAGGGTGCTGTCTGTTCCTTGAAGTTGTACAATTGAGGTCCCCGTGTTCTTGTTCACAAGGGAAGAACTGTCTCCAATTTCCTTGTGAGTCTGACCATATTCCGTGGCACGTGTCCTTCTTTCCCCATGTTCAAAGTCAGCAGTGGTGGGCTGAGTCTCTCTCATACATCAGATTGCTTCTCTTTCTTCTTTCTTCCTTTTCATCCATGTAATTCTACCAAGAAGGACTTCTGTCATTTTAGAAGAAGAAAATAATGGCATTAGATTAGACCTATTTGGATAATCCAAGAAAATCTCTTTATCTCAAGGTCCATATTTTTATCACCTCTGCAAAGTCCCTTTTCCTACTTAAGGCAACATATTCATACTTCTGAGGATTAGGGTGTGAACATCTGTTTCTTGGTGGGGCATATTATTCTGCCTAGGGCAATATCATATTGCAGGAACTATTCAGGACAATATGACAAGAAAAAGAAAGAAGTTGACATTACAGGAGACTAAAAAAAAAATTATCTCTGTTCATAAACTATATGATCATCCATGTCACAAACCCCAAAGTATCCATGAAATCACTGCTAGATATAATATGTGAATTCATCAATATTGCTACATAGAAAGTCAATATACAAAAATCAATTGTATTTTTGTATACTAGCAATAAAGAATTAGATGTTAAAAATTTTAAAGGAAAGATAATTTGAAATAAGACCCCAAAAACATGAAATACCTGGGGAAAGAGCTAAGCAAATTCCTCTAAATGTGTTCAATAAAAAGTATAAGCTTTGAAGAGACAAATCAAAGAAGGACTAAATTTAAAAGAAAAAAAAAAGAAAAAAGAAAGAAAAGATAGTGTTCATGAATTTGAAGTCTAAAACTGATCTAAAATTTGTATGGAAATCCAATGTATTCATCATTGTTGTCCCCAAAAGTATTGGAAAAAGAAAAAGAAAGAAACAGAAGAAAATTTTCTTTGGAGCAAAAAGAGACTTCCCAGATGTCCCAAAATCCAAAGGTTTTCTCCTCCTCTACCACAGAGAAAGACAGCTTCCTGTGTATAGATCCGTTTGAATCTTTTAATTTTTTATTCTGAAATGGAGACAATTTGAATCTGTTTGTAAAGGCCATATTTTTGGTCAAGGAAACACTGGCTCTTAAATAAGATCTATCCTGTCAAAATTATTATCTGTAGCACATAAAAACTAAGGGATTTTTTTTTTTCTCTGTGAGCTCCGCATAAAGAAACTACCAGATGAACCTCAGCCAATCAAGCAGTGAATATGGAAACTAAATCCAAACTTGGAATGTGTGGAACTATGACTACAATGACTAATTATGGTGACTGAACATAATGAAATGTGAAATGAGACAACTAGCAAAGATTTCACAGAAGAGAAAAAATAACTTTGTGACTAGGATAACTTTTTACGTGGAATGTTAAGAAAAATATATAGTTAATACTTATATTAACTATCTAACTATATAAGTATAACTAATACTTATATTAACTTAATACTTATATTAACTATTAACTAATATTAACTAGTAATATTAATGCCAAGAAAAGTAACATCTATCATTTACTAAGATAGATGCCTTTATTATAAAGGATAACCAAGACAATGAAAAGATACTATCATTATTATTGCTTATAGGATACAATTAAGAGTTACTGCTATATAATTAAAGGAGAAAAGGCACCATATAAAGTTATCCCTGTAAAGGTCACAACTAAAATGAACAAACAAAATGTACCAGTTTTTCAAAATATCAGAAAATCTACTCATAAAAAAAGCACAAACAAAATTGAACACAAATTAAAGACTTTTTAGCTCGAAAATACACAAAATTATATGACAAAACTAAGACAAAGCATATTTCTTATTTCAATAAATGTAAATAAAATATTATCAAGTTCAGTTAATTACAAAGTGAAACCTAAATTTATGCTGTTTCACTTAAGAAAACAACAACAAACACAAACACAAAAATCTTACCTTAAAAAAAATATATGTATATATATATATATATGTTAAAGATTGAAACAAAAGGATAGGCAAAGCTTTGCAAGGAAAAAAGAAAAGAAAAAGCAGAGGACATAATTTTAATATCATACAAAACAAGCAGCTTAAGTAAGATAATTAAATAACACAAAAAAAGAAATTATAATATAAAAATGAATTGTTGACAAGCATGGTGCAACAATTATGAACATGTATGCATGAAATAGCATAGTACCCATGTTAATGAAGCAGGAACTATATGAACTGCAAGAAGAAATAGAAAAAAACCACAAGTGATGGATATTTCAGTTCATTTCATTCCCCTTTGTCCATGACAGACCAAGTTTAAAGTAAGAATAAATATATAAAAGTTCTAATAATATAATTAATAAAGGGACTCTGCCTTACATAGAGCAAATACTATGTCCTGAAAATAGAGATGGTGTATCTTTTTTTTAAATGTGATAGTAGAATGTTCATTAAAATGGCCCATATACTAAGGCACAAATAAAACATCAGAATTTACAATGCTTCTTGTGTTTTACTATTGAGTATAATTCTGGCTTTTGGACAAAGTTAGATTAATTTTTATCAATCAGGAAGAGGTCATTTGTTCTTAATTTATTAATTTTTCTAAAATCATGAATGTTTGTTGAATGTTTCCAAATACCTGTTGGCATCTATGGAGAAATGCACATTTTTCACTTAGTTCTTTTAATACTCATGTTATGGACTACATCAATAAATTTCCTACTGTTGAACCATCCTTACATCTGGAACTAACTTCACCTGATTATTAAATGATTATGTCTGTGAAGTATTCTTTGATTACGTCTGCTAGTTTTTCCATTTGTTATTTTTCACTAATCATTATAAGTGAGATTGCTGATACATGTGTTTGTGAAATCATTCACTTGACTACCGTTATGCTGACTATCACCAATACCATTTAACAATGTGTAGGAGGCACGAGCCAATGCAATTAGATAAGAGGAAAACAAATAGAGATGGGAAAATTAAAAATAACTCTCTCACTGTGTGATGATAGGTTCCTGAAAAGAATTAAGGTAATCAGCCGAAATGCTGTTGGAAACAATATCAAAATTCAGAAATTTTGCAAAGTAGAAAATTAATTACTATGCATAGTACCATCTATGAAAGAAAGTCTCCATTTAAAATAGCAAATACCAAATATAAAATACATAAGAGAAAATAAGCAACATCATCTTGAAGTACCCTTTAAAATACTATTGAAAATCATAAAAAAGAATCCAACATATGAGAAAAACATACCAAGTTCTTGAACAAGAATACTCAAAATTAAAGATATATCAAGTGCTTATACTTCAGTTTACAAATTTCACTCAATGTCAATAAAAACATGCAACAAATGTTTTGAGAGTAATAGAACTAGATGATTCTAAAGCTCGCATGGAAACATAAGATTCGGAAATAACATGAAAAAAAAAAAGCAATGGAAGGTGAATAGTGCTACCAGATTGAAAACACATGATAAAATTTCCATTATTAAATAATAATGTGCTACTGGCATATGAAGAGATAGACCAAAGGAAATACACTGAAATGAATTGGAACTTTGAATTTAATTAATGTGGCAATTAAAATACAAGAGATAGTCTTTTTAATAAGTGGACTTGGGAAAACTGTTGACTTATGAAAATATTAATATTGTACCCATTTTCACACCAGGTCGCAGTATAACTTCCAATAGTTCAAAGATTAATGATAGTGAACACACAATGTGATATATAGATGATGTATTACAGAATTGTACACTTGAAACTTATGTAATTTTACTAACCATAGTCACCTCAATAAATTTAGTTAAAAAATAACATTAAAGAAAAGCAACGTTCAAATTCATATATATGTATATATGAGGCCAGATGGCTCAGTTGGTTGGAGCACAGGCTCTCAACAACAGGGTTGCTGGTTTGATTCCCACATGGGCCAGTGAGCTGCACCCTGCACAACTAGATTGAAGGCAACGAGCTGCAGCTGGGTCTCTGGAGGGGCGGCCAGATGGCTCAGTTGCTTAGAGTGCGAGCTCTCAACAAAGTTAGTGGTTTCAACTCCCTCATGGGATGGTGGACTGTACCCCCGGCAACTAAAGATTGAGAATGGTGACTGGGCTTGGAGCTGAGCTGCGCCCCCCACAATAAGATTGAAGGAAAACTACTTGGAGCTGATGGACCCTGGAGAAGCGCACTGTTACCCAATATTCCTCAATAAAAATTTAACAAAAAATTATATATATATATATATATATATATATATATATATATATATATATATGAAAGGACCAGAAGACACGGGCAGATTTCTTAATAATCTTGAAGAAAGGAAAGCCTGATTAAAATTGAGAAGTTATAAAAAAAAAAAAAGATTGTTAAATTTTATGGAAAAAACAAAAAATTTCCATATGAACCAGAAAAGAAAACACGCACACACACACACACACACACACACACACACACACGGAAAACATAATAAAATCTGAGATAAATGTCAAACTAGAAAGCCTATTTGCAATGCCATTACAAGCAAAGTACTGTTCTCTCTAATACACAGAGTTCCTTAAGTTAATAAGACCAACAACTCAATAGAAAAATAGGCAAAAAATATGAACAGAGATGTCCCAGCAGAGGAAATTACAAATATAAGAAAAGATACTCAACCTCACTCTTAGTATGGGAACTGCACATTAAAATAACACTGAGGCGCCACACTCTGTCTACCATATTGCATAAATCTGAGTTTGATTACATGTATACGTTCTTTTGATTAAGTAATGAGGAAGGAAGCATTCTGATCCATGGGTATCTGGAGTGTTAATTAGTACAACCTCTGTAGAGGGCAATTTGGCATTATTATCAACATTACAAATACATATTTATTTTATCCTCTGGAAATTTATCTTTGCATAACAGAAAAATCATGCATGTATATGGTTACTTACCACAGCATTATTTGTAATAGAAAAACTGAATCAATGTACATATTTATTAATAAGTTACACATTAATTAAATCACCAACTAAATAAATCAATACAAGTATATAAACAATACTATACAGCAAAATAAAAACAGAGAATGCACACTTCCTTATTTAAAAACATGTTACAAACCTACAGTAATCAAAACAGGACTAGAGACAGACATATAAACCAATGGAACAGAATAGAGCACCCAGAAATAAACCCTCAGGTATATGGTTTAATGATCTTCAGTAAGGCTGTCAAGATCACACCGTACGGAAAGAACCGTCTCCTCACAAAGAATGCAAGGAAAACTGGATATACACATGCAATGAATAAAGTTGCACCTTTACCTTGAACCATACACAAAAATTAACTCAAAATGGATTGAATACGTAAACATAAGACCAAAAACTATAAAACTCCTAGAAGAAAACATAAGGGAAAATCTTCAAGACACTGAAGATTTACATTCTTTAGCATATAAAAAATTCTTGGTTCAGCAGGAGCTTTGAGACCCATGAAGGGAGTAGCTGGTGGAAACAGTAGGAGATAAGGGTCCCGATGGTGGTGGGGAGGGAGATGTGGGTCTGGGCCACTGGTCAGATTGACAGGTATGGCAGACATGATGGGTCTTGAGGGTCATTAGGCACGAATGATAATATCCCAACAATCACTAAGGCGCTTGCCATGTGTCAGCCCTGTTATCCGGTGTTTAGAACACCTGCTGGGAGGGCTCTGGAGGAAAGGGGGCTGTGCTGAATCACGTAAGGCTGCCGTGGGTCAGGTCTGGTATGCTGCGGCCACCTTGCGTCCGACTCTGAGCTGACAGATGGTTGATCTCCTACACTTTCGGGAACAAACGTCACCATACAAGAGATTTTATGTTCTTGTCCCTGTAGAAGTGATGCACTTCGCTCAGAACTTTCTGTTTTCTCCCCATGGGTTTAGGAAATACGATCTTCTCAGTGAAACAGCAAGTCACTTCACAGAATAAGTGATGGAGCCTTCCATATGGGTTTGTTTCAATGAAGAAGAAAAGATTACACTCCCAAACTTTACCAATGAATGATTCCTGCATTAGGAAAGGATTTCTGCTGCCTTCGCCAATGCAGGCTATATTTGTGATAAAAATCTGTGTATAATTATTTTGTACTATTGCAGACATTGAAAGATACATAATGTTGTTTAATGTTTCTTGATTTGCTAAAATACAGCATTTCCTCTCTAAGGGGAACCAGTCTATGCACAGCATGTAAATAACCTGAAAAACCACCATAAACTTATTTACCAAGGACATACTATAAGCGTAAATGGACACGTTACTTATTTTCAACACACAATTTTTAAGCCACAAAAATTATGGATTTTATTGGAACGTACCATTTAATGTGTTCATTAGTACATCTATGGACAATTGAATTCGATCTAGTTCATTTTAGTTTTATGGTAGGTGAAGAAATGCATGGTTCAGGCATCGTCAATTAAATTAAGTGCTGTTTACAAGACATTCATTTCCAAAGCACAAGGAATTCTATCTGCCCATAACCTCCCTCAGAACGCCGTAAAGGGTAGTGTGGAGAAAACGGTGTCATCCATGAATTTTAGAGCATGTGTCTTTGTTGAATCTGAATGGTCTGTCTTTCTTTAACAGTCCTTTTTTTTTTTTTTCTTTTAAGAGATACAAAGAACTGATTTTATCTTGGGAAACATGTCCAACCAGTATAAGGTGATAGAAATATAAAGCTTGTCTACATATAAATTTCTGAAAGTACAATGTCAGCAAGTCAATATTATGACCAATTTGCTCCATTGCTTTAGTTTTCTTTATAAGTACAGCGGGTGATTTTTAAGAGTCCCATAAAGTTCAATGAGTGCTTGCATAATAACATTCCATACACTGAATTATCTTTGCCTCAGTGGATAAAACAGATTATCTTGAGGCAAAAGGTTGCAAAAGAATGAGCCACATAGCCCCATGCCTCACCCAGGTGCTCTAACTCCCAGAGCTCACATCCTTCCTAAACCAGACGTGTGTGTTACGTAACAAAGTGAGGCACTAGCCATGATTTTCAAAGGGTTTCAAAGATGGAATCATTGACACAGAAGTCAAACATCTAATTTCAACTTTCTCTTCCTGATGGTCTATAAAGAGCTGATATTTTTGTGCTGGTAATTTTGAGCATCTTTCCAGGCAAGGTGATAAATCCATATATGTTAAGTGTTGTTAATGTAGCAAATTAGATGTAACCCAGCTTGCTCCCTCACCAAGTGGTCAGGGCCTTGGTAAGTGTTCTCAGGACTGCACAAAGCCTGTCCACCACAGGACTGCCCTTATTCTATGTGATGAAAGGACATGTCACTTGGCTCTTATAGTGAATGCTGAATTGTTTTCATTTTCCTCCTCCGAGAAAGTCTGGTCCCAGTAATGCCTTGCCCAGTGCCAAAGGTGTTCCTACTAAGATGATGTGTGAGAAGAAACAAAACCCTTGGGCAACACACGGAAATCCTGTTGTGAGGGCCATGCCGATGTGGCCACACAGATCGAGCTTCAATAGTGTAATTAGCAGGTAACCCAGGTTCTAAGTAATTAAGATAAACATCTTACTTTGCATCTCATTCTAAGGTTTGCAGTCCCATTTTTGGCATGGGGGTGGCAGATAGAAATGATAATGTAGATTAGAGCCAAACCATCACCTAAAAGAAAATCCTTGGGGCTGACATTAACATTTCACTGATAATACTCTTTTCATACATCTTGGCATCCCTATTAAATTATTCATATGGTGTCCTATGAGGACATATGACAATTTTTAAAATGCATTCTTCACAGCAGCTTGCAATCAGCCAGAATGCCACTCCATGGGTTATTTTTCTGAATCTTGCCATCTGAATGTTCTGAATAAATTTTACTTTATTCAATAAGTTTCACTGTTGTTTCCAAGCATTTCTTTTATGATTTCTACAGCTTCACTTCTATTGTATTACCCTCCTATTTTATTTTTTTCCCATCGTCTTGATTTCCCTTTATATCTGCTGTATGCTTCACTTTACCATTTTAGCAATCCATCATTTCAGCTTTGAGGAAAGATATTTCCTATTATCTGATCTTCCCTAGATGTACTTAACTTTGTGACACTCGTATTTCTCCGAGTGACCTTTGTGATATAATTCTTTGGTGCTACATCTTGGAAGTGCCTGCTGACAGACTTAGCAGGTGCCCTTTTAATTTCCATCCTGGAAGCACCCGGCCTGTCTAGAATATACTTCCTGCCAACCCCACATTGTCTGTGCTTCCTAAATCTGAGGCAGCCTGGTTATAACTCTTGCAGTTGCCACTCCCGAGTTACCTCACACATTTTTCTTTTTGGAATTGTCAGGTGCCTTCTTCATAGTCATTTGCCTAAAGAAATCTGAAGTCATTGTAATGGAAACATATGGACATCCTCACACAGCCCCCCTCCACGGCGGGCACATTGGTGCTCACCGTGCGTGCCACCACTGAAGACTGCAGTCTCCAGGGCACGTTGGGTGTCAGGGTGTGAAATGTCAGTTCTCCTCTGTGTGGATCTGGTCCCTCCGTCTCTTTACAAAGTCCTGTCTTGTGACTGTCCAGAGTGAAGGGTTTTCTGTCATAACATACTGCCGTTCTTCCAAGGTTGTCTTGAACTGTGTTCCACTTTTCAAGGCGATGCCAGCCCTGTGGCACTGACCTGATGCAGCACACGGCTTGCTTCGTCCTCTGTCAGTGGATTCAAATGAATATCTGTGTCCAGAACCAAATCCCAGAGCATGGCAGAAACCCAGCGAGAGCTGCTTCCCCCCACCTCCCTGAACTAATATCCTCTCATTTTAATAGTTTCACGCTCTAGCCTAGCCCACGATGTTCACTTTTTCAATAAATTAGAATAAATTGTTTAATAAGTAAGAGATTATAAAGCCCTTAGTATTATTCTTAGGAAAGTCATATTCAAATGAGCTCCGTGGTTTTAACCTAAACAAATTCTGTTATGAACTTCATTCTATAGGAAACTCAGGTTTCCTTTTAAACAAATACTTATATAATACCCATGTGATTGGCAGCTTTTAATAAGTAATAAAAAGGGGTGAGGCCAGACGTATCTGGCTGGTGCGTAATGGGGTGCTCCTCGTACTGGGGTTTATAAAGATCTTCCTCTACAACCAAAAAGAGCTCCCAGAAAGGAGCCCATTGCTACCTGAAGGTAAAGGAATTTGGTGTTTGATTATGTAAATCCTATTGAGATAATATGAAGAGGTCTTCTCTTTTTTATTATTAAAACTGAATAAGTGAATAATCTTCTAGCTCTGAAAATGTTTATAAAGATAGTGAACATCTGTCATGCAAGGTGTCAGGCAGGGTCTCTGGTCCCACTCCCGGCATAAGATATGGTGGATAAGGATATGGTGAGGCCAAACAGGAACACCCACGGAGCCATGGATGGGGGATTCACACCACTGTTCTTGCTGGCGGCTGGGTTGGAGACAAAGGAAGCAGGAGCCACACAATCTGCAATCCGCCGACTGCTTCTCTGCCAACCTCTTGCTAGATGCAATCTGCTTGCAAACCGCACTTGCTAGCCACAATCCACCGTACGACAGTTATATTCATGGCTAATGGCTAACCGGTAACAGCTGATGGCCAACTAGTCACAGCTGATAGCCATCCACTACCCAAACCAGCACCTTTCCACGTGAGGCGGAAAGCCTGGAAACTGCTCTCTGGGACTGTCCCCACACCATCCTGTGATGACGCTGGAAAGATATAGATAGCTTTTCCTGTACCTGGATTCAGACATCTTCAGTTTTCTCAATGTCTGTGGTCAATGCATCACCACCACGGCTACACCTGAAACTTTGAATAGTATAGAGTCTAGCTTCAGAATTACTCAGCTTCTCCCACTGATTCAGTTTCCATCACCTCTCCACCTGACATTGTCATCACCATGGCTACTGGGGTTGAAAATTGCTGTAAAGTTTCCAAAAGCCCAAACTTTGACCCCAACCACAACACTGTGTCTCTCCTACGCCTTCACTCCCAGTCACATATGTTTCATCCTCTTTCACCTCCTTTTTGTTCTTCTCTTTACCTAGTCCCTCCAACTTTCCCAATACCTGGTGTGGGGACAGAGCCAGGAGTGCAGTTTCCAGGCTCTCGGCCTCATGTGGAAAGGTGCTCACTCGGGTAGTAAATGGCCATCAACTGTGATTGGCTGGTCATCAGCTGTGGCTAGTTGGCCGTCAGCTGTAACTGGTGAGCCATTGGCCACTAATGTAACTGCCATGTAACTTGCTAGCAGAAAATGGGTGCTAGCAAGAGGATGGTGGCTGAGCCTGCAAGCGGTGCAATGAGGGTTGCGAACAGTGTGGCTCCTGCTTCCTGTTTCTCCAACCCAGCCGCCAGCGAGAATATAGTGGTATGACTCCCCCACCTATGGCTCCGTGGGTGTTCCTTTTTGGCCTCACCATGTCCTGCGTTCTTATGTGGGGAGTGGGAGCAGAGACCCCGCAGGCCACCCCATGCGACAAATGGCTCGGCAAGCAGGGTCTCCCGCATGACCCCCTGCACGACACCCGGTCAGACAGCCATGAGGCATACCTTTCGGCTCCTTACTGAAGCTGGCTGCCCATGGTCAGCCCTCAACACAACACCTCCTGTGCTACCCGGGATCATCTCCTAACTTCCGTAGGTGTTGCCATTCCAATCCTCGGTGCCCTTGCCTGCTTTTCTCCCGCATCTCTACTCATGGACACTGAAAACAAACATGTGAAATTAGGTGCAGTAGACATTCATACATACAGTTTATGTAAATTGAGTTTTTGAGGGGGAAGTGATTCCTGGGCTTTATTATTAAAGATCCATAGGAAATATCTAGGTGAAGGGTGATGTGGGGACAAAGCCCCAAAAAACAGTTTCCAGGCTCTCGGCCTCACATAGAAAGGTGCTGGCTCAGGTAATAAATGGCCATCAACTGTGATCAGATGCCAGCAGCTGTGGTTAGTTGGCCGTCAGCTGTAACCCGTAGGCCATTGGCCACTAATATAACGGCTGTGGCTACGCTAGCAGGAAGGGAATGGGGGCTAGCAAGAAGATGGTGGCTGGCAAGTGCGGACTGCTGTTAGGCAGATTATGTAGATCCTGCTTCCTGTGTCTCCAGCCCAGCCGCCAGCGAGAATATATTGGTTTGACTCCCCTATCTATGGCTCCGTGGGTGTTCCTGTTTGGCCTTACCGTGTCCTGCGTTCTTGGGCGGGGAGTGGGAGCTGAGACCCTGCACGACAAATGGCGCAGCGAGCAGGGTCCCCCGCACGACAGGTGACGAGCATAAGTGGGTAACAGAGAAGAAAATGGTCCAGATTGATGGGAAGAAGCCACTGAAAATATCCCAGCAGCAACACGAGTAAGGAGCCTTGAAGGGTGGGAAGCTGACATAACAGGATGTAGGAGCCAGGCATGTGAGATCCAAGGTAACTCTAAGGTTATCTATTTGGTTGGCCTTGCCAGGTGGCGATTCAACATACAGGTAGAAACAGAACACGAGGATTAAGTGTGGTAGCATCAAGGTGAACTTGACCTTCCATAAAGTTGAGAAAAACCTGCATTATGTTCGTTGGGCTCTCCAAGAGGTAGGCTCTCACAGATCTGGAGCTTAGGAGAGAAAAACAACCTGAAAATACAGAGTCGCTAGAGTCATATGCATTAATTTGACTCTAGTTTCAAATTGCCGAAACCATTTTTGACTAAGTAGGTAAAAATGGAGACTTTAACATAGGCAGCCAGGAGAGGAACAGGATGGGTCTCATGGGAGAGGTTAGCACTAAAACGAGGAACTCTCTGGCTCTCAGACACTCTCATTCTGCTTCCTTCCTGCTTCCCTTGCAAGTCAGTGCCATTCACTTGTCACTCTGGTACTGTATTATGTGAAAGGATATGGTCACCACATCCTGCAAGCTTACAGGCTGCACAGCAAATGGAGTTCACCAACTGACTGGATGCTTCTAGAAACCCAGTGCAAAATTCTGAGGAGGAAGAATCTGATGGATCCAGTTTGGGTCGTGCGTCCAATGCTATCACAGTGAGCCATAAGGAGGGGAATGGAATCATACAGTATAGATGAGTCTGCCCCAGAGTCATCCTCACGAGTTCAAAAAGCATTTCTCAAAGGAGGAATACCAGCTCATGCGATGGGCAGATCTCCTCTACAGTGACACCTACACTTGAAAACAAATGGGGTGACTGTGCAAACGAATCGGGAAAGAAGAAGCTCGACTCATTGGCAATACACCACAATCCCCACGCCTTCTTTCTTTGCATAAGCTATTCTCTCTGCAAGAGATTGTGTTTTCATGTTTGTCTGCCTAATTTATACTCATTCTTTAATTCTCAACTTGAATTTTGTTTTACAATGTCTCCTTAATTCTTGTTATTCAAGATCACTGAGTTTTTTGTACCTTGAACACAATTCTACCATTTTGTGGATTGTAACATTCATTTGTCTCAGTGCGCCTCTTTTGAACTTTGTCTCTTATGTGGATGGCTTATGTTTACTTATCTTTGTACCTGATGTTTCTCTGCAGCCACTAACTAGCTAGCCCGCAGTCCCCTTTGACAGAGTGTAAGCTCCTTGAGGGGAATGCATTTTTTCCCTTGTAGTTTAGTCCTCGCAGCTATGAAGGCACCTGGCAGAATAGGCACTGGATAAACATTCAGTGAAGGAAGGACTGTCAACCACAGTAATAAGAATGTCACGAGTCCCTACATAATTACTAACACCTCTGAAACTCTCTGAAGTTACGCTAACTAGTCAATTAAAGAATGGAGGTTTATTAGAAAAAATAAAAGCTCATTGTTTTGGAAAGATGATTTTACATTTCCTAAACAACTAGAATTCTTTTCTTCTATTCCACTTCCATGATCTCCAGTGGTAGTACATATAAATTAATTCTCCCTTGAAATATCAATTTATAAGATCTAGATATAGATATAGGATATATACTACTAACTATAATATGAAGTTTTTTTTAAATGAAAACATACATCACACACACACACACACACACACACACAGAAAGAGAGTGATGGGTCCACAAAATATATACTGAGTGCCTCTTATTTTCCTGAACTTATTTTTGTGGGACTTGTGACTTAACTCAATCTATATCTGCTGTGGTAGACAGTTTGTTGATGCCATAACAGACATGTGGCAGGAATGGGGACAGCATAGAGAATGGAGTTCGCTGCACCTTCCTGGAGAGTTAGTTTCGGGGGTACACCATAATTATTCAACATTTATGTACCTAAAGAAGTGATCACCATGATGAGTCCAGCAACCCTCTGACACTGTCCCAGCTATCACAGTATTATTGACTATGTTCCCTGCGCTGCTCGTTACATCCTCATGACTTATTTGTTTTATACCTGTAAATGTGGACCCCTTACTCCCTTTCACCTCCCCCCCTTTTAAATTTTTCAATTAGAGTTGACATTAAATATTATTTTATATTAATTTCAGGTGCAATGTAGTGGTTAGACATTTATATAATTTAGAAGGGATCCCCTGATCAGTACTAACCTGGCTCTGTACATATTTATTAGAATATCATTGACTATATTCCCTGTGCTGTATTTTACATCCCCCGTGACTATTTTGCAACTACCAATTTGTACTTCTTAATGCCTTCACCTTTTCACCCTGCCCCCAACCCCCTCCCAACTGTAATAACCCCCTATCACCCCAACAAATGTAGTACCAATCTAACACCATACATAGTTATTACAATATTGCTGACTATATTCCTTATGCTATACCCTACATCCCCACAACTACTTTCTAACAACCAATTTGTACTTCTCAATCCCTTCCCCTTTTTTCACCCACACCCCCAATGCCCCTCCCATCTGGCAACCATCAAAACGTTTTCTGTATCTACAAGTTTGTTTCTGTTTTGTTTATTTTGTTCTTTAAATTTCACATATAAGCAAAATCACATTGTGTCTCTTTATCTGTCTGACATACTCCACTCAATACAATACCCTCCAGCACTGGTGTGGTGTGGGGTGGGGAGAGAGTCAGCAGGATGGAGCAGTGGAGCTCACCAGGCCAATGAGATTCAGATTTGGCCGGAAGGGGCGGGCTCAACAGAGAAAAATGGCACCCTCCTGCCAGCTGCACAGGAGGAGGATTCCACACAGGGTTAGTGATGACTGTCCTCCAGGTCTTGCCCTGAGGCCACACTCCTCAGTCTCTCCCCCACATGCCTCCAACATGCCCTGAGTCACCATCCCTCCGCTGGAGCCCAAGGTGAGTGCCTGCTAGCGAGTGAGAGCAAGTGAGTTTGTGCGCAGGCAATGTAAAAGAACGTCTGGGTTTCCTGCAGCCTTCCATCCCTCCCGGATGGGTGGAACCTCCACTGTTTATCACAGCCACTGTTGTACTCCCCAGTACTCTAGGCTGGGGAGCCTGGTGTGGGGCTGGGGTCTCATGCTCCTGTAGGGGGAACCTCTACTGCTGAGATATCCCTCCTAGTAATTCTCAACCACACAAGGAGGTTGGGGCTGGCCCGTTTTGTGTTTCCGCCCCTCCTACCAATATCGACGTAGCGTCTTCTTTATTTCATTAGTTATGACATTTCTGTTCAGCTGCACTTCAGATGGTTCTCCAGGTTGATTGTTCTATAACTTAGTTGTAATTTTAATGTGGTCATGGAAGGAAGCTGGTACAGTGTTTATCTACTCCGCCATCTTGGATCTCCTCCACTAATCTATGATTTTAAGTGTACTATATTAAACATACCTTTCTTTACTTTTGCTTAAATTAGTCATTATTTTTTCTTGGAAACACATCTGTAGCAAATGTTGATAATGCTGGTACAGAAAAGACTTCCACATAGGCAAATGGAACCACCACCACCACTACCACCACCACCGTGTAAACTTCAGTGAGTGCTTGCACAAGGAGGGAAGTGAGCAGGGTTCTCAACCTTTGAAATGCATTCCTCCTAGTACAATATACTGTGATGTGATGTACTGAATTGTTCACCTTAAGTTATATAATCTATATGCATTTATTAAATTATTTGCAGTGCATTCATTAAAAGGAATATTTTCTTAAAACTTCAAGTATTTTTAGTTGCCTTTACATAATATATAATAGTAAACATAGGAAATTCAAGTAAGTGTAATTTTTACCTATCGCAATGCAAGCAAGATATGCAATGAGAGTTACATAGACCAACTTGCATGTGATTTTGTGATATTTCACCAGAAGACATCATTTACATTAAAGGCAAAATTATGAAATGAGAAAATGATTTCATGTTGACTGGACAGGTCTGGATTTAATTTCTTGTGCAGACGGCATCTCAAGGATATGCAAATTATTCTCCCTGTCTGTCTCTCCCATCAGAGTGGTCATCTCCCTGGTACTACTTTCATGATCGTTTATGAACATGGTCATGTTTACCCTAGCATGACCCCTGAGCTTGTGCTGCCTTCTTGTTAGTTGTTTTATTTCACTGGTGCATGGAGTATGGCAATGCTAGTATGTTATTATTTAACAGCAAAAACACATCCTCTGCTTCTAAGGAAGGTGACATGCTATTTGTTATATGAGAGGAAACTCTTTCGTTCATGATTTAAAGTATTTTTGAAATGAGGAAAGATTATAATTGATATGCAGCCTTCACTATGGAAAGACAATGAATGCATTTAAAGTTTTTATGATCATGAGTGAAAAGAACAGTGTGAATACAAATTTATACTGAAAACCCTGAAATAGAACAGATATAGAAAATTGTTAGGGTGTTGAAAGATATAGAATGATAGACAAATAAAGAAAATTTCTTTATAAAATAGTTAGCAAATTTATAGAATTTATCATATTTACAGAATTGCATGTGAATCATTAAAATTACATTATGCAAGTAGATTTAAGTAGACTATATAATAGTGTCATGGATGAGAACTGTAACAATTGTTAAGCATTATAGATGTTTTAGGCTATAGCTAAGTCAGGGCTTCTGGGGTTTAAGGTAGTTGAAGGTATTTACACTTACTGGCAATATTGATGGGATTCTATGTGTTACATATTCCAGGTTGAACCCTAAGGCACATCTTATGTTTTCACAGGGAAAGTGTGCTCTCCTTTCAAATCTATTAGAGAATCAGAGGATGAAATGTGATGATAGACAGTGTCTGCAGGGAGCTGGGTGATGCTCAAAATAGGTCAAAAGACAGCTGTGAAAGACCCTCCAACAAATAACATTTATGAAATTGAAGAATACATAATTTTAGAATTTTATACATTTAAGCTAACAGTTAGATCTAGGTCTCATTAAGAAGTTTTTTTTGTGTTTGTTTTTTAATGGAACAAAGTATTGATGCAGGTTTTCATTGTTGTTTTTTTTAAATTTTAATTTATTAGTTTCAGGTGTACAAGACAAGGTAATACTTAGACGTTCATCATTTATATCCCTCACACTGTGAATCCCCCTCCCCCCATCCACTATCCCTCCGACCTCGCACCGAGCCATCACATTATATATATAAAATTATTGTTGGCATTCATTATTGTTTAGCTTCCGGTGTACAATGCCATGATCAGGCATCCACAGTATCCCTGAGGTGGTCTCCCAAATAGGACACATGTCCATTGGATACCCAACAAAATCTTTACAACATTATTGAATACATTCCCCAAATTAATTTTCAAAAAACCCTGAGGCCATTTTGTGGTTACCATTGGGGTTTTTGTTTGTTTGTTTTTTGTTATCCTGTGTTTTTTTGTTTGCTTGTTTGTTTTCTGCTCATGGATACACACTTGTTCCAGCACAATTTGTTGAAAAACTTATCTTTTATCCATTGATTTGTCTCTGCACCTTTATCGAAACTGAGTTGTCCATGTATGTGTGAACCTATTTCTGGACTCTATTCAGTTCCATAAATCTATCTTCCTATAATTTAGGTCAATATCACATTGTCTTTGTGACGGTAGCTTTATAATAAATATTGACAACAAGTATTTTTAATCCTTCGAGTTTGTTCTTCTATCTCAAAATTCTCAAAGTTGTTTTGAGGTACTTTTTGAGGAAAGACAATTATTCTAGTGTAGAATCTATAGTAATTTCACCTCTTTCATGCCTGATATTGGTTTTGTCTATCAAGTATATGGATCTTCTCAAGACAAACATTTGATTTCAGTTATTGTTTTCATTATTTTTCTGGTGTTTGTTTCATTTTCGTCTTCTCTGGTCTCTAGATTTTGTTGTTTATTTGTTTGTTTGTTTTTAGCATAATGAATAGGATTACATTTGTTCTTCTTTTCCTACTTTCTCAATGGGAAAGCTGAAGTGATTCATGTGAGAGTTTTCTTCTTTACGAATGTAGACAATTATTGTTCCCTCTCCTCTGCCTACCACTTTAGCTGCCTCCCACAAATTGGGTTATATTTTGTTTGAATTTTTTATTGAGACCAAACTTCTTTCTAATATGTTAATTTGTGATTTATTCTTAGATACTTGAGTCCTTCAGGAGTGGTTTATTAGTTTCCAAATATTCGAGATTTTCTAGAAATCTATTATTGACTTTTAACTGAATCAATTGTGATAAGAGAAAATACTTTGCATAGACTGAATTATTTTATATTCATTGAGACCTGTTTTATGACTCCTGTATGCTGTTTTGCTAAATATTTCCTAATCTTTGGGAAAAAAAAAAAAAAAACGTCCATTATCTTCTTGTTGGATAGGATGTTCTAGAAATATCACTCAGGTAAAGTTAATTTATTGTGTTTAAATATTGCGTATCCTCAAGATTTTCTCTCTACTTGTTCTATCAAGTACTAAGAGATGGGTATTAAAATCTTTGAATGTAATTGTTGATTTGCCTATCTCTCCTTATAGTACTACTATTGTTTTGCTTCACATATGTTGAAGCTCTGTTATTAGGTTCATAAAAATTAAAGATTGTTAGGTCCTCTTGATAAATAGGCTACATGTAATTGTGGAATACTTTTCCTTATACATGGTAATATGATTTTGTCTGATATACATTTTATCTGATATACACTTTGATTGCTTTTCATTAATGTTAGCACAATATATCTTTTTACATCCATTTATTTTTAACCTATTTAACCAAGTGTGCTTATTGTAGACAGAGTAGAGTTTGTTATTTCTCTTTACTTCTTTTTTTCTTTTGATAATCTCTGCCTCTTAATTTGAGTTCTTGGATCATGTATACTTAAAGCAATCTTTGATTTTGTTAGACTTAAATATATCATCTTTCTATTACTTTTTAATACTTGTTGTTTCTGGGTTTTGTCTCTTTTATCACCTTTTTCTGACTTCATTTGAAATAACTTACTTTTTTTATGATGCCATTTTATCTCCTTTTTGGCTTATTAGATATAATTCTTTGTTTTGCTAATTTAGTGGTATGTTAGGATCCATAACATACATTTGTAACTTATCAGACTCCCACTTTAAGTGATATTATTTCACTTCATTAACATTGTAAGAATCTTACAATCATAAAATTTCATTTCTCATCATCTCTCATACATTGTGCTGTTATTGTCAAACACTTGAGGTTTACTTGTAAACACTGGGGCACAGTGTCATTATTTTTATAGAAATTATCAATTGGCTTTTAAAGAGATTTAAATAGTAATAATAATAATAATAATAATAATAATAATAATAATAATAATAAACTACTCATGTAGTTTCTATTTCCAGTGCATTTAATTCCGTGGTGTATAATCACATATTTTTCTGTTATCATTTTCCTTGTAAAAGACTTCCTTTAACATGGTTTTTAGTGTAGATCTGGGTCATTACTTCAGCTTTTGTACATGTCAACATTTTTTTAAATTTCAACTGTGATTTTGAGATATGTTTTTATTGGGCATTTGATATTAATAGTTTTTATTTTTATTTTCTTTCAGCAATTTAAAGATGTTAAGTTGTTTTCAATAAGAACTTTGTCATCATCCTTATCTTTGCTCCTCTGTATGTAATGTGACTTTATTTCTTTGCTTATGAGATTTTTGTCTTTTTTCTTTTGTAATCAGCTTATTTGAGTAATATGAATATGATGGGATATGGTGTAGGCTTTATTTGTTTTCAAGTTTTTATGCTTGGAATTTGTTGAGTTTCTTAGATATGTTTGTTGATGATATTCATAAAATTTGAAAAATTTCACCTGTAATTTCTTCAATCGTTTTTTCTTCCCCCTTCCCCATTCCAGGGTGCCTAAGTACATGTATATTGATCCATTTCAAGTCTCCTCCTTACCACTGATGCTCTATTTATTTTCTAAAATTCTCTCTGCCTTTCATTTTATATAGTTTCTTTCACTATGTCTTCAAGTTTACAAATGCATTCTTCTTCAATGTCTAAACTGAAATTAATCCCATCCACTGAAACTTTCATCTCATACATAGATTTTTCAATTTGGATCTTCTTTATGACTTCCATGTCTCTATTTAACTTTTTGAACACACAGAGTACAATTTAAGAACTTTTTATATGCCCTCACCTGCTAATTCTGACATCTGTATAATTTCTGGTTGCTTTTGATGGGTTGACTTTTCTCTTCATCATGGGTCACATTTTTCTGCTTCTTTGTATACAATGTTTGATTGGATTGTGGACAATGTGAGTTATACCTTATTGGTTGTTGTATATTTCTGTATACCTATAAATATTGTTTTTATCTTTTTATCCCCCCTTGGGAACAGTTATATTTCTTGGAAACAGTTTGATCCTCTCAAGTTCTGCTTTTAGAGTTTGTTGGGTGGGGTGGGAGCAGCACTCAGTCGATGGCTAGTTAGTCCTCCCTGCTCAAGTAACACCTTCCTGAGGACTCCACTCAATGCTCATAGTCATTGTTTTTTTCTGGTGTTTTGTGAAAACAGGATTCTTCCAGCACCTGGAGGAACACTTAGCACTGTATCTCTCATATTTCTGGTGGTTCTTTCCCAACGTTGGAAGTTTCTTCACTTGTATGCTCTGATCAGCACTCAGCTAACTTCTCTGGAGGAACTTTTGGAGGTCCTCAGAGGCCTACCTTGCGGGTGCCCTTTTCTGCAATACTGTAGCCACCTTCACCATCCTGGGTGGTCAGTTGTGTCTCTGTAGGGAGAGGAGTCCACTGGGCTCCACCATGAATCACCTCCCCACAATCTGCATTTGCACCTGGACACTCTTTCAGGGGGGTAAGCCAGGATCATCACAGGGCTGGCCAGGGATATTTCCCATATCTCAGGTACCTTCGTTGCCTGAAAATGTAGCGTCTTGAAAACCATTATATTATACACTATGTCTGTTTTTACTTATTTCAACTAGAGGGTAAATTTGGTTCCTGTTTCTCCATCTTGATTTGAAGTGGAATTCCCTGGAGCACATATATTTTTTTGACCAGAATCCTGGAATTATATTTGACTATTACAGCTCAATTAGGAAGTGCTATAAATAACAAATAAATGAATGTCTTTCCTATGATATTATCTATTCTGAGGGAGGAGGAGGGTATGTATAATTCCTAAAAGTAATTGAAAATGTCAAACAGCTCTTTTCCTCCTTCAAGGACAAGGAGTCAAGGATTTCTTGTTTTGTTTGTCTATTACGTCAAACTCATTACTGTACTTGCCCTAATACAGTGAAGCCACACACTTGTTCTTTATTACTATTTTGTCATCTATCATGTTAATTTATAAGATTTCATTTGGTACCCATTGATTGATATTTCCTCCTAACGGTTTTCTTAGCCGGAGCTTGGGGAAAAAAAAAAAATTCTCCTCCCAAGTTCTACATTTTCCTCTGTTTCAAATATAGATGCACATTGTAAATATATGTAAAATATGTATTCCCATAGCTACTGGCTTTTATATTGACCTATATGTTGATTTAAAACAAGGGACTACTCTAGAGAATCAAATCATATGCAAACCAAGCATTTCCTGCCCATCATATTTACTGTTCAGATGGTTTGGTTTGTGGTCCATCGAATTAACAGCTTTGATATAAAAAATCATCAATTAAAGGTAAATGGAGAGCAGTAGTTGCTCTGTTCCCAGCCAGAGTTTCCTTCCACCGGCTAAGTCATTGGCATTCTGTTCTGCTTCGTTGCACTGCCGGCTGTTGTGGAATTTTTAATGGTGCGGTCTTATGCAAAGGGTGTGCTGTACAAGTAAAACAAATAAAAATGGGGAAATGTACACTTTGTCCCTTTGAAAGGTTGCATGCAGGGCACAGAGACTTGGGTTACAATAACATCTGAAACGAGCTGGGCACCGGGAACGTGTTGGGACCCGTTTCCGAGGAGAGACTGTTGACTGCACACTGACATGATTTAGTGTGCCATCGATTACTTCCTGCCTGTCATTTAAACAGGCCATCTATATGCATGGCAGGCCTGAGAGTGCAAAGAGGAGGTGGACGCCGTGATTTATGGGTGAGGGCAAACACCTGTGGGTTAAGCGGCTCCGAAATTAGCCACAAGTAGCATATTAGTGCGGCTAATCAGGCACGGTTCAGTATTTCGGTTTCTTGATTTGCCCATAAATACGCCTCTATGTGGCTGCCGGAGGGCATGTGCTGATTAACGGCCTTGACCTCCAGTCAAACACACAGATCAAGCAGCACAATGTGGTTTGCAGGTGGACGCTGCAGTCTATCCTTCTAAATGTGCACGTTTGTGGGCAGAAGGCTTGCGAGGTTCGCAGTGGTGTGAGGGAGGCTTATCAGAGTACTTAACAGTCAATTTACGTTTCATTTCCCTACTCTTGTTAGTATGTTGACAACTTGTAGACTCCACTGCCCTATGACCAGTCACTGGCCATACAATATTTTCCTCCACAGCGTCTGTTGCAGACAGTGAAAGGATTCTCATCTTGGGATGTGTATGTGTTAATATTGTCATTTTTTATGAGATTCAAATCCTTTGTTATATATATATACATACACATAAATATATATAAATATATAAATATATATATTCTCTTTTACATAGAGGAGACTTTTTCACCAGCTGGTGTGTGTTGGTTATATCTTTAAAGTTACCCTCAAATCCTCTTTCATTTTTAGTTACTAGGCTGGACTATTTTATGCTTGAAAGGCAACCTAAGCTGACAATAATGGAACTAGGAGAAAACCATGGCAGCCAGTCTGTTTAAAAGGTATTATGCATTATTTACTAGATATTGCCTTTTTCTTTAACCTTAGAAATGGAAAAGAGGATTAATAAAATCCAAACAGTCAGGATCCTGGGGCAAAGACGATCTCCGAGGTTTAGTGAAGGGATTGAAGTTAATTATAAGGACCAGACATGGATCTACGTAACTTAGAGGAGTCAACTTTCACAGGTAAATATAGACACTCCAAAGAAACCAGCAATTCAGCAGGAAAGCAAACATTCCCCCATATTATTTAGAAGTTTTTTTTTGTTGTTGTTTATTTGTGTGTTTTTTTCTGGATCTCCTACTCTAATTTATGCTGCTTGCACTGCTCGTGAATTCCGGTCAGCTATGTAAAAATCAGGTAATGTTGGAAGGGTCACTCCTATAATTTTTTCCAGGGTCTTCCCTGGAAAGACTGACCAAGATCACTGTAATGCTCAAGAAGAAAAATGACAGAACACTCAAGCTTCTTGTATCATTTTCAGTCAGCAGTGGAAAGGACCGAGTTGCAGAGTGGTTAGGAGCTATCGTTAAAATGTGGAAATACAGAGAAAGTAAGAATTCAGAGTGCTTTTGGGAAAGAACTATTTACAACATTGGAAGACAGATGATATTTGGAGTGCCAAAGAGAAGAGGTCGGAGGTATTCCATGACTACGAGCCGGGGAGAGCTGTGCCACTTCTAGAAAAGCAGGAGAAGTGGTTACTGAAAGATAGTAAACTATTGCAAGTGTGTTTCCATTTGTAAGTTAATAAATTCAAGAGAAACCCGGCTGAGATCTGAGTGCTCAACTTACCCTGCTATGATAGTTACATTTTAAACCAAACAGGACTCTGTCTCTGATATCCCTCACGGCAAGTACAGTGTCACATGAATTGCAAATGCTAAACTACTAATGGCTTTCCCAGGAGTCTGCTTCCTCTTAGGAACCCTTCAATGATTTCATCCATTTATGTGTGGAAAAACATTGCAATTGCACGTCAGGGCCCCACACTCAGAAAATTTCCACATTATTACTGATGTGCGACGACCATAAGTTTGGCACCATTGACTTTCTGTCAGATTCTCTGTGGCAGTAAACACTAACCTTTTGCCCCAGAAGCCCTCCTCTGAGCTGAGGGAAAGGGCCTTTTCACTGTTCCCATCCTTGCCAAAGAGGACTTGCCAACACCCTGGGGCCCGTCCCTTGGCCCACAGGGTTGCGTGCTCTGTCTTCAGCTAAGGAATACCAAATCCCAATCCCCTCTTGAGAGAAGCAGGTGGTCGGGGTGCCTAACAGATATTCATCTCCCCGAAGGAATCACTGGCATTCCCATAAGTAGCATAATTTTTCAGATTATGTTATTGTGGCACAGACCAACAGTCCCATCATACTCGTATATTTGTATGTGTGGCTTTTTCTATTTCTGAGCCTCTAAGCATCTCAATGGTGTCATAAGAGGAATTTTTGCCCAGAGACCTTGGGTGGAAGTGATGGGTCCCTTTCAGGTCAGTACAATTGATAGTATACTGGATTTATCTATACTTCATGACCACACCCCCTACCCCCAGTCCTCTAGGCGAGAAGCAAACCGCTCTAGCATGTGAAGCACCCATTAGTTGATAGCCTGAATCCCTGAGTCACCACTGGAAGAGAGTTGCTGTGTAGACCACCAGGTCTATATGGGATGTCATATAGCAGCAAATCTTTGTTCTGTAAGCCACAGAGACAATGGGATTATTTGTACCTGAAACATATCCTACTCTATCCTGACTGATACAACTGCTTTCTAAATGGAACACCAGCCAATGTCCATATCTGAAAAGTGTGTACAGTAGTACCAGTCGGATTTAAATGAACAAATATGTGGAGAGTACTACAAAAGTGCATGGTAGGTACACAAGAAATGTTAACTGTTGCAATTATTACCTGTGGAATTTAGCTTCTCCATGGGTGTATCAGGAACAGCATAGATAAGAAAGCATTCCTAATTTCTCTAGAACACAAAATAAATGTTCTTCCCCGCATGACTTTTTCAATATAACTTTTTTAAAGTGGAAAATATCACAGATGATGCCACATTAAATCTTTCTGTTTCCTTCTCATAATTATTATTCTTGGATGAACAGCTAACGTTTCAGTTGTGTAATATTTTATATTCTCTAATTTGGGAGAATATTCTTTCCCATCAAAGTCATTTAAAAAATTAACTCTTCCAGCAATACTAAATCTGAAATTTATTTGAGGGAGAGGGAACAAAAAGCCTAGGGTTGGTTGTAAACATAACATATTCTGGAAGATCAACTTTAACTTACAGTAGTTTCAATTAATTCCCTGTTACTTTTGTGCCATCTCTACAAAAGAGGAGGAATCTTAGGAGGAGGGGGTAATTACTTGCAACTCTGTTTCTTTCACAGAGTTGAAAGACGGTGGTGTGTATTATGAATGCTACAGTAGTGAGACTGAGTGTTTAGAAATTCTTCACATCTGTGTGTATCTACCTCTGAGGAGCTGTGCGCTGATGTGTTCTCCACATATATGAAGCAAAAAAAAAAGATCAAGGAGCAGACCTCACTTTTTCCCATGGGCATTCCACATTTAAAACATTTAGAGATACTATGGTTTCACATAACTGAGGAAATCTTCTGGTAAGGGTACCCACATTTTCTGGCTCTGGAAAGAGTCTGCAGAACATACTAGCACAACATTTACAAAGAATCCATGATTCTTTCAGATCACATGGCAGCTACTATTTCTAAAGAAAGGGGCATTTTCAAGATTTCAATTATGAAATGAACTAGGTCTAAGGATCTGAAGTATACAGCGATGATAGCTGATGACACTGTATTGTATAATTTTTTTTTTTCCTAAGGAGTGGAACTTAAATGTTTTCACCAAAAATAAATAAATAAATAAATGGTAAATATACGAGGTGATGGAAGTGTTAATTATATCAATGAGGGAAAACTTTCACAATGTATATATACATCAAATCATCACTTCGTATACTTTAAACATCTTATAATTTTATTTTTCAAGAATATATTCCTAAAGTTGAAAAAACAAAACCAAAATGGAAGGTTTTGGCAAAGCCAATGCCAGGCATCTGTGTATCCTAAATCATTCCACAGAGCACGTTCTTGAAGAGACAGAGGACATACTCCTAGTAAGCCTTCTTTTTTAGAGGGCCTTCCATGTTTTTTCTGTAGAGGAGCTCAAATCAAATTCTACCTCTGCTTTAGGGTGGAAGGAAGTCTGTTCTTAGCACTCCTGTTAGAAACCACGTGAAGCAAAGGGGTAGAGACTGTGACGAGAACTGGTTGCCTTCTGATGGGACCACAGCATGACAGGACATGCTACCACAGGCCAGTGTGAGCGATTAATCCATGCTGTGATATATGTAGCATGTATTTTTTGGCCACAACCTGTACTGGTTTCATCCTGGAGGGTTGGGTGTGCACTCTTGTCCTTACTACAATTATATTGTTGACTCTTAGAGACTAGAAGACCTGCCCCTGAACACTGAGCTCTAAAGTGAAGCTAAGTCTTTACCCTGCTCGTACTTTGCAGTGCATGTCATAGTAGTTACCACGTGGCACATGCCTTCTCTCTATGGGGTGTTTTGGTCACAATAAATAGTCACACATTTGGGGTTTATGTAGTCTCTCAAAAGACCTAATATGCTATTTATTTTATCTTAAACTGAGAGTTCTTTATCATGAGTTGTAACATATTGTATTTATTTTAGTAATGATAAACAGTGTTATTTTTGAAATTCACAGCACTTTTTATTCTCTGTTCCAGTCATTTGTAGAGTCATATGTCAACTGATAATTTCCCCTAAATGTTTTTCATCAGCAAAGATGAAGCTTCTTGAATGTAGAATCAGATTTATTCAGAATAAGTAGGTATAAAAAGGATTCCCAGGAGAAGAATTCTTACATATTTTCTTTTATTTAAGACTTTTGTGCTAAGCCCACGTTATCCTTCCTGTCCTTTCTACTTGCAATCTGCTTATTATAATCTATTAGGGCAAGAATCGCATCTCTCTTGATTACCACGGTCATCTCTGATGCCAAGTGTGGTACTTAGAGTAGGTGCAGAATCCATATTTGCTATGAGGATGAATGAATAAATGAAAGGGTTTGCACAGAGGCCACAAGAACTAAGAATGTGCTGATTAGGAGCCAAAAGAACTCTGTCTACAATCCCACCTCCCACCATCCAACGCTGGGAGACGATAGACAAGCCCTTTGGACTTACTCAACAGTATAGATGTCCTGACACAAACAGGTCCTGGTCTAGAAAGCCTCCACTTTCCGTTTCGGAAAAGGAAGCTTGGAAACACCACCCACCTTGCTTAGGGTCACAGGGTGTCAACTAGAAGAGGTCTGGATGCTGAGCACAGGGGTGTTAGTGTCGAGGAGAAAGCACTGGTTTTCCAGCAGGGTGGGTATGGATTCAAGTTCCAGTTCTGTCAACATGGCTTGTTTTCTCTCCTGGTAACTCACCCGGAAGCAGTATCAACCTTGCAAGGTTGTTACGAGGGTTAGTTAAGGTGGGAGCTACAAGGCATCTTGCACTACACTGGGAACGTGATTGCTCAAAACCAGATTCCATCCACCTTGCCTTTCCTGTCTTCCCTTAGTACTCAGCTACACTGGTGAGATAGAGCCTGCTGGTAACAGGGGGTAACTGGAAGGAGGGGCAATTCTCTGTCTTGAGAATCTTCCTAATTTTACTCTATAATTTGACATAAATATTATAGGTCATTTTGTAATGCAACTTTTTTTTTTTCTTTTGAAAGTGAAAATGATCGCTAACACTCTTTACAGTAAATGCCCACTAGGATGGGTCCCAGCTGTCCCACCTCTTTGCAGTCATGCTCTTGTGTCGTCCCCTCCTCTTAAAGGTGTGATGATCTTATTGATTTATTTCTTATGAGTAGATGTGACAGAAGTGATGGGATGTCACTTCGGAGATCAGGACACACAAAGGCTGTGGATTCCTTCTTGAGTACTCTCCAGAGCTTTGTCTTGGGTCACCAGTTGCCAAGTATGAGGATACTTCAGGCACCCTGTGGAGACTCTGCAAAGTGGATTATCCAGTCCCAGTAGAGCCTTGAGAAGACAGCAGCCTGGATAACAGGTTGACAGTTACTTCAAGTGAGACACTGAGTGAAGGATCTGAATAGGCTAGACCCAGTTTCCAGACACATTATAAGGACTTTGTGAGAATGAATCTTTGTGAACTCCATGTTTTGAAGTAATTGGTTATATGGCATTAGATAACTAATACACACTTCTCTAGCAAGTTACAAACTTTTGGATTGGAAAACCATTTTTCTCTGTAGGTTGTTCTCAGTTAATTTTTCATTTTAGAATTAAAGCTGGATTTCAATATATACCATGCTGAGATGACAAGATTAAAAATATCCACTTTTAGCAACTGAAGACTTAGTAGGTTAATAAAACAAAAGGGACAGTTTAAGCCATAAACTTAGCTGGATCAAGCTGATGTGCTGTAGCTTGGTCTAGAAAACGGTAACTAGGTTAGGATCACTAGTATATCTTAAAACATCATCATTATGTTTAATTATAACACCAGTCTTTTATTATTTTCACCAACATTTGTTGAGCATTTCACTGGGTACGAGGTACGCTAGCCGTAGAGATAATTAGGACCCAGAATCTGCTCTCAAAGAGATCAGTTTATCCTTTTACTTTTCCATTTGAACCTGCCACAACTGATCATGAAAATCTTCTGAGTCTGATGGGAAATTAACACCTTGAATTATGAGACTCTCTAGATTAACCAATGGGAACAGCCCAGTGACAAACATCTTATTTAAAATGATAATTTACTTTTAGCCATAGGTGGATTGTATCTCAGGTACAGACAACTAAAAATGGCTACATGAAATCAAGACCTGGTTGAAAAAAAGAAGACAAAAAAGAAAAAAATATCTTGTGAGAACCCTGAACTTATGTCTGATGATTCTTGGAACAGCCCCTGAGATGTCAAAGATGATAATACAGTAACAACATTTGGGGAGTATTTCTCGACTTACACTTAGCCTTTTGGCAGGAATTTATTAAGACAGGATAAGCCTGTGACTTTTCAATTCCGCGTACAATTTGTTTCTCTAATACATCCGCAGGAGTAATGTGTGATGGAATTTTTCCTTCCCAGCCCCTCCAGTGCGGATGATGGTATGCTATAATAGGTTCTCACAGGCATATCTCAGCAATATAAAACACAACATATGTACATCTGTGGCCCAGTGTCAGTGCCTTAAATGTACATCAGAAATGCATTAAATCTTCTGATTGCTATTCTGTTTGTACAGCTTGTTGGCTCAGATTTTCTTCTGTAATGTACTCTGCTGATTACCTTGAATTATCAGTATATTCTTGGTGGAACAAGCACACCTTGTTCAGAAACAACAGTCATCCAGACGGACGTGGCTTGAGCCCTGCTGTGTGAAGAAAAACAAAAAAAATGTTTCTTGGAAGTTAACACAGGTAACCATGTGCTTCCTTAAAATCACATCTGAAAAGCATGTTTGCTTCCAGGCCGCCGTGTCAGCACACTCATCCCAGAATGCTCTGGAGATTCCTGGTATTTTCTGCACTGCAGGGATGCTCAAGGAAGCAAATCTCCCCTGAGAGGGGAGGAGGAAGGAAAGGGATCTAGGCCGTGGGGGCTCCAAGCAGGAAGAACGTCCCTTTGTCTCTTCTTGCAGGACCTAAAGGGTGTGCACATACATTTTAATATACACAATGTCAAGAATAAAGTTGGAGTGCTTTTTAGAATCTAACTGGGTTGTATTAGCAATAGCTAACATTTCAGACCATGGCAATTCAGGTACTCATTTTCATGTTGGTTATCTCTGCCGCCATCAGGAAATGTATGTTAACTTGTGTCCTGCAGCTGTCAATATATGCAAATAAAACAGCATCTGAACTCGTGAGTTATTTTAATACTACTGTCAAGGAGCATTTGTGTGTGTGTGTGTGTATGTGTGTGTGTGTGTGTATGTGTGTGTGTATTTACTGTACAAGCAGCCACTACCCCACCACATCCTTTGGGGTGGTTTTTGAATAGTGAAAATACATTGATCTGATATAATTACAACTTTTTTTCCCCTTTTCTCTTCTGATGAGTGGCATGCATTTGTAAAGTTTAGAGAGGTACTCAGTGGCCAAGGACAAATAAGGTAAAGTTAACAAACCAAGAAGGTGATTGAAAATATTCATTACCATTTTTGTATTAGTTTTGTGAACCAGAAAAGAACTAAGGCATTAATCCTCATATAACCCTGGGTTAAACGGAAAGTTAAATTTTTTAAATACTGCTGTCATTTATTATTGTCATCCCAACTCTGCAAGTTTTAAAGACTAAGGATTCACAAAGATAACTATGATTCATCAAAGGGCTCTGGTATTCCCAGCACTGGGCTGGACACTGGGGGACAAAGGCAGCAGGGCAGAGACTCAGTCCTCTTAAAACTAGAAAGCACATGGGGAAAACAGCCACCAAGCAAATCTATAAGGAGTGGAAGAGTGGGCTAAGAGAGACACCGGGGACCTGTGTTCACGGGGAAGGTCAGAGTGAGCCTTGAGGAGAAGGAGGACCAGGACAGGGGAGGAAGTGCTGGTCAGGAGTTACCCAGGGTGCCCTGGATGATGGTGTTGGGGGAGGGAGAGAAGAGGGGTCTTTAGGAAGGGGGTGCTTGTCTCTGAATATAGGGCATGGAGGTGAAGATCCAGGGTCTTTCAAATGTACCTTTGAATCTTTTGTGTTATTTGTAGTCTGTATGGAAAGAAAATACATTTTTAATTCACTGTTTTATTAGGGAGGTATAAAATTGAAATACAATGAAAAACAACTGCAATAAATTTTGGGGATGATAAGCCCAAAGGTGTGATTGTCTCCAATTTGTGAATTGGTTGGAGAATCAGGCTTTGCCCAGCTTACAGGTAAGGAAGGCAAGTGGGGCAAAGCCAGCCGTGTGATCGGGCAAGTCTGGTTGGTTAGGCAGTGGTTGGTCAGACAGGTGTTTAGTCTAATGGAAAGCTGTAATTCTAGAATGATACATCTGTGTTTGTGAGGTTGGCCGACCAAACATATAGTGAATAGAGTTTTCAGGGTATTATAGGCATATAAACTAGGCTTCAGATTAATCTAAAATTCTTTCATAAAACTGTAATAGAAAAATGTGCACTTAGATACTAAGTGCACATATCATAGTATTTTGAAATCCCCTTATTACTATGAAACATTTTCCTACATGGAAGTATTTTATAGTTAATGTTTTCTACAGGTTTTTTCTATAAATAATATTAGTAATAATACTAATCAATGATATTTAAGAGCCTGTGTTTGGGAGGTGTTGGAGCTAATCAAACTATGAAAGTTAAGTCGAGTCTTGGTACTGGGCACTGCAAAACAGAATGAGGAAATAAATTAAGATATTCTATTTCACACAGCACTGTTTTGAGGTTCACACAAACCTCAAAATCTTCAGTTTAGCTGTGTGCAAAAAGTTCTAATTGTTAATATTTATACCCCCATAGCCAGTCTATTTTATTTTAGTAAAGACACTAATTATGGTAGGTTAGTTCCACTCCTTGTTTATAACTGGGGAGAACACATTCCTTCTGACTTAATAATAAACTATTTAATTTGAATATGTATTTTAATGATTGCTGCATACAAATAGATACTTACTCAATTGCAAAAAACAGTATTCCCAATGTAATCTATAGATTCCTTCTATTTTCTTAATAATGTTATGTGAAATTGTCTGGTTTTTACAATTTTTTGAACAGACTCTGTTAATGTGATTTTTTAATGTAACCAGAAGTTCTATATTCATCATTCTATATTCATCATTCATCATCAAACAAGTTCATCTCTAAATGGAAATAAACTCTTATAGAACCAAACTGTTAAAGATTAATATAATTAAATGGAGAAAAGATAACCTATGGGGTTATTATTTAACTATTTTTATGAAAGATTGGACAGAAAATTCAAGTATAAAATCTCCGTTACTAAATTTGAAATAGTGTAAAAAATAAGGTATGCATATTAATAAATTATAACAAGTGTGATCATCATAGATCATGAAACTGGATTATTGTGTGTATGTGTTTGTGTGTGTGTGTGTATGTGTGTGTGTGTGTGGAGAGAGAGAGAGAGAGAGAGAGACAGAAGAAGAGAGAGAGAGTGAGAGAGAGACTTGTTATCTACTGAATTAAATTGATCGAATCTTAAAAAATCCCTCCCTGATACTTGTTTCTCTGCTGGACTCTTTCAATGATAATCCATTTTGTAAAATAATTAAACATCTAGAGAATAATGTTCTAAGTTGTAGCCCAAAGTTAAGCAATATAAAGTGTTTCACATGCACATCAGAATTAAGCAAGAGACAGACAGAGAAAGCAGTCAGACCCTGTTTGCATCTCTTTCTCCAACAAGTGGGACCAGCAGGCGGGGACAAGCAGTGCCAAATGCTTGCTTGGAGCTGTCTAGGGCTGGCTAAGGGGGAAATGATGCTGGAGAACACGGGAATTCTTCAAGAGCAAGGAGCCATTTGCACCTCGCATTTCTATACATCTTTTTATTTTGTTTTGTTTATTGAATTTATTAGGGTGACATACAATTATATAGGTTAAGTGTACAATTCTGTAACACATCATTTGTATATTGCATTGTATGTTTACCACTCAAAGTCAGATCTTCCGTCACCATATATTTGACCCCATTCACCCTCTTCTACCTCCTCCTCATCCAAACCTCTGGTAACAACTATTCTGTTATCTGTGTCTATGAATTTTTGTTTGTTATCTTCAGTTTTATATTCCACCTATGCATGAAATCATTTGGTTCTTGACTTTCTGTCTGATTTCTTTTGCCTAGGATAATATGCTCAGGATCCATTTATGTTGTTGCAAATGGACGTATTCGTCTTTTCTTGTAGCCGAGTAATATTCCTTTGTGTATATGAAACGCATCTTCTTTATGTAATCGTCTATCAAAGGACACTTTGCTTGTTTCCATGTTCTGGCCACTGTGAATAGTGTTGTAATGAACATAGGAGTACCTATGTCTTTACAGATAAATGGTTTCAGATTTTTTAGGTAGATATCCAGAAGAGGGATTGCGGGGTCATATAGTAATTCTATTCTTAATTTTTTTGAGGAAATTCCACACTGTTTTCCATAGCGGCTGCACCAGTCTGCATTCCCACCAACAGTGTATGAGGGTTCCTTTTTCTCCACAGCCTCTCCAACACTTGTTATTATTTGTCTTGTTGATAATAGCCATTCTAACAAGTGTGAGGTGATATCTCATTGTAGTTTTTATTTGCATTCCCCTAGTGAGTTGAGCACCTTTTTATATATCTGTTGGCTGTTTGTTTGTCTTCTTGCATTTTTGCTATGATGTATTTTGCAATATGTTTAGAAGGCAAAGGTCTCTCTTCGTTTCATTTTCTGTAACTGAAAACTGAATACTCTGTGAAACGCTGCATCCAAAGAGAGAATTTCTTTTTTATTCAGCATATATTTCTGTGCCTGTTTTCTTGAAACTACTAGAAACATTTTCTAAAGCAAAAGAACGTTATTGTTAGAGTCAAAGTCAAGTGTTTGATTCAATTGTCCTACCTCCTTGGCCCATGAAATTCAAGGTCCCTTGAGAGAAGGTCTGGGACACTAGTATAATGGTCATGTGTGCACAGAAAATTATTCCCATGTAAAGGCCTCACTGACTTTTAGCCACTTACTAGTCAATGACCTTTAACATGGTGTGTGGGTGGGGCAAAATTTTCAGTTGTTTTGGCTCTGGGGAACTGACCTAAAACCTACTAGGAACATACGTATTTGGTCAAAACTGTACTGGGGACATTTTTATAATTTATATGCAATAATTTGATATTTTAAAGTATTTATTATGGTTGTAATGTGTTAGGATATTATAGTAAACTCTTCAAAAACATTGTTAATTAATAAAGTTTGATTGATGAGCTATTGGGATCATTTATGGTGGGATTTTGATAAGATCATTAGCCTCTAAATAGTGAGTTATTTGGTTATTCTGATGTTAATAGGAAAGAAAGAATAATAATAATGAGGAAAAGAAGCAGGGAGAAAAGGAAGAAAAATGAGTAGCATAGAGTGTGGGAAATCCCAAGGTCTTTTGGGACTCAGAATCTGCATGGTTAGATGTTTTGTTCTCAGCTACGCCAACATGGAGAGGATAATCATGTTTTATAGCTTCACATTCATCGTCTTTAAAATGGAGGAAGTAACTTTTCAGCCATCCTCACAATCTATTAGTCTGTATCAAAGTGCTTGGAAAAGCTTAGAAGATTATTTAGATACAGACATTTGGTATTGTGTTTAGTCTCAACATAATGAAGATTATAAATATAATGAATGTGATAAACAATGGCTAACACCAACCAAACCAACAAAACACAGCATAGCAACATGAAGTGTGTGAGAAAATAAACAAGGATATATAGCATAATTCTTGCCCTACTGTTTATTTTGGGAATACAAATTCAAGAAGTATGAAAAAGTTTAAAAGGCAGCTTTCTCCAAAAGCTGATAGTGGGCGGGCCAGTTGCAGCAGCTGACATCTCCTACTACAGGCAAAGAGGAGTATATGTCTTGGCAAATTAGACGTGTGCAGTATTTTAACTTTAAAGAATTTACAAGCCAGAGACCTCAGCACTGTTACTAACATGCAGACACTTGAAAAGGGTTCTGCTGAATATGGAATTGTATTTCCATGATTTCCCTGAGACACATCATTTCTTTCTTTGGCTGACTTTTCTAATTATCTCCATCTATAAAAAATTGTCTTTTTTCAGACAGTCTGTTCAATAAGTGGTGTTGGGAAACCTGGACAGACACATGCAAGAAAATGAAGCTGGACCACCTCCTTACACCATATACAAACATAAATTCAAAATGGCTTAAAGACTTAAATGTAAGATCTGAAACCATAAAATATCTAGAAGAAAATATAGGAAGAAACTTCATGGACATTACCCAGAGTAAGATTTTCATTGATACATCTCCTCGGGCGAGGAAAGTAAGAGAAAAAATAAACGTGTGGGATTACATCAAACTAAAAAGTTTTTTCACAGCAAAGGAAACCATCAATAAAACAAAAGGGATCCTACTGAATGGGAAAAGATATTTGCCAATGATATATCTGATAAGGGATTAATATCACAAATCTATAAAAAACTTACTCAACTCAACTCCAAAAAAACAAACAACCCAATTAAAAAATGGGCAGAAGACTTGAGGAGACATTTTTCTAAAAAGGACATACAGAAGGCAAGAAGACATATGAAGAAATGCTCTACCTCACTAACCATCAGAGAAATGCAAATAAAAACCACTATGAGATACCACCTCACTCCAGTCAAAATGGCTATCATGAATAAATCAACAAACAACAAATGCTGGCACGGATGTGGAGAAAAGGGAATGCTAGTGCACTGTTGGTGGGATTGCAGATTAGTGCAGCCACTATGGAAAACAGTATGGAGGTATCTCAGGAATCTGAAAATGGAACTACCCTATGATCCAGTAATTGCACTCCTAGGCATCTACCCGGAGAAATCCAAAACTCCAATTCAAAAATCAGTATGCACTCCTATGTTTATTGCAGCACTATACACAATAGCCAAGACATGGAAACAACCGAAATGCCCATCGGTAGATGACTGGATTAAGAAGCTGTGGTACATTTATACAATGGAGCATTACGCAGCCATAAAGAAGAAAGAAATCTTATCATTTGCAACAACATGGATGGATCTAGAGAACATTATGTTAAGTGAAATAAGTCAGAAAGAGAACGACAAGTACCATATGATCTCACTTATATGCGGAATCTAAAGAAAAGAATATGCGAATGAACTAATCAGAGAGTTTTGCGGACACAAAGAAAAAACCGAGAGTTGTTAGATGGGCGGGGGCGGGGGGTGGGTTGGGGATAAAGGGAAAGGTGAAGGGATTAGGAAGCAGCTGGCAAACACAAGATGGCCTCAGGGTTTTCTGAAAATTAATTTGGGGAACTTATTCAATAATGTTGTAAAGATTTTGTTGGGTATCCGATGGACATGCGTCCTATTTGGGAGACCACTTCAGAGATAATGTGGATGCCTGATCATGGCATTGTACACCAGAAGCTAAACATTAATGAATGCCAACTATAATTTTATATATATATATATAATGTGATGGCTGGGTGTGAGGTCGGAGGGATAATGGATGGGGGGAGGGGGGTTCACAGTTTGAGGGATATAAATGATGAACGTCTAAGTATCACCTTGTCTTGTACACCTGAAACTAATAAAAAAATAAAATAAAAAAATAAAACATGTTAAAACAATTCATAAAACATAAAAAAATGTTTTTTTCAAGATGTAGACATTTCGAGAAATGCAATACTAATAGCATCTCTATGTTTTTAAGTTTTGCAATTTGCAAATAACAATTTAGTATGTGTTTGCGGGGAGGCAAGACATCATCTCTAGGTGTGTAAATACTCAAGCAATGCTCCTTCTCAAATGCTTCTTCATGTGTTTGTGTTGTCATTGGGTTTCCGGAGATAGGTGCTACATGGTTCTTACTTTCATGGAAATTCATATGAACGTTTCCAAATTGCAATAATCTAACGTATGCCTATATGCATTGAAATATAGACACTAAGAGTTAGAATTTATACACATTCATCAAGAAACAGCAAGTTTGGATAGCATCCCCAAATGAATATATTGATAATTTTTAAAAATATATATATATTAGGTTTATTTCCTTTGTGTCTAAAATCTTAATTTGAAAATGCTTTATTGCCTCAAACTCTTCTCTCTTCTCTCCTCCTTCTCTACCCCTCCATCCTTACCTCCTTTCCTATCAATCCCCCCTCCCCAGAAAAAAAAATGTGATGTACTCTCAATGAAAGTAATCTACTTTCACATTCTATTTAGCAGTTGATTAATTTGCATTACTGGGACTACAAAGATATGAATACCATATTGCCATCTTACTTACAGTTCTAAACATCTGCTGGAGATAACAGTTTGAGCTTCTGTTGATATCCTATTCAATAAGGTATGTTTATAACTTCAGCGGAGGCTGTGTTTTCATTGTAAAATGGCTGAAATCTAATTTATTTGAAAGAATTAAGATACACTTTCCCCTTAGAACTGTCAGGCCACCCATGGAATAAATGGAGCTTGACAGCAGTTTTGGGGTACCGTGAGGAGGCATAGAAACTGCTCTGGAAGGCGACCATACTGGCATTTCAAAGCGTCTCAGAAATTCATCAATTTGTTTCTAGATAGATAGTACACAGATGTCAGTTTTCTCCTTTGAACAGTCTTCAGGGCTACAGTCCTGCTTTATCATCAGTAATATGCATATGAGAAAAATAAATCTCACCTTCGAAAAAGGACTTGAGAACCCTTATTTATGGAGAAAGTTTGCAAAATCAGTTTGGAAAGGACTTTCCAATTCCCGAAAGGGTGGCCATTATAAAACCACTGGAAAAAGTCTGAGAATAATTAACTAAAGAGTAGTTTTCTGTCACTGGAAATTCCCTTTTAGTTTCCCAGTGGGGGGAAAAAAATCCTTACCTGAGATAATGTGAAAAAAATTAAAATGCAGAATAATAGTTTCCAAAATATTTCCCTGAAGCATAAAAGGACAAATGCAGCAAGACATAGTGGAGAGATACTGAAGTGCAACTGAAAGGGAGATTTGGGGGTTGTTTTTGTTTGTTTTGCTTTGTTTTATTTGTTTGTTTCCCATTTCAAGGGGATAACAGACATAACAGACAATAGGTAGCTGCTTTCCTTACTGCACACACCCCATTATGCGTTTTTACTTCACTCATAAATCTAGGGTAAGACTGAAATTGTAGAACTATGGTCAAAATGACAGAACAATAGAAAGCAAGAAAGCAGAGCAGAAGTATGAGGGGAGAACATACGCAGCTAGTATCAGACTAAAAATATATGTTATGTGGAAGAGAGATTTTGCCAGTAACGTCCCTTACCTTCCTGGCAAACTGTGCCTTTGGTTTTACTTCACACCTTGACTGTTTCCATTTTCATTTATCTATTTTTTATTTTATTTTATTTTTATTTTTTATTCATTTCAAGTGTACAAAACAACAAAATGATTAGACATTTATACCCCTCACAAAGTGATAACCCCACAAGTCTACTCACTACGCACCTGACATTGCACATAATTATTATAATACCACTGATTATATTCTCTGTGCTGTATGTTACATCCTGTATGTATATGTAATTATAGTTGACATTCAATATTATTCTCCTTCAGTTTCAGGGGTACAGCGCAGTGGTCAGGCATCTACACAGTCTGTGAAGTGATCCCCCTGATAAGTCCAGTGCCTATCTGACACCCTACCTAATCTTTCCAACATTATTAATTATGTTTCCCAAACTGTGGCAATCTTGTGGCTACCAATTTGTACCTTCTAATCCCTTCATCTTCTCCTCCAGCCCCCTCCCATCTAGCAACCGTGAATTTGTTTTTTTATCTCTGAGTCCATTTCTGTTTTGTTTGCTTGTTTATTCTGTTCTTTAGATTCCACATATCAGTGAGATCACATGGTATTTGTCTTTCTCAGTCTGACTTATTTCACTTAGCATAATATCCGAAGGTCCATCCATGTTGTTGTTGCAAATGGTAAGATTTCATTTTTTATGGCCGAGTAATACTCCATTGTATAAATGTACCACAGTTTCTTTATCCAGTCATCTATCAATGGGCATTTCAGTTGTTTCCATGTCTTGGCTATTATGAATAGTGCTGCAGTAAGCATTGGGGTACATATATTTTTTTGAATTAGTGTTTTGGATGGCTTTGGGCAAATCCCTTTTTAAATGCAGTGTTCCACAAGAGTCAGGTCAGTCACATACTATTACTCAACGTAGTAGCCCCAGCTCTTAGCCCAGCCCATGACGGAGAGTGGGCACGCACAGCACTGCACACCCACATTGGTGGACATATGTACATACACATGAACAATTGCTTTGATGCAGAAGTTAAAAAGCGGAGGATAGCATGGAATGTATTTTTAAGTAATTATGTGAATCCTTCCTTTCTGCCTTGAGTCGATTCTACATGTTGTCTCCAGGCAGGTGCGTGTTCCTTGCAGATTTCCTAAGTGTGCAGGCCTTTGCTGCCACATGTACAGAGTGTAATGCTGGGATTTCAGCTCTCCCAGTCGGGTTACTTGAATATACTGGGAATCTTCCACATTCTTTTTCATTTAATACAAAAATATTAGAAGAGACCATTGTTTAAAAGAGACTGATTTCTTCAAGGTCTGTTTGAGATGGTTAGTTGTCCTTCTGCAGCTCTTCGGTAGTTCATCCAAGTTGCACGTGAGGTGGTTCAGCTGGATTCTGCATGGTCATAGGGAGATCGTATCAACATTCATGGTTTCTATGATTATTTAGAAGGAGAGTGAAACAAAAGGTGTTATTACTGACCTGATATCCAGGGCGTGATAGGAACACACTGAAATATTGGCATCAATAAACCAGCACTACTTTAAATGAATACTCCCAGTAAACTCTTCAGGCTTCTTTGATTTATAAAAATCATTAACCTCAACATTAAGCAAACCTACACCTTCCGACGAGGTGCATGGACAACCTTGCTTTGTAATAGTTGAAGGTTGTATGCTATATTCATTGGGACATTTGGGGGAATCAATACTCTCTGAATGGAATAAAGGTACTGCAAAGAAATAACATCCCAGCAAACAAAAACATACCAAAGGGTAAGCAATCACTTTTATTTATTTATTTATTTATTTATTTATTTATTTATTTATTTATTTATTTAGGTCGATAGTGTAAAGTCTGAGGGAGAATTGCAAGAGATTGCAACGAGAGTTCATTTCAGGAGTAATCACCTTTGCCACCATATATCAATTTTCTTTTTGGAACTCAGGGAATCCTCAGTGATCAGTTGGTTTTAAAAAGAGAAGTATACCTATAGTTTTATGTATAGGCCTATTTATAATGTTATTTGAATGCATGTATATTTAAATTTTTCAATAAAATGTGACAATTGCATGAATTAGGCTAGCTGCACAGCTTCGAGTTTCTGACTTAGAGGTGTCATTACCTGGATTTGAGCCTTGAGAACGTATCCACCCAGCTGTACAGCAATGGACACTGCTGCTGGTCAGGCTCAGATAGCTAATTCTAGGTCTTGGCCATCCATTCTCTGCTGAATCTGTAATTGTTATTTCTATACTGTCTTATATTTTTTTCACATTTTTATAACTACAAATCGCCCAGTAGGTTCAAACAGGACCACAGAGAAGCCTGCAGTGACACCCCAGAGTCCCTCAAGCTCCTCTTGAATGAAGCTCTTTCTCCTCCAGCCGGATCCCCATCCATTGTCCTTCCAGCGGCTGCTGACATCACAGTGCCCCAGAGCCATCTTATAATCTGCATCCGCACCCTTGTCTCCAATGTCATACTTCCTCCCTGTAACCAAGAATGCTGATGTTACCTCATAAATACTGAACACTTCTAAATGTTGCTTTTTTTTTCCTTTTTTTTTTTTTTTTTCCTTATCCTCTTTGTTTGCCTTAACACAGATACTCTTCACCTTTTGCCTGGCCAGTGAAAGTGACCTTTGTACTGATTCCCCTGCTTCTTGTCCCCACCGCCTACTCTAACTGGAGTAAAAAATCTCATCCTTCACTCTAGCAGCAAAGTACTCTAATTAAAACAAAACTCTGATGAGGTCACACACGTGTTTGCATTCTTCCAGCTTTTCCCACTGTTGGTAGGATCAGGTCCTAATCCCTCACGTGCCAGAAGCCCTATCTGTCACCCCAACTCTCATGTGCCTCTCCCCCATGGTACATCCCTCCTCACCTGGGGCCTCAGGTGTGGCTTTGCTCACTTCCCGGCTGCCGGACACCTTTCCAATGCACCTGCAGTGACTCCGTCAGAGAGCGGCGGACTGTCTGTACCTCTGTCCCACAGTAAGACCTTGAATGTCATTCTAAGAGCTTCATGCGATTTGCTCAAGTTAACTCGATGAAATGGGAAACGCAGCTCCAATCCTTAGGAAATGATAAATAATTAAATGGCTTCGCCAGCGTTACCTCCCCTCACCTTCTAAATGGTCATACTGGTATCTGAGAGTGTGGTCAGGAAAGTAAGAGGATAGGCTTGAAAATAAGCTATGAGTGAATGAGATCTGGAAGGAGGGTATTTAAACAGACTTTTATAGTCCTCAAACTTTTTCTCTTTAGTCAGAAAGAAACCAGAGCTAGAGTTAAAATGTTGAAACATAAAGACAAAGTCCTCTGACTTGACAACAAATGAATTATTCACACTAGGCATGAACAAAACGAGATGTTCAAGAGTACGGTTTCTATGACAATGTTGAGGATAAAAGAGAACAAAACCGGTGATAAAGAAAGTGTTCTATAGTAACCAACATATGCACTTTTAAAATAAAATTACTATTGAACTCAATTAACTTAACACGGGGTTATTTTTATTTTCTAGTGCCCAAACCCCCCGCCCAAACACTACTTCCCTGACTCGTCACAACACACGCACTTTATGTAACTCCATAACACAGACAATAACAAAATGTCTGTCCTTGGGGCTGTCCAGGAGACCCTGCAGCCATCACGTCACCTCAGGGTTCCCTGGGCTGTGAGCGTTTCTCAGACTTTCTTTGTTGGTGACAGTTTGGAGGGTGCTGTCTGCTATTCTGTGGAATGCCCCTCAGCTGGGATCTGCCTCCTGTCTTGCTCATTAGGCTGGGGTTGTGTGTTTTGGGAGGAAAATCCCAGAGGTCAAGAGCCATTCTTATCCGAGCAAATCTAAGGTACATGCATGCTATCTACAGGACTTGTCACTACTGGTGTGAATCTTGATATTCGGACTAAGGGGATGTTTGTCAGATTTCTGCCCCATAGAATTACTTGTTTTCTCCCCTCTGCACTGTGCTTTTTGAAAGGAGGACTATGCACAATCCACCGGTAAGGAATGGGGAGTTAGGGCCCGCCTCCTTGAGGGCAAAGCAGTCATATAAATTATTTGGAGATGCGTGCATTCTCCCACACCAATGTATGTATTTGGTCGTTATTTATATAGGTAGTGATGTGTCAAGGACTGAATGTTCCTGTTCCCCCAAAAGTCATATATTGAAACTTTACCCTCCAATATGACGTCATTAGGAGGTAAGGCCTTAGGAAGGTGATTAAGATTCAATGAAGTCATGAGGAGAAAAATCTCACAAATGGGATCAGCGCCCTTGTGAGAGTCAGGAGAGAGCTGGCTTCTCTGCTCTGTTCTCTGCCCGGTGAGAACACAGTGAGAAGCCTGCAGCCTGGAAGGGGGATCTCACCAGGTCCCAACCCCACTGGCACCCTGTTCTTAGACTTCCAGCCTCCATAACTGTGATTAAATAAATGTCTATTGTTCAATCCACCCAGTGTGTAGTATTCTGTTACAGCAGCTTGAGCTAAGACTTAACTAAGACAAAATAGGCCTTCGGTGTAAGGATTTATGTTAACCTGGATAGGAGTTGGGCTATTTTAAATGCTGGCTGTGGTTGTGGGTGACAGATGCTTCGATTTCCTCTAGTGTCCTTGTTTTTGTCTCCCTTCTTAAATTTAGTCTTTCCTAATTACTCCTCCTTAGAGAGAGTCTGCATTTGGCAGGGTGGTTGTTGTTGTTTGCTGTTGTTTTTTCACATGAGATGCTCTATTATTAGCCTGGACCTCTGTTGATGTGCTGAAACTTCATAGGGGAGGGGATGGATTCTGTAATCTTATGATTAAATCCGTCTTTTAATTGGTCTATGTCTCTGGGTCTATGTCTTCACAAGGGTTTCTCTGTCCGCAGAGCTTCTCCTTCTCCTCCTCCTCCTCCTCCTCCTCCTCTTTCTCCTTCTCCTTCTTTTCCCCATTTCTTACTCTGTTTCCTGGTTCCAATATCTCCAGTTAATTTCTTTGAACTCTGACCTCTGTTGACTATGTTTTTCCCCCTTTGGTCAGAAAGGAAGGCTAGAGCATGGACTGGTAGGAACTCATTTTCCCCTGAGGAGATAAAGACCTGGTAAAGTCTCTTTCCCTGAGGAATAGGCCTTTGTCATGGAGAATGATCTATATTTCAAAATGATTACTCCCACTCCCCCAACACTGTCAGGGCCACAAGGGTTCTTTTCAGATTTTCTCCATGAGAAGCTGTTTGAATTCAATGTGTTAAAACCCATGGCAGTGGAAGCTCCCTTAAGACCCTAAGACCCAGACCCCAGGAATTCTTCCCACCCTGGTAGTCTATGCTCAGCCTCAGCAGTTCATCAGAATTATCATTTAATTGTTTCTACCAGTTGATGACCAAGCAGGTGTTACTCCCGGTGAGCAGATCCCATCTGGGAGGGTCTAAATATGCTGATCTCTCCAGATTGCACTGTGGTGATTTGCCCTAAATCCTCAGTCCCTTTTAATACTCATTTAGTTCAACTCTTTTTTTTTTTTTTTTCTGTAAACTCTTTACAAGTCTGAGCAGAAATTGGAATTCTCTCCTTTATTTTTGAAGGCGAGTTTTCTGGACATTTGTGTGTGTGTGTGTGTGTGTGTGTGTGGATATGGAATATATTATTTCATTTTTTTTAGTACTTTGAATATGTCATCCTACTGCCTTCTGTCCTCCTTTGTTTCTGATGAGAAGTGAACTATTAATTGCCGAATTGTTCTCTTGTTCCTGAGTTGTTTTCAATCGACTCTGGTGTATCCAAGTGTATATTTATACTTGGAGTTTGTTTAACTTCTTTTCCTGCTATTATTGCTTCATGTACTCTTTCTTCCCTTTCTCTCTTTCCTCTCCTTCTGGGACTCCCATTATGTATATATATATATGTATATATATACAGTTGATGCCACTCAAATATCTGAGACTTCATTTTTCTTCCTCCTTTTCCATTTTGTTATTTAGATGAAATAATTTCTGTTATATCATGAATTTAATTGATATTTTCTTCTTGCATCTTAAATATGTTGTAATTTTAATTCATATACATGAATATATAATTATATATATAATTATTTCCTAATGTTTATTTTTGTATTAATGTTTTCTATTTGATGAGTCATTGTTATCATAAAATTTATTTAATTCCTTAAGCATTGCTGCTTTAATTAAAAACATAATTATGAGGTATTTTAAAGTCTTTTTCTAATTCTAACATCTGAACCTCCTCATAGGAAGTTTGTATTGACTGTAAATATTTCCTCTTTCTTTGCATGTCTCATACATATAATTTCTTTTGTAAAAAGTGGATACTTTAGCTAATATTGTCATAATTCTTGATTCTTATCTTACCCTGGGGACTACCTTTATCCATTCTGGAAATTATTATTGTTGCTGATTTTCATATTTGATTAATAACTTACCTGGATATACTCTGTGTAATCTCTCTGTCCACCGATGTGCAGGGTTTTTTTGTTTGTTTGTTTAATTCTTGTTTTTATTTTTAGTTTCATTTATAATTCAGCTTGGGGGTCATGTTATGTCAGCATTGTTTAGTGTTTAGCCAATGATTTATGAGAGAATTTGTTCAAGCACCTTGGGCCCACAAGACTTACACAATTTGCTGATGGATCTGTGTGTACATTGGAGAGCACATTGAAATCAGGCTTTCCAAAGTCTGCAAATTTTGACTTTGCCCTGGTCTCTTCCAGACCATCAGAGTTTTGTAGGAATAAAGCTTATAAATGCTCCCTATGGCTGTCTCATTCCCTGTGTCTCCCTGCCAAATTTCTGGTTAGTCTGCTGGTCTGTTCCCTACCCCACACGATCACAACCTCAGACTGTCGATAACGTCAGTTTCCACATTTGTTGCCCTCTGAGCTGGCTACTACTTCTGATGACCACCATGGACATGAGTTTTCTATGTTCTATTTCACTTCCCTCCAGTCACAGGCTGTTGAGCTCACAACTTGCATAGCGCTCGAAAAACTCAGTTCTAATGGACTGAGAGTGGGACAGGAGCACCGTTAGATGAAAACACCACAGAGTTCCACAATTCTTACCCAATGCTAGATAGTGTTTTGTGAATAAATGTTTGTCAATTTTTGTGTACTTTGTTCAATGTCTACTGACCTGAAATTATGTGTTTTTACTTTTTCCCCCAATATCATCATTGACTTTTCCACAAGGAAAATGCTGTGCCCGTCATTCTACCATTCTGGAAGACCTAACACCATTAACGGTTAAATTTTGGTAAAATGAGTTCTCCTTCTCAACTCCCTGCATTAAGTAGGCTCTGAGAAATATGTTTTCATGTGTGCTTTGATAAGTTTCAAAGATTGAGAGAAACGTATTTGTTGGCTTATTCTAATTGCATTTGTGGTTAAAACAAAATCTTATATCCTGCCAAATTTGAAAGGCTTCCTAAGTACCACTTAAAGTTTTCCCTTCACCTCCCCCCACTTTTGTAAAATATAATCGAGGTGCTGGGAAGATTTGCTCTAATCTTTTCTTGCCCCATTTTGCAGTCCAAGTAAAGCTACTTTAAAGTCTTTTTACATTCTTGAATGGAGATGAACTGATTAAGAAAATCCCCAAAGAGAGCCACACTGCTGGCTTAAGTGAACAAGGAGGCTGGATGTGCGGAATCTTACGAAGAAGCTCACTTTCTCTAGTTTCACTTGGGAGCGGTGTCTGTGCCTGCAAGGATGAGCTCTATTAAAAGACCCATCGTAAGTTATGGACACACCATGGATCATGGCATATTTTAAAATTTTTGAATGCTAATCCTCTGTGTTTCCATTCAAGATAATAAACACAGATTTTAAGTAACTTAGATATACTTTTGAAATCAAGTTCTGATGGGGATACTAATGCTAAAATGCATACTTTTATTAATTCACTTGAAAATTTGAAAAGGCATGTATTCACTATATAGAAAAGAAGTCATATTCTCCAATATGCTTCAAAGAAAAAAAATAGTTTCTTTATGAGCCTTATTTGGAATTTCAAAGCTTCAGACATCATCTGTTTATATATAATTTCATGGCTGAGTTCCTCTGTTAGAAGAATAAGGAAGCTTTGATGAATTCCCAGGATAGAACAGCATATTCTCTAACATAGCAGGCCTAACTGCTCAGCTGAAACAAATGTTCGTGATATTGTATTTCTGTGTTTCTATCTTCAGTTCGGGCTTTAAAATAGGCATTAATTAAGCATTACTGATAAAGTATCTTAAATTCTCAACTAAAAAATATTATAAAGCTATTCCAATTTCATCCACCAAAAATAACAGAATATTCAAATTTATTGTTACATAATTCCTAAACAAAATAAAATTATAATTTCTATCTGTCAAAATATCTCTAAGTGCTAGCCCTTTAAAAGGTTTTTTACTTGAGACTCTTGCTAACAGCTATTTTATCAAAACCAGTTTATAAATGGTAGAAATTCCCAGGATGTTTTATTGGAATCACTTATAGGATAGGACCTAAAAACTCAACATTAGTGTTTAACCAACATTTTTATTGTTTTTTCCTTGTTGGTTATTTTCTCCCTCTCACAAAAAAAGAGAAAAACTTTTGTTTGCTTTTAAAACGAAGTAAATGTTAAACCATAGATTGTCTAAGGGGAAACTATATAATCGAATCAGGCATTTGTGTCCACAATTAATTCCTCTGTTAAGTTTTTTTTCTTATTTTTGAGTGTTGTTTTTTTCAACACGTCAATTTCAGTAAACAGAATTCATCTGACAAACTTGGCAGAATCATCCTCCCCAGTAGGTATTGGGAGGCCATGGCATTTCAGAGAGTGTGAAGTACACAGGACACTCGTGAGCTCAGTATCCATTTAAAACTTATCCGATGCCTATATGTTAATATTATTACATGTATAAGGCACTGTGCTCAATGTTTGAGGTGAAGAAATCAATCAAACATGAAACCTGTGTACAAATACACCACAGTGTGGCAAGCAGAAAACAAACAAACAAACAAACAAACAAACAAAAAACAGTTTTTACATTGTGGCATGTAAGACAGTTCCGTAAGTGCCATGATAAAAGCAAGCCCAAGGTACAAGGGGAAAAGAGTGTCTATTTTAGTACCTCGAGAGAGTGTCCTAGAGATGGCCGTGGGGAGGCACATAGGCGGTCAGGAAGAAACTAGTATCCCAGGCAATGAAAACTGTTTGTGCAGACACTATATCAAATTTTGGAAAAGTGCAAGTGGTTCCTCTGAGCTGGAGATGAGCATTGAAGGAAGATGAAGCCAGAAAGGCAGGTGGGTCACAGGCCGTGGAGGTCGTGTTAACATGTTCAGGTTTGTGGCCATGACTTCCAGCCCTATGGACTGTTATTGAAGAATGATTGGGCAAGAGCATAACATGATGACATTTGCCCTTGAAAGTGACCTCAAGGGTTAAACAATAACATGGGCAGGGTAAGGAGAGACACAGTAGGGTGATATCTGAATAAATGTGGCTAAAAAAGGCAGGACCCAAACCAAGGGAGTGCTGATGGATGTCCAGTTGGGAAAAGGAGCTTGGAAGTGCTTGTGAATTAGAATTTCCAGGGCGCTGATTATATTAGGAAGATGAGAAGGACAGAATGGTCAAAGATGATGTTCATGTTTCTGTTTCAGCAGCTGGCTAGACAGTGACAGAGGTGGCAAATATGGTGGCAGGAACAAGAGGACATCTGTGGAGTGTGTAGTGGCAAAGTAATGGACAGGAGGGAGTAAGCTGGTGACATGTTCAGTCATGAAAATATTGAGTTTGGGAGGTTCTGACATGGATTTAGGAAAAGAGGGCCCAGATTCATGATATCTAAGTGAATGATAAATTTATGGTTCAACAGAGAGTACAAGTCATAGCTCAACATAGGTGAATGCAGCAAATAAGAAAAAGTGTTTAAACCAGAACAGCAGAAACAGAAATAGTGGTCATAGGCAGCCTCTAATATGGCCCCCAGGGATCTTTACCTCCTGGGACCCATGGCCTCCTTGAATACCCTCCTCACGAGGAACTTGCTTTTAAACAGGGGACGATGGCAGAGCTGAGGGGAAGCTGTTATCCCTGATGAACAAAATACTGTTAACTGTCTTCCTCCTAGCAAACTGCCCTGTTGTATTCTTGGCTGGCTTCGTTTGAAAAGGCAAGCCAACATGTTGGGGAGGCCAAGGTGACAAAGAACTAAGAGTGATCTTCAGCCAAAAGCCACCCAGAAGCTGAGGCTCTCTGTCCGACAGACAGCGAGGAACTGAATCCTGCCAACAGTCATTTGAGCATGCAGACAAGATCCTTCCCAAGTTGCGTCTTCAGATGAGGCCTCAGCTTCAGCCAACATCTGCGACTGAAGTGCATCCCCACAAATGTGCATTCCCACAAATTGCACGTTTGTGGATTCTGAGAGAGAGAGAGAGGACATAGTCAGTCACACCCTATTCCTGACCCACAAGATGTAAGATAATAGACATATGTCAGTTTAGGGGGCTAGGTTTTGTGTAATGTATTATGCATCAATAGACAATTGATACAATATTAGAGACAAAATTAGAAAGAGAATATGCCCTCTCTCTCTGTATACTCTCTCTCTCTCTCTCTCTCTCTCTCTCTCTCTCTCTCTCTATATATATATATATATATATATATATATATATATATATATATATATATATATATATCCTGTTTTATATAAGACCTGTCAGGTCTTACATTAATTTTTGCTCCAAAAGACGCATTAGAGCTGATTGTCCGGCTAGGTCTTAGCCACATGATGGAAGGGGAAAGTTCAAGGAGATAGAGATATTGTGTAATACCAGAGAAAAGTCAAGTGAATGAGAACTGAAAATTCTGGTTTAATTTAACAAGGAGGATATTTTTTTACTTCCTTTCAGATTTTAAGGGAGTGGTGTTAGTTTAAGGAACACCAAGGTTGTGGTGAAAGGAGAGATAGGAAAAGACTGGAATGTGGAAATAGAATAGTGGAGAAATGAATAGAGCCACCATTGGAAAGCTATTTACGATTGATGGGGGTGATTGTTTTGGAAATTTCAAGTTGGGAATGACATGAGCATATTTATTCAGGGATATCGCTGGGTAGCGTGAGTTTGAAAACATTAATTAGTAAAAAGTATCACAATTGTTGGAACAGGCCCAGTGGGAAAAATGGAAGGAAAGTCATGTAGAGCTATCTGGAGAATGAGCCACGGGCAGTCTCGATGTAACAGTACATTTAAGTCCTTGGGGTGTGGCCCATGGGAGGTACCCTCTGCCTCAGAGTAGCCGTGGTCCTTCAGCCTGGGCCCCACAGCACCACACTGGGTGGGGCTGCGATAACCCTGACATCGTCACAATATTGATACAAAAAGAACAGATTAGCATCACTCAATGTGGACATACTATATTTACATATTGCTTTTCCATCTCCTTGAGTATTCTTGGTTGCTCTTATAAATGGTTCTTCAGGATATTCCACTTTCCAGGTGTTTGTTTGTTTTGGCTGTCCTCATGCTTTGGGTTTGGACTGTCCAATTAAAATTGCTAGAAAAAAAATATTTTTCATGAAATGTATGCCATTTAAAAATTAATGTTACCATTATATATTATTAATTTTTAAAAATGCATGTGCTTTTAATCTATGTTTGTGATAAAATTGGTTTCGTACTTTATAGTATTTTTCCTAGCAATGGCTATACACTTAAAAAGAAAATTATAATTTGCTGGATGGCACGCAACAGTTTTCAGATATAGGTATATAGTTCCTTAGATAGTTAACAGCCTATCCCCCATAAAACCTGAGAAGATGACCAAGAGGGTATCATGGATATTTGTGACCCACAGGGCCTGCCGTCCTTTGACATGGAGTTGATGTTTTCTAAACCCACAGCGTGATATTCTAGCACTTAATTTCAGAATGCAGCTTAAATCACAGAAGCCATAATATGTCAAATGATCCCACACTTGCAGGGGGAAAACAGTAAGTAATGAAAAAGCTATGATTGCTTTTCTGTCCCTCCAAATGACAGTTATCACCTCAATGACCTGCTCCGGGCGGACCAGTCTCAACCTGACACACTAAGGGATAACGTCATCTAACAGGGTAGTTACAAAAATCAATACAAAACCCATTTCAGAGATACTCTGTAAGACTCCTGGTGTAATGTTCATTTATTGAATAGGCCTGGGGAAAAAAACACGACAACTTTTCTGATATATATGCCTTACCTCTCAAGCAAAGGAATTCTGTAGGTAAGCAATAATTGTATTTTTCAATCTATTACTTAGACTTGCCATGGCTCGGGCTGGAATCTAATATATGGGTGATGGCTATAACTCAATTAAGGTAGTCTCTGCAGAGTCCCGGCGTATTCAAACAGCAAAGGAACAGACTGACACAGCTCCCTGTGCTTCTGTGGGTGACTGTGTGTGTGTGTGTATGTGTGTGCTCACACATGCACATGAGAGTGCGTGAACTCTTTTCTTTATTCTTTACCAGCCCATCTTGTTGCCTTTTTAACTACTAAGGGATATGAATGTTTAAACAGTTATATTTAACCAGGTCATATAATTTCCTTAGATCCCTTGCTCTTAACTGCTCATCCCATTTGAGGTCCCACAGTGGGGAATGAACATGGTCCTTTTAAATAAACAGATGCACCATTTCTACAAGAGACCCTTACTGGTTGTGAGTGTCTTCTTAAATGCCGGATGCTGCAAGCCGTCTGACACCATGGTACTCTGCCGCATGGATGTGTGCATGCCCACAGCTGAGACAGAGCTCACTAGGAAATCTTCAGCTCACCCAAAGTGGCAGTTATGACAAAAAAAGAAAGAAAGCTAAAGGAGACATGCAGAGAGGGTGCCCTGGACAACAACTTGCAAAGAAGGATTCTGACAGCTGGTAGAAAGACTTTAGCTCAAATTAGTGTTACTCCTGGGAAATGCTAATGAAACCTGTTAAATCAACCTACACGCCAGGAATCCCATCATCTTAACCTTCACACTTTAGGACCATCACACTGTTTCATTACCTGGAAGTTCTGATTGTAAGTGAACAGCCAACATGACATTCTTCAAATCACAGGATATTAGCAGGAGCATTGTGTGATCAGAGGATGCATTTTCTGATTCTTTATGCTAATTTCATAGGGCTGATATTCATTGACTGCTTATTAAACCTAGTAATGAATTGGATTTTAATTATGCTCGATTTCTCTATAATTTTCTAAACAAGTATTCATGAAATGACCTAGAAAGTTTGATGATAGCTCATACTTGCCCGTTCAACAGGTGCTAACATTTGGAAGATATTTTAGCTGCCATCCAATCACTTATATGCTTACTTGGGCCAGGGGTCACATTCAAACATCTCATGTTGCTCGAATCAGTCCTAGTCACAACATGTCTGATGAAGACACACACTAGCAATACACAGCTACACATATGCAAGCTTGCTTTAGATATCATAAAGTGAAAGCATAGTCTTATTTTTGTGTAAAAGCCTTCTATTATTATCTAATTTTAAATAATAAGAGAATTATTTTTAAGCTGCAAAGTGCTTTCTTTATTTCCTGAAGGTTGACTCTTGGTGTCATAGTGTCTATACTTGAAAGACCAAATACACAGATTCTGTAGCCAAATTACACAAGTTCAAATGATGATTTCAACACACACACCACATGATCTTGGGCAAATTACCCAACCCCTCTGTACCCCAGTTTTCTGTCTTAAAAAATGGGAGTAAAAGAGTACTTAACTCACAGATCTGGCATCAATCTTGGATGAACTGGCATATGCTAAATATTATGATCAGTATCTCAAATAGTTTTATTCTTTCAGGTTTTTAGAGTTAATTCCTTAATCCATTTTCAGTTGATTTTTGTATATAGTGTGTGTTAAGGGTCCAATTTCATTCTTATCTATGTGGAGATCCAGTTTTCCCAACACTATTTATTGAATAGACTATCATTTGATACTGTGTAGTCTTGGACCCTTTTCATATTACAGTCAAGGACCAGTTGACTGTAACTGTGCATTTAGTTCTGGACTCTGCTCTGTCCCATTAGTCTATGTGTCTGCTTTTATGCCACTGCCACACTTTTTTTCACTGTAGTCTTGAAATATATTTTGAAATCAGGAAGTTAGATGCCTCCAGCTTTGTTCTTCTTGCTCGAAATCGCTTTAGATATGTGAGGCTTTTTGTGGTTTCCTGTGAATTTTAGGAATTTTTTTCTATTTCTGTAAAGAAAGACATTGGGGTTTTGACTGGGATTGTACTTGATCTGTACACCACTTTGGGTAGTGTAGACATTTTAACAATGCTAATTCCTCTAATCTATGAACACAGGATATGTTTCCATTTATCTGTGTCTTTTTAAATTTCCTTCATCAGTGTTTGATAATGTTCAGTGTACAAGTCTTTGAACTCTTTGGTAAAGTTTATTCTAATTATTGTATTCTTTTTGTTGCTCTTGCAAACAAAATTAGGGGGAAAAATCTTGATGCTGGGTTGGGCAATTATTTTTGGATATGACATAAAAATCATAGGCAATAAAAACAAAAATAGACAAGAGGAATTGCATAAAATTAAAAAGCTTCTGCTCAGCCAAGGAAACAATCAACAGAGTAAAAGGGAAGCTTACAGAATGGGGGAAAGGAGATATTTGCAAATCATATATATGATAATGCATTAGTATGTCATATATATATATATATATATATATACATATGTATATATGTATATATATATATATGTATATATGGAACTCAACAATTTAACAGCCAAAAAAGAAAAAAGGAAACCAAATAATCTGATTAAAAAATGGACAAAGGACCTGAATAGACATTTCTCAAAGAAGACATATAAAAGGCCAACAGACGTACGAAATGCTGTTCATCATCACTAATCATCTGGGAAATACAAATCAAAACCACAATAAGCTATCAACTCACACCTGTTAGAATGTTTATTATCAAAAAGAGAAATGATAAGTGTTGGCAAGGATGTGCAGAAAAGGAAACTTTGTCTACTGTTGGTGAAATTGTAAACTTGGTCGAGCCATTATAGAAAACAGTATGGGGGTTACTCATAAAAACACATAAGTAGAATTACCTTATGACCCTGCATTTCAACTTCTGAGCACATATTCAAAGGAAATAAAATTGGTATCTTGAAGAAATATCTGCAATCCTATGCTCATTGCAGCATTATTTACAGTAGTCAAGCTATGAAAACAATCTAAATGTCTGTGGGTGGATGAATATACTGGGGTGCCAAAAAAATGTTTACACATGACATTCATTCATCTTTTGTTATCGGCATATATTGAGTATTACAATTTTAACAGTTTTTTTCCTTTCTTAAAATGTGTATACATTTTTTTGGCACCCTCTCTCTCTCTGTCTATATATATAGAGGAATATTATTCAGCCTTAAAAGTGAATAAAATCCTGACATTTATAACAACATGAATGAAGCAGCAGTATATGCTAACTGAAATAAGCCAGACACAGGAAGACAAATACTGCATGACCTCACTAACATATGGAATTTAAAATAGTTGGAGTCCCAGAGCCAGAGTAGAAGGGTAGTTGCCAGGCACGGGAGGGAGAGGGGAATGGGGAGAGCTAGGTCAAAGGGTAAAAAGTTTCAGCTATGAGATGAGTTCGTTCTGAGGATCTGATGTACAGCATGGTGACTATAGTTAAGCATAATGAGTCTACGCCTCATATTTGCTGAGAGACTAGATTTTAAGTGTTCTTACCACACACACACACACACACACACACACACACACACACACACACACACACGGTAACTTTGTGAGGTGATGGAATTGATTAGCTTGATTGTGGTGGTCATTTGAAACAATCAGTGTGTCCTGCAGCATAATACACTGCTGTGTCAGAGAAAGTGTTAGCTACTTTTCCCTTCAAGGGCGGATATTTGAAGCATTCCAGTCACCTGCTCTTCACACCGCGGCCCCACCTCCTGGTATATGTGTGGCACTGACGGATTTCAAGGCCCCATCCAGGAGACAGATGAGCATGTAGCAGCGGCCACCTTGAAGGGGAGGTGGGCCACCCTGGCAGCGCTGCTTTGGCTAATCCCACCGCCTCAGCTGCTGCTGCCACCCACCACACGATTGTGGACCACCTGCATCGTACTGCATTTTGGCCTCCCGCAGATAACAAAGCCCTAGATGACTGAACTTGGACCACTGCCTCCAGGTAGCTGGAGCCTTGCAGAGGCCATACCTCTATGACAATAGCTTCTCATATGCTCAATGAGGAAAGAACTTCTCATGAGCTTGATGAAGCACATTAGAGGCACGCCTGCAGCTCAGGATTGCTGAAAAGTCCATTGAGACCTGACCCTCTTACATCTCGAATTTTGTAATTGCTCATGCATTTTTGTCTTTAAAGCTCCATGAAACATCATCTGGGGTCATTTGTTTTTACTATACAGAATTAATTTTGGAAATGAAAGTCCATAAACGCAATCCAGGTTGCATTGCAAAGTGTTCCCCATCACACAGGAGGAACAGTCAAACCAAGTGAACATTTTATGACACGTTACAAACCCTTCTGTGTTAGAAGTGCATGGATAATGAGCGAAAATGATGTCAACTCATTTGCAAACCCAGGTGACATTATCTCAGGAGTATAGTGAAGTATAGTTGTAACTGGAAAAAAGGCAAATACTAGTTTACTACTGTTAATTTGTATAATTATTTTTCACTCTGTTTTAATAGGGAAGATCAAAGTCTACTGGACTGCAATGAACTAAAGTGATTCCTTTCTAAGGTAATGTACTCACATCAAAGAATTTAAGTAAATAATAAACTCCATTTTTATATTAATAGTTAAAATAGAGGTCATCCATTAATGTTCATTAGCAATAAGATAATTGATCGATTGTTTACTTAAACATTTATTTCAAACAGTAGAATTTGTTGAACTGAAAATTGTTTTTCTCCTTGAGACAAATAAGTGTTAAAAATTGTGTTTAACTGTAATATTTATGTCTCCCGTGACTATTTTGCTCCCAGAAGGAATTGCTGATTTTAACACAATGCGATGATGTTTGAAAAGCTCCGTGAAGAGGAGTAAGTAGGTTAAGCAGTAGTGTGACCATAGTGACCACTTGGTCCAAAGTGCTAACTGGTTATTTACCCTCCAGATCTTGAGGTATCCAGGCTACCTTGTCACAGTGTTTTGTCCTGTAAGAACCCAGTAAAGAAAGACAAAAGTTCTTCCAACAAAATTTTGTGCTATTAGTACAAGCCACATAGGACACACTTTGGTTTGAGACTATTTAAAGAGTAAATACTCATGTTGTAAGTGGGATAAAGGATGCTTATAGAACATCTGTGAATGTAGCATGGAATTTAAAATAGAAATGGGGTCCCCAATAGCCAGGTAACCTACAGACCATTCACGTACCTGGTGTCCAAGTGCTTCTGTAAAGCTGGGTCTTCTCTCCCATACTCGGAGTGGATTCTGCTTCTTTTAAAATCATCACGATTGTTTTATACCACATGTAGTTACTGGAATGAAAAAAGGGGCATTAGGAATACTTCAGAGGCTCCAGCTCAGTTAGCCTGGAAACTCCTCACACTCACTCAGACAATTGTCATGTCAGTGGAGCATAAGAATCTAAGTTACTTGGTCAACACTTCAGCTCTGGAGAACCCTTCAAGGGACTCTACCAAGACCTTACCTGTGTGACTCCTTTTCTAAGCACAATTGTACTATTACCCACCATACCCCATCTCTGGCCCACAGAGATCATGGAAATAAGGAAAATAAGCTCTTAACCTGACTTGCTGTTTACTGAGAGAATTATGGGAAAAAAATACATGAAAAAGAATGTCACCCAGTTTAAGGCACAAAAGAGTCTGTCGTTTTAAGGATTTCCCTCATCTTTCTATGGGCAAAAATAGTCAACAAGAGGAATGTTTCCTTATTATGAAGCTAAGATGTACTGTTTGTAATGATTAGCACTGATCCTTGGGAAACCTGAGTGTGTGTACAAGCTCCCTATTCACATTCACTGATCTTTCTTCTTGAACTTAGATGATCAAGAAAGAAGAACATTTGCTGAGCATTTTATCCCATACTTGGAATATTGTGTTGTAACAGAAGTTCAAATTCTAATTAGAATCCTCTCCTCAAAGCTTAAGCTGCTTTTATTCCCCAGTAAATAACTCAGAATTCAGGAAAAACAATACTATATTCTTCCTCATCTCAGAAAACGGTACCTCTACTCACTTGACTGCTCAAGCCAACATTCTAAGAATTATCTTTAATTCTAATCTTGATTTCTCCCCCTTCTAGGTCATTACCTAGTCCAGTCAGCCCTTTGACACAATGTTATTAAATATGTATTTGACCAATAGTTAATGAGTCATCTAGTTCCTTGGACCCTTCAATAATGGAGTTAGAATGAAAGAGCTTAGTTGAGACCAAGCCCCTCTTAAAGAAGGACGGAAAGCATGCTATGGAGATTTAAAGAAAGAAGTCATGCTCGAGAAGAGTCCAGACTGGAGAACACGGCCTGTCCAGCGTGGGGCATAAAATAGTCACATCGATACCATTGTAATTCCAGAACCTACTACGCAGACTCCAGAATTCCAGTTAGCCTCAGGTCTTCAGCAAATTCTCTTCATGGGTGACCCCAAATAGGTGGTGCTGTGAAGAATGAAGGAAGGTCCTTAGAGAAAGCATGTCCTGCCAAATTCCCTTTTCTCCAGGTCACAGCCAGGCAAACTTAGAGCATCGAGGTTGTTGCTAGGAGTGCCCAGTGTGGGGAGGCAGCTGCACAGGCCGGGGAGTTCAGTCTGTACAGAGAGGCCAAGGGAAGAGCGGAGGCAGTCCCTGCAAACACGCTCGCACAGAGACACATGTGCACACACACACATGCACACACGCACACTCAGTGTCAGGGAAGCATGCCCTGTGCAGCGTGGCCAGGAGAATTCCGATGACACCAGCGTTTCAGGAGGGATCAATCAATATCTGTATTGAATGCCTGACGGTAAACTACAGCACATGATAAGAGGTTGAAGGATATTTTGTTTCTGGTGTTGGTGACTATATGGCCAGTTCCTGCTGCTACCTTTGAACCACACTTACTCTATCCAATTCCTTTATGTCAGAGGACCTGAAAAAGTGATGCTTCTGGCACAAGAGGTTTCACTACAGACCATCTGGAGTGGTGTCATTGACAACGCTGATCATTCTTGTAACTTTCTGTGATTTTAATCTTGATAGCAATGGATTTTTTACTTCCAGTTCTTGGAAACAGATTCTAAATATTCAAGATGGATGGTGGCCTTTGGCTCTTGCTTAAACTTAAGCACCCAGTTGAGCCATCTGAGCTTGGATCGTGATCCATCTGCATGAAGGATGAAGGGAACAGGAGAGGGCTGACGTGTCCTGGAAATGACCAGGACCCTCGCGCCTGACAGAATCTGCATGGGACAGCAGTGGCATTTCCATAGCAAGGGCTGGGCCTGTCCCAGCCATCCCCGCCAAGTGGCTCATGTTCCTTCATCGCCAGATTAGGGCGAGCTTCAATAATCACGTTGAAAGCATTTTGATCTTCTCTGTTATTTGTTTCCCTTATAGTAAGTCTCAGATTGTCAGTTAGCATTATTTCATTGTGACTTATAGTAAGTCAAAGTAACGAAATGAAAAGTCTCCAGAATGCTATTTGTCAGAGGTTTTATTTATTTGTGAAGTTTTAATCAATGATTCTATTTGTTACTCCAAGCGGGGCGGCGGGGGCGGGGGGGAGTAGGACTTCTGTGGTCTCTGAAACCAAAGATTACACAGAAAAAACTCTACTTCACTCTTGTAGGTTTGCTGTTTTCTTTTATCTACTTTCAAAAACTATAAAGTGCAGGGAATTGACTTTCATTTGCAAGGAAACACCCATATTGGAAAACATACACACACACATATAGATAGATAGATAGATAGATAGATAGATAGATAGATAGATAGATAGATAGATAGATAGACAGATGATAGATATATGTATGTAGATATAGATATAGATATAGATATAGATATAGATATAGATATAGATATAGATATAGATATAGATATAGATATAGATATAGATATAGATATAGATATATCTTCAAAAAGTGTTTTTTCTTTGGGATTGATACCATGTGCGTGTGTGTGTGTGTGTGTGTGTGTGTGTGTGTGTGTGTGTAGGAAAATAGTTTCACAATTATCAAATTACAGAGCCGAGTTTTTATCCTTGTTGGAAGCACACAATGATAACAGACCTTTCAGTACATCGTTAGGTTTGGGATAATATGATTTAACTCATATCTCAACCCCTGAAACAAGGATATACTAAGAGATGCTAAAAGACGGACCTACAGTGAGAATGATTTACTGTATTTTCTAAATAGGAAGAGACATATGCAAAAGTATTAATAAGACATAATAAAATTGAACTCACTTTGATTCATGAACAGTATTACATTCATATTCCAGAAAACACACACACATGCACACAGGAGGGAGCCCAAGCCTGGGCCAAAAAAAAAGAAAAAAACTCATTGGTTAGCATATATTTTGTTAAGACCAGGAGATCTCCATATTTGTACCCTGGTCCCACGGGGAGCTGCCGTCCACAGAATGATCCTAATTGAATTTTCCCTGTCTAAATGGAGTTGCCCCGATGTGAACTTGCTTTGAACATGATGACAGGATGGGATGTCTCAGAGCATCAGTTCCCTGAGACCTTGGACCCTCCTTCTATTACCTCCATTATCTAAACAAATAACCTTGGACAAATCAATTTACATTAATCCAACCTTGTGGTATACAACTCCCTACCCTCCATCAAAATGTCTCAATCAAGATTCAAATGAATTTGCTTCAATATTTAGCTACAAAAGAACTTAATCTCCTCACTTATAACTCAAGTCCATTGAATGATATCTCCTTTTCAAATTATTAAAAAGACTTAGAAATCTAAATGAAAAGAATAGAGATCATATGGAATTATAACTTCTTCACATTATGAAGAATAGGATTCAGACTGTCTTCAAGGTATATGAAGAAATAAACTGAAGGAGTAGGATTACAGTCTGGAATTGCCATAGACGTTCTGTCCTACTAGAAAGTAGCCCTTTGGTTTCCAGGCAGTTTTCTTGCGTTTCCTGATGCTCAGAGATGAGAGGGTTTAGCCTCTGAGCAATGCAGTAGACTCTTTGGCTATGTAGTAGATCGGTCATTTTCAGAAATCGTCACTCTTTCTACCCCATCACCCTCCAAGCCCCTTTACATTGAGCTTTGCATTGGGCTTTGTGTTGGCTTAACACGAAGGATTACCGTGGTGAGGAGCAGAGGACTCTTCTCCTCTCCTGGGATCGGTGCCCAGCGAATGACTCTCTTTGGTCAATGGGACGTCATTCGAGGCAATGCAAGAAAATGCCATCGTCATGAGAAAAGCATCCGTGGACATTCTCACTCCTTAGACTGTGTCTGGGATGGACATATCTGGAGAAGATCTGAGCCAGACCTCCAGGGAAATGTCAGGCCCAGATGATCCCCAGAAGATCCGACCAGTTAAGCCCCACTTATATCAGCAGTACACAAACACCTGAGTAGAAACAACGATTATTTTTTTAAGCCAAAGAGTTTAGGACAGAGATGGTGCTAGAGAAATTGCTAACTGATTCGAGAACATGCTATGCCCCAGGGACAAACCCTATTTCCTCGATGCCACTAGGTCTCAACTGCGTATCCTCTCAGTTACACACCCTCACTTGTTTACATCCATACTCATCATGGTGCTGATTCATAGATGCGGACTCTGGACTGGGAATTCTGCATGACACATTATAACTTCTAGAAAAGAAAAAACAACCAGGGAAATCATTTAGGAGCCCATTTAGAATCCCAAAGCTTAGATTGATTACTTTTTTGTTAGGTCTTGGGAAAGGAAATAAATAAAGCTCATGAGTATAGACATATAATTCTTGTCACTGCTGCCAGGAAGCCCCCACACTAGCTATGGCATTTCAAAGTGTCATGGTTCCAAGTCAAAGAAAACTAGCTTCTTACAGATGCTACTCTGGTCTAGACTTACCTATTTCTTCGGTGGGGTCATTTTCTTATCATCCTGTGATACCTTGTTACACATATGAAATCTGACAATTAAGTTCGAGAACTCATTGCAAAGATGTTGCTAACCCTTTTTGGTATCAGAGGGATTATTCTCTATGAATTTGTACCAACTGGATAAACAGTTAACCAAGTTTACAACTTGGTTAAAAGCTAAAAAGGCTGTGTGAAAAAAGTTAGACGACCTGAACTTTTCACCAACAATTCCTGGCTCTTGCATCACGACAATGCACCAGCTCACACAGCACTGTCTGTGAGGGAGTTTTTAGCCAGTAAACAAATAACTGTATTGGAACACCCTCCCTACTCACCTGATCTGGCCCCCAGTGACTTCTTTCTTTACCCAAAGATAAAGGAAATATTGAAAGGCAGACATTTTGATGACATTCAGGACATCAAGGGTAATACGACAACAGCTCTGATGGCCATTCCAGAAAGAGTTCCAAAATTGCTCTGAAGGGTGGACTAGGCACTGGCGTTGGTGCATAGCTTCCCAAGGGGAGTACTTTGGAGGTGACCATAGTGATAGTCAGCAATGAGGTGTGTAGCACTTTTTCTAGAATGAGTTTGCGAACTTAATTATCAGATCTCATATATGCCTTCGCTCAAAAGGCAACTAGCACATATTTAGGCAGACAGAAAAGTAATTGAGAAGTGGCCCTTGTTTTCAGTTTTAACAATCTAATAAAAATGATCTGGACAGAGAGATAATTAACTATAATTTAAATGAGAAATACACACCGCGATAATAAGCCTAATGATAATAAGACCATTGCTGAAGGCTTATTACATATTAGGTACCTTCTTAACTATCTTCTATATCCTACCTCCCTTAGTTATAAGAACTGTCTAAATTCGACATTATGATATGAGTTGACAAGGTGAGAACATAAAAGCACATAGTTTAAGTATCTGACTCACACTCAGCAGCGGGCAAAATGCAGATGTAAATTTGAACCATCATCTGTCTGACCACAGAATACCTGCATTTACCTCTATGCTATTCTACCACTGATATTCTCTTATTAAATGTGATAGAATTGAGAGGAAAAGCCAAGATTATAAGTGCGGGGTGAGCTCAAGCAAAATTTTGTATCCAGTGCTCCACAGAGCGAATCCCAAAAGAATGGCCTAAATGTTGACAAAAAGAGATGAAAAGAGAAAGACATTAGGTCATTAGAAACACATCGCTGATAACAGCTGAAAGGAAAAATAAAGCAATGGACAGGCACCTACACCATCCATGAGTGGTCTCCCTGAAGTTGAATAATAATGAATGTCAATTATTATTATAATTATATATATGTATATATATATACACACACACACACACACATATATATACATATATATATATATATATATATATATATATATATATATATATATATGGTCACAGGATGTGGAGTACAGCATAAGGAATAGAGTCAGTGGAATTGTAATAGCTGTATAGGATGTCAGAGGGGTAGTATATTTGGTGGATTATCACTTTGTGAGGCGTATAAATGTCTAACTATTACATTGTTTTGTACACCTGAAACTAATTAAAAAATAGAATAAAAAACAAAGCAATAGAATTGTACTGGGGCAAGAAGATTTTGATTAGGGAGGTAGGCGGCAGCAAAAGTAAGTGTGTTTGTTTTTTTTACACTCTTTCCTTGGTCTGGCTCTGCCATTACTGTTGAGCAGTGTGTGCCACCCACTGGGGCTGATTCCTTAGCTAAGTGGTTCTTTTCAGGTTCAGTATCTTAATGTGGTTTGCAAATATTTGAGTTTTTATATGTGTGTTCATGTTCACGCCTTTGTCTATTAATAAAAAGTCATTTTCAACTTATATTTTGTTTAGTAATATTTTAAGTACAGTAACACTAAGAAGGAAATTCATTGGGGATATGGGATTTTCTTAAAGTTTATAGGTACGTGGTGTATACGTTCTATTTGCCCCCTCAGTGATTATTTTTCATCCATTCACTGTAAATTGCCGTAGAATATGGCTCCCAAAGAATAAACTTTATATTGGTAACTTCCCACAGGTTTGGAAAATCCTCTGTCATTTTCTTTTTATATTGTGAGTTTTGCATTTTGAAAAGATTTTTTTTTTCATTTTTTATTAAATTTATTGGGGTGACGTTAGTTAATAAAAGGTTTCAAGTGTACGTTTCTATCATACATCATCTGTATACTGCATTCTGTGCTCACCAACCAGCGTCAAATCTCTTTCCTTCACCATATATTTGACCCTCGTTACTAGGCCATTTTTATTCCATATTGATTTCTATGGCCAAAATGCTAGAGAAGAGTAATGAAGCGTGCGTCTTGGTTCTGTGGCGGGAAGAGAATAAGATCCTGCCTTTGTACCAACAATGCCCCACTCTTTATAACCATCCTTGTGCCCTTATCTCTACAATAACTCCCCCAAATTATTTCATACAAGGAGTTGGCTGTTGCCTGGAATGATACCGAGACCAACATTCAACCTGGGGGTGTGAACCAAAAGAGAAAGAGTGTGCCCAGCAGGACCACAGCCTGGGGTGGACTGGGTCACTCAGCCCAGTGTCACTGTGTGATCCCAAGTGGTGGGGCTAGGCCCAGGCTGAATCAGCTGGAGCAGTCATGGAGCAACTGGAGTTACTATCAGCCGCCCAGGACAGAAACGGAATACTTCCTGCCATGCTCAGAGACCAGAAAGGCCTCTGGACAATGCATAGAAGAAGGGATGTGTGAAAAGACTCCTCTGAGTTGGTTGAGTTAGAAGAGAAAGGACAGATTGATAGAGCTGCGACCATCAGGCTTGATTAACCCAGAAGAAGACAAGGACACAGCGTCAGGCCGAAGCCAGGCTGGGATGTGACCCGGAAGACAGAGAGGGAGTGAGCTGCCTGCACTCTGGACAGAAGAAGGGCTGGGCATGGCTCGTCCCATGCACGCGCCCGTGTCACCAGAGAAGGACCTGCAGGGCACACTACTCAGATTTGGAACAATGATGCTACGGAAAAGAGAGCATCTGCTTTGCCTGTTTCTATTTTTAGAAGGATATGGCAAACAAATCCCGAGAACAATGGTATCAAATCCACAATTAAGCCAGCCCTGCCACCTCTATTTTAAGGGGAAATTTAACAATATCAGTATCCAGAGGCTTAGCTTATTTGGCACAATCACAAGATGAACTGTGAGAGGAAGGGCCGTTCTCATTGCTTCAAAAAGAGGATTGCTACACTTCAGTTGAAGTCTCTGCATATTAATACATGGGATGAGAGTAACCCACATACATTGCCTTTCTTCCGAGACTCTCACAGCACTTCACAGGAATTGACTTCCCTTTATCCCCTCAATAAACCGCCTGAGTAGGCAAATTAGATTACTTCTGAGGAGCTCCAGGAATCCCACATGTGTGATCGCTTTATCCTCTCGACATCTCTGAGGAGTCAGAAGTTGAATGCAGATAACCAGGGAGGCTTTCTTTTCTCTCTTTGACAGAGATGGGATGGGAGGAAAGGAGAGGCTTGTGAATTCCAGCACTTTGCACATTAATCAGGAGAAAATCAGAATTAGAGAAGAGATTTCTGAGTACAAGTTCAGGCCAAACAAACTATCATCAATATCATTTCAATTCAAGATAATTTGTAAAACAAACAAACAAACAAACAAACAAACCACTGTAAACTTCTAAGAGGCTGTGATTAACATTGTATAATATTTTAACAGCATGAACATAATGAACAAAAGCTGCTTTATTCTCCAACAGTATTTGACATGTTCTTGAGGTTTTCGAGTTTTAGTCATAGGTTTTGGATTAATTGTACTTTCATTATGGTAGAGCTGTAAAAAATTAAACCTCTACATATAATATCTAGAAAGTTTTTCCTTACTGTGTAATAATATGGAAATAAGAAAATATCTGTGATTTTAGTTCAAGAAAAATCCTGTATTTTTCCATTCTCATCCTTGGTTATTGGATTATAAAAATTAACATTTTATAGGAGTCAGACATATAATGTTTAGAATTATTTTTCAATTTAAAAGGAATGCTTTGTTTTTCTCTTACGTTTTTCCTCCATTACGTTTCACAGCACATTTTTCTACTTGCAGACATTCATAAATACAGCATTTTGCCTCTTTTACCTCATTGAGCAATTTGCTCCTTTCCTTCACAGAATTGCATCCTTGCATTTTAGTTTGACCCCTCTATCCTGGGACAATTGTTTCTATTCGGGACTCCCCTAAACTACTGAGAGCCTTTTAGTGCCAGGTGCTGCTTTGGGGAGCAGTGAGGGTGGGAAGTGTGTGAGTTTCTTGGGACAGCTGTAAGAAGTACCACAAACTGGGTGGCTTGAAATAACAAAAATGTATTCTCACTGCTCTAGAGACCAGAGGTCTGAATCAAGGTGTCTCACTGTGGGTTCCTCCTGGAGTTTCTGAGGGAGAAACTGCCCTGTGTATCTCCCAGCTTCCAGCAGCTACCAATAATCCTTGGTGTTCCGGGACTCTCAGCTGCGTCACTTCAGTCCCTGCCTCTGTCACCACATGTGTTCCCTGTGTGTCTGTGTCCTTAAAAGAACATAAGTCTTCAGACTTGGGGCCCACCCTAGTCCACTGTAACCTCCTCTTAACTTGATCACATTTGCAAAGACCCTATTTCCACATACGGTCCCATGCACAGTTCCTGGCAGATAGAACTTTAACACATGGCTCTGCGGGGCATCCTTCAACCCACACCAGCCAGAATGAGGAAGATCGGCCCATTTACGAAGGAGAGGACTCCAGGCAAGCAAGGTGGGCTAAGGCTCAGGAAAACAAGTGCCACTCCATGCCTGAGCTAAGTGTTTCCAAAGAAGCTCCCCTAAAAAGCAAAGTGGGCTTTTGTCGTAAGAGAACATGAACCGAAACCCAGAGGTGTGGACTGCGTAAGGGACAAGGGTAAATCCAATTGTCTCCAGAAGCCAAGTTTGTCCCAACTCATCTGCCCATGGAACTTTGGCAAATAGCCAAATCTGTAATAAATATTGCCCAGGAAATACCTGTTATTATGTCTCAGCTGTCACCCCATTCTAGTTTTGATTGCCTATTCGTTTTCATAAATTAGCAAGCAGCATTTTCAACTTAGTAATACAAAACATATGAGACAACTTTTTCTTGTTGGTGAAATCAATGAAGAGTTTTGGACACCAGAAAAATCAACATTTGAAAATTGATGTTCATCCAGTGGTTAGCTCCAACATTTACCCTTAAATTGGGTCACATTGGGTCTACCCCAGACAGCGCTTCAGAATAACGGAGAACACGGGTCACTGCACTTTCAGCAAACGGCTGACAACTTTGTCTTTGGTCTGTCGGCAGAAGCTTGGGGAGAAGGGCTCAGAGCCCTGGCACCTCCTTTCCCCCCCACACATGCCTTGAAGTCTTGTCATCATTATCATTCTGTGACAGCCTGACAATGGAGATGGCAGCAATTTATGCCAATCTCTTATTTTTTTTACTTTGCCTCTGTTTAAATTGCTTTTATTAGATTAATTACAAAAATTAAAACAAATATGTTTCACTAGCATTATAATAATTTTGTATGCACACAGATGTTTTACTGTGTAATTCTTTGTGCAATCCACTGCCCGTTGCAGTAGTAATCTATTATTTGTTTACATATATCTGTTATTTCAGTGACAATGGTAGCTTCATAGTTTAGTTGTTTTTACAAATTTTTATTTGTGAAATATTTCCTAAAGGTTATCTGTTTTTACATTCCGGGTTCTATCCATCCAAATATAACAGATTTATTTTTCCTTATAGCACTCGAGTTTTGCTTCTTGGCAAGCAACTCAACAATCAAAACTCAGAATCAAAAAGAGGACGGCATGTGATTTTTCATGACAAATAACTGAAATGCGTTCCTAACTTTCCTGCCAGGTTTTTGCTAACTGCATAAACTTTACATGAACTTAGCTCGTTAATCATATAAGGAAAATGTAGCTACTTCATGTGGGGAGGAAATTACGAGGGTCCTTCACCACTGTCAGGCACTCACCTCAAAAAGACTGGTAAGCATGAAGGAGGTACCGGATAAATAGCAATATTGCTATTTCTGAGAAGAGCCTCCTAGAAGTCCATCCAATTTCTTTGTGCCATGTAATGGGACAGCTCTGACCGCAATGTGGACATCGGTTCCCTCCTCACTGACATTTCTGCTGTAAGAGGTTTGGGCACCCAAGAGGAGACAGAAGAACCTAGTTTTGCTTGTAAATGAATGTGTGGTCATTGGTTGAATATACACTTTCATTGTTTGATTGTAAAGCAGACAGATACCAATTTACATAATATAGGTTAAAAATTACAGTTTAGTATCTGCAAACAATCCTTCATTCCTTGGTCGCCTTCTTGGAGAATGTTCCATAAACATTTGTCTGTGTTAGTAAGCATTATTGTACAGTGATGCTTTGAACAATGGTTCAAAGTCAAGCTTAACACTACTCTCTGGGTGGGGTGATGTTCTCTAATCTTCAGCAGGTAACCCAGATGCTGCAAGCGTCCTCCTCACCTGATGCAAAACTCCATACAAAATTACCAAGAAAAAGGTTGTGTTCTTCTTGCTTAGACAGGCAAGTGCATTTGGTACATTTCTGACGGCATTCTAGTCACACCAGTGATGAGAGAGGTTAAGAATTTAAAATCCAAAGCTTTGAACCTCAACAAAAATGATACAAGAGGTGAATGGGAAAGAGGGCATATCGTCTTTCCATTTGAAATAAGCACATTCTGCTCATGATCTTATCTGACAAGACTGTGCAGCTGTTAAGAAAATTTTAAGAACCTCTACTTAGGGCTTCTTGTATCAATCAAGAAAAATATGTTCAAATTGGATAAAAATACGATTGCCGCCAAAATTGACAAGAACATCTGGAGAAGGTCTCAGCTCTCTCCTGAAAGCACATGGCTTCAATATTAGCAGGCAGATGAAGCTTGAAAGAATCAAAGGGATGTTGAAAAATTAAAGGCAGTTGCACTGGATCCTTTCTCTTTAACATGTTTGGGCTGAACAAAAAAACGTTTGATGGCAGAGACCACATCTTGTTTATTTGTGATCCCCAGGACCCAGGCTGCATGACATTCAGGTGGGGCTCATCCATGAGTGTTTGATGAAATTAACAGGTAAACTTGAGATGAGGAGGTGCCAGTTGAGCAGCTATTCGAAGGGAGAGAGGGAGACAGCCACTTGGGAATGAGCTTTTCAGTTAGAGGGAATGATGCCCCAAAGCTCTATCGTGGGCTCACCAAAGGATCATGACACACTGGGAGGCCGGTGTGCTTGCCAGAGATCCCGTGAGTGGGGAACTGCCGCGGGTGAGACCACAGAGGTCCAGGGAAGGCCGTATCCATCCTGGAATCTGACATCTGAATCTCAACGTGTCCATCCCTAAACCCTTCATCTTATCCACAAAACCTACTCCACCTACGGGTTGACTAGCTGTCACTTTCTCATGAGGACACCTAAGCCACTCTGTTTCACGTTGCAAATTTTCCTTCTCTCTCTCTCTCTCTCTACCAAGCCCTTCATTCCTAACCTTTCTTAATATGCTCTGCTTTTATTTTTCTGAGCTCTTAACAACCCCTAAAAATCATATAAAATGCACCTATCAGTTATGTTGGTTGTTTATTATCAGCCTTCCCCAGCTAGGACATTTTCCCATGGGTGGATCTGAGCACCTGGATCAGAACGTGTCACAGAGTAGGCATTCCATCAGGATTTGCTGAGGGAATAAATGATGATGACAGAGGCTTAGGCATGTCTTTGTGCACACAGTGGACAAGTCACTGTGCGTAGTAGTGAGCTAAAGTTGCACATGGAGTCAGAGGACGAACATCGCAGGTTGCACTGTATTGGGAAGGAAGCCATTTTCCATATGTTTAAATAACTGGGTCATTTTATTCATAGACAGTGAACTTTAGTAGAGTGAAGATCCCAAGAACTGCAGTAAATTTTAATCGGAAAGTAAAATTACGATGATGAAAATCATTTAAGGGGCTTGTAGCCAGCAGAATAATTGCCCCCACAAAGCTGTCCATTCCATAAGTCTCAAAACCTGTGACTGTGTTACCTTACAAGGGAGCAAGGAGGCTGCAGATGAATTAAATAGAAGATCTTGAGATGGGAAGATTATCCTGAATTGTCCAGGTGGGTGTTTGTAAGAGAGAAGCCAGAGGGTCACAGTGAGAGAACATGTAATGACTGAAGCAGAGGAGGGAGTGACACGGGGACATAAGCCCGGAATGGGGGTGCCTCCAGAAGGTGGAAAAAGCAAGGAGACAGACTGTCCCTTGGGGCCTCCAAATGGAACGCAGCTCAGCAGGCACGTTGGTGTGGGTCCCGTGAGACCCCTTTGGACATCCGACCTACAGAACTGTCAGACAGTGTGGGTGCCGTCTTTAGACCCTACTATGTGGTGATGGAGACCGACTCTGGAGGCAGGGAGCTATTTTGACCTGGGGGCTCCTCCGAGATATTAGAGCGTCTGTTGCTCCTGAGTCAGGATCCTCAGACCTCCGATTCTGCCCATATTTGGCCAAATCTACCTCGTCTTTGGACACACAAAATGCTTAATAGCAATCATATTGAATCTTTGCAATTTTGGGGGAGGTTACAGTGGAAAAATTGTTTAACAATTTAAATACTTTGTCTATAATTTTGACTTGAAGAAAAAATGAAAATATTTTCAAAATCTGACAGTTTAAGAGTAATATGATTTTATTTGATTCACCTTACTCTTTCCAAAGTTATAAATATCGTTGTTATAACCACCACCAATTCCTTTGTTCAATTTCTGTGATCTACGCATCAGCATGTGTGTGTGTGTGTGTGTGTGTGTGTGTGTGTGTGTTATGTGTGTTATGACATCATATAAAACTATTAATCATTAGAAATTACTGCTGTGAACATAGAACTATGTTAATAGTTCTGATTTTAGAACTAAAGGTCACTAAAATTGTCTGTGATCTTTCTAAGGGCCTGCCCACACATTTTCAGTAATGTTTCTATTATATTAAATTCCAAAAAATTATTTTATGATTTTACCCTTTTGATACACCAATTTATTAAGCTGGGGAAGAACCTCCTGCCAACTTGATTTCTTGAGCAAACATGCCTGTTGTGCATTAACATGGACTGAGAAAATGGTTGAGCCTCTTCCACTTTGATTTTAAGAAGCAGAATGGAGGAGTCCGTCTTGGCGACACTTGATCTGCTGCTTCTGTCTTCTCTCACACAGCTACCACATCCGGGGCACAATAAGACTCAAATGGACTTTCCTAATATTTATTCTTCCCACCACAGATGTCTTTTCCCTCGGCAAAATGACTTTTAACAAAATAAGCTCACAATTCCATTTCCTTTTTGTGCCTCTTACAGTTGTTTGGCCAGTTTGCAGTCAAACACACTTATATGGGGACTTCCAGTTAAGAACTGGGTTCTCTAATCTTCTGCTTCATCCCATAAGATGGTAGCGTCTGTTTTGGGGTGTGTTCATTCAGAAAAATGACGAAATACTACCCCAAATGCATAGGAGTGACGTTATTTAAGATTGATAATTTCTGATTGATAAATAATTCTTCCAGTTAACTCACCTAGATGTTTACCAAAAAAAGGTCATTGCAAAGTACAGTCTACAGCACCTTTTTTAAGAAGAGGAAAAAACACACTCTGTCCACAAACTCCCTTCCCTGGGTTGAGAAGGTCGCAGTAAAAATCTGCCCAGTGACATCTGTGCCAATGCACACCTGTGCCAGTTTGCACACCAGGTGAAGAACGCACTTGTAGTTATGTGTTAGTCCCCAGGTGTCACTCCTAAATGTGGATAGGCTCTCATAGTATCTCTCTCTAGCCCCCCCTCACTGAACACAAGTCCGTCTCCCCAGGATCTCACTGCCATGATTACAGCATCCTGGTTCCTAGTTCACAAGACCACATTTTGAGGACTCCCAAATTGATATCCCTACCTTCCAAAGCTTATATCAAACCAGCTCACATTTACACTCGGATGTTTGAGATGCATCTAAAACTTAACAATGAAGCCACTTGGTTAGTAAGCTAATGCTAACAAAGAGATTGAGCCCTGGTCTGCCCCAGTGGGGAAGTGAGGCTGTCTGGGTGAGTGGACCCTCGAGTTCAGTGCAGCAACACAAAAAGATGAATTCACATGGGCATGGAGGGTTTTAGTCTTCACCTCATAGAGGCTATCATTTCTGGAATGCAAAGCAATCCAAACTCATGCATGCTTTTTAAGAAAACACATCTTTAAGAGAAATCCGGTGCCCTCTAATCCACTCTGCCAATAAGACTGTTGCTCCCCTGCCCTGCTCATGAGGTAGTTGTGTCCCTCTGTCTGAGTGCTCCCTGCTCAAGGGAGCACGGAGGGCTCTGGTCACAGCTGCAGAAGAGAAGGTGAGTGTTCTCCAGATGCTAAGTGTTTATTGAACCAACATCTTCTGATTCAGAACGTATTCAGCAGTCTACTCAAGAAATGGTAAAGTCATGTTTGACTATGGAAATAAAGTTGAAGAAAGTAATTAAGAGTCTTTACCTTTGTACACTAGAAAAAATGGAAAAATAAAGAGTGGAATCGACATTTGCTCCTTAAAATGTCAATCATAAACATCAGTAACATAGGCTATAGCATCCCATGTGTACATTTAATTCTAGTGGAAATAATGTGAACTAATTTTGCCAAAAGAGCTCTTTAATTATGTCTGTTGGAAAAACTTCAGCAAAAGGCGAAGTTCAAATGCTAAGCTAATTTATAGTGGTTGAGAGAAGCTTAATGCCTAAAGACGGTGAAATAAATTTAGATTTATTATGGGTAATAATGGGTAATCACAGCCATTCCAGTATATTCCATGATGGCACAGCATTACATAAGCCACATTACATTTATTATGAACATCTGGCACACTGTACGCCGTTCAGCGAACTTTAATTAAAACAGCCTCCAAGCTCCCATATACTACGTACGCTGGACGTTCTGAAGAGGCCGAGCACAGCCCAGCGAGCTCAGGAACAACTCAGCCTCAGAGGCCATCCAGCTGCAGGTTTGTAATCTCTCCCTTTGCACAAGCGGGACTTAAGAGAGGAGTTTGCTGAACACCCTTAACGTCAGACCTAGAACTGTCTCCTCTAATACCTCATTCTCAGTCTAATCACCTAAAAAACACTGTGCAGCAAGCACTCCATGCACTGAATGCGGAATCGTTTGGACTTTGTGTGCAGAACACCATGGGCTGCTCAGCATGTGTGTGCAGCTCCCTCCACTTCTGCCACTAGTGGGCTGCTGCCGACAGGCCTGTGTGTGAGGCTGCAGGATGCGCGTGGTGTGGGCGGGCGGCCTGGCAGTGCGGATGGCTGGGGTATTGCTCAGCAATAAATATTTCTTGAATCCCACTCCGAACCTGACAGTCTTAAGGTCTGGGAAGAAAGCAGTGAGCAAAACGAACCCAAATGCCTCCATATTGGAGCTTGCACTGTAGGGGGGAGGGCGGCAGTACACAAGATAAACAAGGATACTTGTTAGTGACAAGGAGTAAGGAGAACCTGAAAGTGGGAGAAGGAAGGAAACGGGGACACTTGAAGTGGTGGATGCAGGGGTCATAATATGACCACTGAGAAAGATCTAGGCCTTGGCAGTAAGTCATGTAACACTCATACACATATATGCACACACACGTACACACATCACACACACACACACATTTAATCAAATACACATACACAGACACACATATAGTCACATACATACACATGTGCATATGCATGCATGTTCACACATGCAAATACATACATGTATGAGCTTCCATGTGCACACGTGTGCACATTCATATATGCATACCATAGACAGAGATACAAATCTATCCACACAGACACACCCATAGGTAGACACATACATACACAGATAGAGACACAGGCAGGCACTTACACACATATAAACCCATATACACATAGAGGCAGACACACATTTTCACACACCTACACAAACATGTGAACACAATAGCTTTCAGTCCATCTTGAGGATGGTTACAAGAAAAGGTGAAAAACTTTGAGAAACAACTTTTGGTACTTGTTCTCCTGGTTCAATTGAGAGAAAGAAAGTTTCTTGCTTTCCTTAAAAATAAATAATACTTTTTCTCCAAAAGTAAAATACATGAAAACCGCTGTAAAGGTGGAGAGGAAGCAGGGACACTCTGGTAGCAGCCTGGATTGCGGCCAGGCCTGCTTCCGTGGGACTCCCAGCATTGCCCAGATCCCAGATTTTATGAAAAAATACCATTTGTAAAATTAACATTTTCCTCTCTAGTTGCATTTTCCCTAAAATGTTTTGAAACAACAGACCTGTATGGTGAAATTGACAATGGTATCCATCCAACCTATAAAATAACTAATAAGATTTTGAAAGGTTCAGAGAAAAATGAAAGTCTGATTTTTACGGACAGGGACCATTGGTGACCCATTAACAAATAGCTCTGTTCCTTATCAGTGACGGAAGCTCTGAACTGGAGGAAGACGCCCAGAGGACTAACGTTCAAAATCAAGTGGACAAAATGGGCTGATTTTTCACCTAAATACAGAGGAAGTAGGAAAATAAACAAATGGAACCATTTCTTTAGGAATATGATTTGCTATTAATATAAGTCAGGAAAATGAGATCTGATCTCCTACATTATTTTCTTTTTAACAACAATAACAAACAAACAAAAAAAAAACAATTGAGACAATTCCAGGAAAGAATAAAATCAGTATCCTAATTTGCAATGAGGAGATCACAAGAGATCTCCCAGCTGTTTAAACATCATGCAAACAACTAACTGAACTAATATGAAAAAAAAAGTAATGACTTTTCAAACATAGATTGCCCAAAGAAATTAAGATGGACACGCATATGTATGTTCAAAGGCAAGTGAATCTCAGGATTTATTGACTGATATTCTTATCATCAGTTCACAGCAAAATTTTTGAACAAATTCTTACATGTTTCATTTTGGCAGGGACTAGAAAACTGGCAGAAGTCACTGAAGACTGGCTTGCATTTCCTGGAAATGAGTCTTGTCTAAGGACTCACACTTCTGTGCTACAAAGTCACTAGAGCACAGAGTAATGGATGCTGTGGATAAGAGATCTACAAAGCATGTGACACTGTCATGTGACTACAAAGCATGTGATGCCCATGACATCATTTGGAAAGATATGCGGAAGAAAAGGCATAATTGGAGTTGGAGTTAGTGAATTTGTTGCTAGTTAGAAAATAGGTTTTAAAGAATATTGATTAATTGATCAAAATCAATAAAGATAAATGTTTAGCAAATGGCTACAAGACTCTATTTGGAAACAATCATGTTCACACGTTTCCCTTTTGATGGGCATTTGACTTGTTTCTATTGTTTTGTCTATCACAAATAGAGCTGCCAGAAAACATTTCATTTTCTCTTGGCTAAATAACTAGGAGTGGCGTAGCTGGATCACATGGTAGGCATTATTCATTTATTAAGAAACTCCCCAACTGTTTCTAAATTAGTAGTACTGATTTACATTCTTACCAATAGTGAATGAGGGTCCCAATTCCACCACTTTGTATGGTCAAGTCTTTTTAATTCTAGCCACTCTAATGGGTATGTAGTGGCTTCTCATTGTGGTTTTAATTTGAACTTCCCTAATATACCGGGTTCTTTATCCAGGCAGTCTAGCTGCAATGCCCCATTTTCAACCTAGATTACGTCACACTGTCACTTTTACCTTATTTATTATAACTCATCATCAAATTGGCTGAGTTATATTTTGCCCAGCAATTCTCAGTGAGAAAAGTACAACCACGGCAGAGATAGAAATGTGGGCTTATTTAGAGCTTGTGAATTGACTGAGAGAGAAGTAAATGAGTGCATTTGATCTTAAAGTGTTGTAAATTGTAGACCATGGATTTAACTGTGATTGCCAGAGAATAAGGAAAAGGGCCATAGCTTAGAAGTCTAGATGATATAGAAAAATTCTTTCACTGATGTCCTTGAAATAGAAGAATGAGAAACATTTTTTTCAGGAAGATTACATAGGTAAGGTATGTTCGGAAGTTTTGCATGTCTTAAAAGGTTCTGTTGCCTTCACACTGGAAGGAATATACATTTCTTCGACCTAAACTTTTCATGTTTACTTGCAAACTCTGACATAGTCTTCATGCATGTCATCTTCATATTTTGTACTTCCAAGAACTCTGTAGATAAGACTATTTTATGTCAATATCATTTCAATGTTGTTTAAATGGATGTTTCTAGCACTTTTTGCTCTTTAAAATCCAAAGATAGCACAGAGAAGTTTATTTGTGTGTATTGTTACTTTTATCCCCTATGGTTTTAAGCATGTTCAATCTGCACACCTACTCGTATGTCTTTCTTCAGTTCATGAAATCTGTCTTCAACACCTTAGTCTTTTATTTTCCATTTGTTTTGGTGTCTTCTTTAGAAATATCAAACATCCATGCTATATCGTTTCCTTAGCCTCTCTTCTCTCGTGTTAAATTGATCTTCACTTGTCTCTATATTACCAAAAAATGTATTCAGTTTGATCCATTGTATCATGAGTTCCATTTTCTATGGCATCACTTCTTCCATTCACTGTACCCATGTAGATTTTATTATAGCTGCTGAATTTTTAATTTTCTTACAATCTATTTTTAATATCAATTTCACTTTGCCTTTATCTGTTTTGTTTGTCTATTTGTTTTTATGACTTCTTATGTTGTCATTCTGGAGGTCATATAGAGGTTTCCTTTCTTATGTTCTCCCGACAAAGTAAAACAATTTCCCCCAATTTTTTCTAACTTTGGATAAGGCTCAGATTCCTTACATCGATGCATCTTTCCCATAGAATGTATGTGTCTTATATTTCTGTATATTTATCTCTTGTGTTTGAAATGTATAAAACTTATATCAACAAAATATTCAGCTAAATATGGTGAACTATGTTGTTCTTGGCTTATTGTAGCAATAATTGTTGAATCCTGTTACTGAATCGTGCTTTGACGGCAGATGGGTTTGCACAGTCCCAGATCCAGTTCCAAATTTTTAGCCCGTTGCTCACCAGTTTCCATAATTGTCTGCCCATTCATGTTTCAATAGTCAATCATCCTAGAAAGTGCCAGAACCACTGTAACTTCCAGTGTGCACTGCTTCATCAGGTCTTCATATCTTGGTATGACCTATGCTGATCCTCCTCCCCACCCCCCAAGCTAATGGTGCAGCTGCTCTGTCCCCTCCTGCCACTCCCTGCTTTCCACTATCCCATGAACGCTGAGTGTTTCTGCTTCTGGAAGAAATATAGCAGAATTCGACTCTGTCTGTGTCAAGAGAGTCACCTATATCTGAGAGGCCAGTCACAGTTTCTTGGTTTCTCAGAACTCAGATATCTTAATCATGAAGAAAGTAATGTAGAAAGTACATGAAAATTCTACAGAAAGATGGTGTTTTATTTGGCAATGCCTGGATGTTTTTCCCTTGAAATCGAACTCTCAGCATGACCTCCCTGATTCTTGTGATGATTTATAGGGACAGTGAAAGCTGAGGCTCCAAGAAGACCTTAGAACCCACTGGACAACCTGTGGCGAGGGCACTGAGAACCCACAAAGAGGAGGAAACACCAGCTCAATATTCTGCCAACCTAGAACCCCTATTATCAGGGGCACCACAAACAGAAACTTGCTTTTACTCAGAGGGAATTCTCAGGGTACCTCCAGCAGGGTCGGGGTATTAATTAATTACTGCTGACCAGTTTGTTTTGTCTACAACAATGTTTACTACCTTATCACACTTCGTAAATACACAGGTGTCTTTTATTCTCTCTATTTCTTCCTCTCTCAGATGATTTCTTTTTCATCTTGTCCTTTATTGAATCATAGGTATTTCTCCCATGGCTGGATTTCCTTGGATTGCACATTGAAACTGTAAGGTTGTTTCCTTCTTTCTTCAAAAAGCTACCTGCAATGTCTAATGAAACAAGATTATTGTTATATCCACGTATAATAGATTTCTTCCATAATAATTAATGTATAGCAGCCCTGATAATCCTTAATACATTTACCACTCTTCTTTGTTAAGTTTTCAAGTTTAATTCTAAATACCAAGTTTATTTAGAACAAGAGTTGTCATAACTTTAATGTACACTTTATTTATTAATGTACAATTTATTTATTTATTAATAACGAGGCATACAACCCACTTCTTACAAGAACCTGTGTTTGTTGTTGGCAGCTTCTGAGATGGTCTTCAGTAACTCCTGTGCCTCTTGATATTCACAGACTATGTGATCATCTCTCCTTGAGTGAGGACTGAAGTACTGGGTTGCTTCTAACCAGCAGAATATGGCAATATCGATGGGGTGTCCTTGGTTTCTGGACTACAAATATTGTGGCATCAATCTCGTTGGTAGACTCCCTCTCATGCTGGCTTTGGTGAAACTGGTCTGTTGAAAAGCCTCACGTAGCAAGGGACTAAGAGGGACCGGTGAACAGTGACAAGCAACAAAGGTGGCCTTTTGTTCTCAGTTGAACACTTCACAAGAAAACAAATCCTGCCAACAACCGTATAAGTCAGCTTGGAAACAAATCCTCCCCGCCTGAGTCTCAGGTAAGTCCCAGACCCTGGCCAGCACCTTGACACTGTCTGGGAAAGACCTGAAGCAGAGGACCCGGATGGGGCCTGCTCAATCCTAGACTCACAAAAGCTCTAAGATGTGAGTTGGGTTGTTCTAAACCACTACATTTTGCTTAATTTGTCATGCAACAATACGTAAGTTACACAATGTCATATTTTTATCTCTTATTAGCTTCATTTATAATCAATTATTACTTTTTAGAGACAACTTATAAAATGTACTGTTCTCAATAGACTGGTAGATATTTAAGGCAAAATTGTATTGAATTTTGGTAATATGGTAATATTTATTCTGACTACTCTGAACTGAAAAACTTCATAGTTTAATGTCATTTGTCAACATTAGATGCTTAACTTATAGCTCCATAGATACCACGTTTTTGCAGAGAAAAATTCTTAAAGCTAAAGGATTTCTTTGCAGAATTACTGTACTGAAATCAAATAAACCATAGGCTAATTCAATTGGTTAATATATAGCATAATCCTACCCTGGCCTCTCTTCCTACCAGAATGAGATTTCCATGTTTCCTATGTATTTCCCTTAGAAACGATGTTTCTATTCAAAATTATCTTGGTTTATATTGATAATGTGCAATGCAAAAAAAAAAAAAATGAAGAAATTGTATCTTTATCTCTGGAAAACGTATCACTGGCTGACTTTCCTGTTTAATTATTAGTGTGGTCCAGTAGACATCTGCGAGGGATTATTCCAGCATACTTACAGAAATGTGTGCTACAATGGCCAGTGGCAAGCCATTGAAAACATTTCTACACGAAAAGTATTGTTCCTTTTAAAATAGTATGTCACAAATATTTCTTAGAGAAGAATTCCACATGCTATATGTAAAATAGACCCCTTCTAGAGAGTAGGATTGAATCTCCCTCCTGAGTGTGGCCTGGACTCATTAACTCCCTTCCAAACAGTAGAGCCTAGAAAGGGAAACAGAGCTTGGTTCCTGTTACCACCTGAACCAAGCGCTCTGGATTGACAGAATAGTGACGCCATGTGGCTACTATGACCCCCTGATGTGAGGTGATGGAAAGGCACTCAGCTCTGTGATCTTCTTCCCCCAAAACTGTAACTCTAGCCTCATGATGAGGATATGTCAGTCAGACCCAAACTGAGGGTCATCCTACAAAATACTAACTACTCCAGTACTCTTCCAAACTCTCAAGGTCATGAGAACAAGAAACTGACACATCAGAAGAGACATGACGAATGAGGCCTGGAACAGAAAAAATGATCCTGGAACAGAAAAAAAAGAACATTAGTGAAAAAAGTGGGAAAATTCATAAACAATCCCAGTTTAGTTAATAGTACTGTGTGAATATTATTTGCTTGGTTTGACAAACCTGATGTTGTTATGACAATGTCAACATTAGGAGAATGTGTCAACATTAGGAGAATCTGAGTGGGGGTGGCTATACAGAAAGTCTTTGTACCATCTTTGCAACATTTATTCTAAATCTAAATTTATTACATACTAAAACCTTTAAAAATATCGGGTCACATTTGCTGTTTATACTAATTAAAATGAGTAAAACTCCATCTTAGTTGTTTAAGAATAAAGTATGAAACTCTTCCTAACTGCCTTGTCCGATTTAAGCCAGTTTTAGTTATGTATTAATTTAGTATGCTTAAACAATTTTAGAAAATGACATGTGCAACCAAAGACACAGACTGGAACAATTATTGTTTGGTTTAGAGATTAACACAAAGAAAAACAACACCATTTTAATGCCTCCAGACACACCTTACTGAAAGTATTCCAGCCTTTTGGTTTTATTAAATTGAGCGGGAAGCAAAAGAACTTTATTACATGTCTGATAAAATGTCCAGGAGGCTTCAGATTTCATTTTCTTGTGCTGTTTCATGATCATCAGAATGTTGCAGAATTAAACACAAACCCAGCAATGTTAAGAATCCTGACTGAGGCTAACCGCAAGTTCCATAAATGAGACAATTAATCCATTGAATGCAAAATTAATTCACATTTTTTTCTTGTTCCTTTCTTTTATCGACTAAGTCATTTATGGTGCTTGTTGAAAAGGTCTAATACCTGTGGCTAACAATCATCGTTTAGGCAGCTTTCCAGATGGCATCCTTGACCAACAGGGAAATTTGAGAAGCAGCCCACAGAAACCACTTATTCCAGTCCAAAAATCCCAGCATTGTTTTGTTAGGAACTCAAGTCTAGTCTGCTTTGTGCGTAAATGGGCTTCACTAACTGCAGCGCTTGTGGGCTTCGTACTCCATTACAATCTCACACTGCACTTGAATCGTCCTTGAATCTGTCTTTGAGCTGATCATCCCCATATTCCCATACGATGGAGCAAGCTAGAGGTCGGGGATGCCACTTGCCTTCCTTAAATAAAAAAAAACACCAAAATGTGGCATTGACTCCAATTCCCACCTCGTGAGGGACAGTCACCACAATGCCATGCCTCTTGTAAACTGCCTGCCATCAAATAATTACTTGTAATATAATTATATGAGGTAGTAAATACTGGGAAGAAAATCTAATATAATTATGTTGGTTTGGACACACTTATTTATTGATGCATTTATTTATGTCCAGCTTTATTGAGGTATAATTAACATATGAAATTGTTAAGCTGTAAGAAGTATACATTGTGCTCATTTGATATATGTACACTTTGTGAAAGGATCCCCCGTGTCTAGTAAATGAATATATTCATTGCCTCACATATTTACATTTTTTGTGTGTGAGAACATTTAAGTTGTACTCTCTTAGAAAATTTCAATTGTGCAATATAGTGTTATCAGTTACGGTTGCCATGTTTTACATTCGATTCTTAGACCTTGTTCATATTATACCTGAAAGTATCTACCCTTTGACCAACGTCTCCTTAATTCTCCCTCCCACCCGCCCCCCGCCCTTGGCAATCACTTTTCTACTCTCTGTTTCTTTGAGTTTAACTGTTTTTCTATTTGTTTGATTCCACATACAAGTGAGTTCATACATTATTTGTTTCTCTTCGTCTGGCTTATCTCACTTAGCAACTTAGCATAATGTCCTCAAGTTTCATCCATGTATCGCAAATGGCAGGATTTCCTTCTCTCTCCTGGCTAATATGCCATTGTGTGTGTGTGTGTGTGTGTGTGTGTGTGTGTGTGTGTGTGTCATATTTTATTTATCTCTTCATCTGTTGATGGGCATTTAGTTTGTTTCCATATCTTAGTGATTGTCAGCAACCCTGTAATTTCATGGGAGTACAGATAGCTCTTTAATATCCTGTATTCATTTCTTTTGGATATATATATCCAGAAGTTTTTTAGAGAAATCTCCATACTGTTCTCCATATTGGCTTAACCAATTTACATTCCCACCAACACTGAAGTACATTTAAATTTGTCAAGTTCAAAAGTATAATATGATATTTAGCAATTTTGAAATTTTAGTTGAGGTATAACTAAAGAAATTATAATATCCAATAAGTAGTGTAATTGTGCAGATTAACTTTTCTTTTGTGCTTTTTAATTCATAATTAAGTTATTGGACTTAGAAGTACATTTTAAGGGTTTTACAAAGATTATTGCATTTAGAATCATAGTGTAGATAACAATAGTTAAATGACCTATTTAAGTCCCAGATAAAGGCCTTATTCTCCAGAATAGATGGTTTCAAATCCCTCAGGCACAAATTTAAATAGACCAAGGAAGTAGTAGATTCAAACATATACATTGACATAACTGTAGGATCTGACAGTCTTTCACATCAATTTTCCTATATTTCTTTCAAAAGTCTTAGAGGTAAATTGAATACTCCCCTGATTGTTGAAAAAGACTTCGAAAACCAAGATTGTGCCCTGCATTCTTATTTAAATTTGAATGGCCTATTTCATGAGAACAGTTTGTACCCCTACTGTCCTAACGGAGACGTCAGACCCTGCATTGACTGAATCGTTACCACAGCTGTGATTATGAGCTCATTGCAGGGGCCTAGAGTTAGCAACTTCTCTCTGCAGAGCATTTGCCAAGGGGTGGCATAGATCTTAGCAAAGAATACAGTTACGTTTTCCGAATTATTCATGTTACAAAAGTGTGATGGCCCCACTCTATGGAAATATGCCCCTTGCACAAACTTTTAATAAAGTATGTGTTCCTTAGGCACCCTCTATTTGTTCAATAATATGAAATCCAAGACTGACTTTAACCAGTATTGATTTCTTTAATTGACTTTCCTGGTGAGAAATATTAATATTTCCAGTTAAAGCAAGCTGGACATAGGTCTTTCCTGCTGAGATAGATCATAAAAGGAAGAAAAGCAAAGACATTATGTTAGTACTATCGAGGAAGTAGCCTTATGGCAAATTACAAGTAGCTTCATTAGAACATTTCACTTCTTCCGGTGGCTTTTCTTTCTGTGTTGGTGTAGAGGGTGGAATGTCTAAAGCAGCATCCCCATTAATTCACTGACACAGAGCTTTATCAGGTTTCAGGGAAAATGTGCAGATTACAGGAGCAAATGCTCTAAGAACATCCAATTTGGTCCCTCCAGCCCTCCTTCCATGCTTAATAATCAGGGGAAGAAGTGGGGCAAAGAGAGAGACACCCAAGATTTGTCCCAGAGATACTGGAGAAAATCTTTCTGAACATTCTGAAGAGTTAATTGCAGCCTTCAATACCTGATAAACAACCTGGTCCCCTGGATGAGCACCTGGAATGCCAAAAGGACATTAGTTGAAAAGCTAGTCACATCTGAATAAATTCTGGAATTTAATTCAGAGTAATGTACCATTGTCGATTCTTCAATTGTGACAAATATACTACGCTGAAGTAAAACATTGAGAAGTAAAATGTTGACCGTGGGTGAAATTGGGTGTATAATATATGGGACCTCCTTTGCAACTTTTCTTTAAATCTAAAATTATTCCAATATAAAAAAGTTTATTCAAGGAAAAACCCCAGGAAGTAAAAATGGTGTAGAAACTCTCACTATGAACAGGTCACACAGGAATGCAGTGATACTGAGTAACAATTTGCCTAAGAATCCTCGTCTGGATGCCAAATGAGTAAAAAGCTAGTTATAGTTATAAATTATGCTGGAACCTCCACTGAAACATCTAGCCTATCAAAAACAGGATTAACGAAATTTAACGTCTACACAGCGAAAAACTATATAACACTCGGACTGGAACATGGTGATATCCATAAAATCCAAAATATAAATAACTGTTCACTAAATAGTCAAGTTCAGTGCTGACAAATCCACCTACTGGTTGGCTTTTAGGGCCGATGGTAAGTTTGATGACACTTGAGAAGGGCCTAAAAAATTTAGAAACCCAAGAGTAGGCTCTTACCTGAGGATCATACCTACGTAAATATACAAATTGGCCCCTGCTTCTCCCAGGCCTTATGGAGCGGAATGAAGAGGAATCCCATGAAGAGGAATCCTTTCAGCAATAAGAATGCCATGAGAAGAATGCATCCTTCACGACACACGTGTTTATCACACATTTACTATGTGCACAGCAAAATGGTCACTGGGAATATGAAATAATGAGGCCCCCTGTCCCTGAGAATTAGTCTGGTAAGAAAAAGAGACAAATAAAATGACAAATCTCAGGACAACAGAAGGCCAGAGATGTGGGCATTAGGACTCACTCACAGAAGAGTTACCCTGGTGCCAAGAAACCCATGAGAGTCCACACCATGGGCAACGATCCACACTTCTGATGGGAAGTGAAACAATTCAGCCTGTAGGTGTGGCCTGAATCTGCATTTGTCCTCATATTAGGGAAGAAGCCCGTCTTTGCCTCTTCAGCATATTGTCAAAACAAACAAGGCAAACAGACTGTCGGGAGCATGCTGAGTCCTTTGAATGAACGGAATTAGAAAACTAGAAGCCAGTAGTACATCTTGGGCTGATGGTATTTATAATACGCGTTTAGCACTAAGGGCAATATTTCTAAATGAAGGTTTTGAAAAATAAGAGCTAGAAGTGGCTAATTCTGCACTACATGCATGAAATACAATCACGTTTTTCTGACTGCTCAAAGCCTGGGGTGACCATAATATCCTTCAAATGTTTGATGTAGGGTTTTAAGAGCTTCTGGTATAAGGCATTGATCCAACCAAGAAATTTTCATAATGAAGTGGCTACCCAGCTTGGGATTTCTGATGCTGGCTAGTCAGACATGGGCAAAATGGATGCCTCATGACATCCAAGTCAGCCACAGCTTCCCCTCTTCTTTTCTTTTCATTTGGTGGTATTTTTGCTGAACTTAAACCAATAATAATGATCGACTTACACAGCCTGTTCTGTATATCTGTCATATTAAAGTTGAGGCTGTTTGTTTATCATACTGTGATCTATAGCTTTCTATTAATTTAATTACACTAAAAGATCTTAAAAGCCTTGGGCTAAGTAACATGTCAATTAGAAATGAGTTTAACTCGGAATAAATATACATTTAATACTTGTAATTTATTGCTTTAAATACAAACAAAGCCCTCACTATGACACAATCTATTATTAATTGCTCCAATGCCCGAAGTCCAATTAAGAAAATCCATTTATATTTTCTTCAGAGAAAGTCAATGTTCATTCCTCATAGGACGTACTAGATGCCTCCATTTGCCTTTCTCATAAACTGGTAACGCCACAAAGCACCTGTGTGTAATGAACGATGTCACGTGTGAAGTAAGTGGGGTGGCCAAGGGGAGATACAGCCGATAGTGAGGGCTCGCATCTCTCAAAAAAAGTAACCAGTGTAGGGCTCATGTAAGTGTTTTCAAATAAACTATGATTAGACCCTATTACAGACTAATTAACTGCCATTTTATGAAAGGTTTTGACTTCAGTAAGTGCAGTTCAGTTATCCATCTTAACTACAATACCAGTGTGTTCTCAGCAAATACCTGTGGCCTGAAAACACCTCTACCGCCAGCTTTTTTTCAGCATGTGCAGGGAACGTTACATATAAAAATGTCAGTCTCTGTGCTGAGAAAAGATAGTTAATGCCCATGGTCACATTTTATGGCGAAAGTTATAAACCCCTGAGAAATAGCATTTATAGTGGAAACCCTGACACAGAATTTTACACACTTATGCTATCCACAAAAGAGAGGATTTAGGAGTTTAGAAATTTTAATGTGTGAAATTATAAACAGATATATTGAAAATCACTTTCAGCAGTTTCCACATTAGTCCAACCCCACAAAAACAGAAAACCATTCTTCGTATCTTGCTTGTGATTTTCAACTGAAAATTGTCTTCTAAATATAATTTACTTTAATTCAGATACCTCTTGTTAGCATTATATATTTTAATATTAAATACTAGAAATGTTAATTATGTCTTCAATGTGATGGATACCAGGTTTCTCTAAAACCTCTGTTGGAGCTCAGCAGGAACTTTATTCTGTGTGATCTAAATCGTAGTCTTGGTTTATAAATTGGAGATGTCCATGTACTTTTGCTGCCATATGCTATAGTGTGCCCAGGGTTTCATCCATCCAGCTTAAGAGAGCAGACTGGGGTTGCTTACTCCTTAATCAAGGACCCCACCCTCACTATGGAAATACCTATCATAGCATGGTATGAGGCACAGACAAGATAGGCCACTTCCAGTGCTTGGCAGGAAAATAGCACCCAATAATTGGAGATATCATTAGTCTAAATAAGTGTTCACATCTCAGTGGCATTTAAAGAACCAGAAGGTAGTATTTTCATATCTCATTTATCAAGTTACAGATGGAGCTTTTGCAGATGCTAAAGTTTGTGCTCAATTTGGCTTCTCATATCTAATAAAAAAAAGGAATGAGTTAATCAATGTATCAAGATAGAGCACCGATCTCATCCTTCCCAAGGTAATATTCTATCTACTGAAATATTAACTGAATGCCCCCATCTAAAATTTCCAGCATAAATTATTTTAATAAAAGCATCTCCAATGTGGAAGAAAAAAATCTCAGAGCATGCTGGGTCATAAAGTAGCTCCATTTTCAACTTTTTGAGATATTTCCATACTGTTTTCCATAGTGGCTGAGCAATAGTGAGTGTCAACTATAATTTAACATATATATATATACATATATATATATACATATATATGTATATATATATATGTATTCACAAGAAGTGGAGTATAGCATAAGGAATAGAGACAATGGAAATGAAAAGGCTGTGTGCAATGTGAGAGGGGTAGCAGATTGGGGGAGGGGGTTATCATTTTGTGAGGGGTATAAATGATAAATATTTAACTAAAAAAAGGACCTCATTAAGTATTGTTATATCGATTACATGTTGGAATAATATTTAATATGTTAGATTAAATAAAATATATTATTAAAACTGAAAAAAATCTCAGAGCATGAGCGAAACCTTAGTAATTTAAACCAAGATCCATTAAAAAGAAGCAATATTTTGTGTCCTAGGCCATCAGAACCTTAACAGAAACTACCTGAATGTTTAAATTTTACCAGTGTGAGAGGACTTTGGCTTCCTGTTGAATGAAATGATGCCTGGATTAACTCACTTAGTGATGCCTAGATTTAATGATTTCATGATGAATGCATCAACCCATTTAACACATTACTATTATTTTAAGCATATATATATATATATATATATATACACACACATATATATACACACACACACATCATGTATATATATAAATATATATATATATGCTTAAAATAATAGTTTCCACAAGGTTTCCTTTTTACAAGCTTATTATAAGACATAAGTGCATGTTGATTGAAATATTTTCTGCACATGAAATACCTAAATTTTAAATTTCAGTGGAGAGAGATTCCTTGCATTTATCATTGTTTTGAACTTTGTTAATTTTTGTGTTTGTTTAATGTGCATGGAGAAGACCACGCCTCTTTCCTAGGAGGAGAAAGAGGCTATCCTTATAGATCTAGATTATGGAATATGGGATAGGCTCTGAAGAAGGTAGGAGAAAGTTTCCTCCTGCCAGTTATTCTACAGGAAACACGACCTCCATGCCTAATATGAAAAATTGTGTAACATAATAGATCTGTACATAAACAGATCCATTGCTTTGGAATTTGTGCTAATGTATGCCTGTCATGATTTATCACAGAAAAATTAAGGACATCTTAAAAATCTGGTCATAATATGGCTATGACACAGAGAAGTGGTCGGGGAAATACCAAGTCATTTATCTACTAATTATACACATACTTACTGAGAGGCTAAGGTCTCCAAGTCTAGGAACATGGACGTGCTTATAAAAATTAGATTATATAAAATTTACACACAAGTAAAGTATAGGAAACATTTATGAAATATAATAAAATTAATAAATCTCAAAATGTCACATTTAAATGTATAATTAATTTGAAAGTACTTCAATTGAGTTATTATTTTAATGAGGCTAGAGGTTTATAATCCAATAAACTCTTTTATTATTCCAAAAACATCTTGAACAGAAACAAACATTGCAAGTGGAATACCCTGTTTATACTAAGCTGTGTACGTGCACGTTCACATACATCCACCCTAAGAGTTTGTTTAATGTCCCCTGTAATGTCTGCACACTCAACATGGAGCGAACCATAGGACAGCTTCATGTGTAACCTTCAGGAGAACACTAGGAATATAGGCAGTGCCCCCCAGGGACCCAACAGGGGCATGAGGTCATTTATTCCAAGCACCCTAGCCTCAGAATGGAGTTGAGATTTGAATATCATCTCTCTGACCACAAGGCCTGCCTGTAGCTGTTGGGCTCATTTGCCTGTCAGTGTAGATGCAGTCCTTACGCACCCCGTGGAGACACGGAATTTGGATCCATTACCTGGGCACATGCGCGCGCATACACACAGAGGGCCATCCACTCACGCTTGCATTTTTCCCCCCTTGCTTCGAACGTTTAAACTCCAGTCTTATTTAAGGGGTTATAACTTTATTCAGCTAGCGTATCAACCAATCTTATCTAAATTGTGATTTTCTAATTATGCCTTATAGTAACATCATAAGTCTAACCCTAATTTGGACATCAAAAAGCGTTCTGATAAAATGACCTAGGGTGATTTATGAAGCTAGTACACATGCACTTTCACAGTCTAAGTCTGTTGGAACTTGTTTATAAATATTTCCCCCCAAGATGTTCACCTAATACCTGCAGCTATGAATTCACGTATACTTTTCTCGCCTTGAATTAGATATGGTCCTGAGTGTGGGACCTGGACTGGACTATAGCAGAGAAATGGAACTGAGTGGGGAGAGAGGAACGTCAGAGATCATGATGGCCCAATATACTATTCACAGAGGAAAGCCCACAGCCGCCAAGAATGGAATTAGGCAGAAGTGATGCGCCGGACAGCGGCATTGCCCAGGGATTAATGGGCACGCGGGGTAGTGATTGTCCGAGGCGAGCATCAATCCTCCAGAAAACGCCCTACCCCAAGGTCATTGTGACTGGAAGAACCCATTTTTTTCCCAGTATATGGCTTTAAAAATCCATCGTTTTCCTTTGATTTCCTGCATTGCCATCATTCCTGCCGGTGACTATGAGAGCGATGACTTTCAATGGCTCTGGGCATAGCGGCCTCTTTCCTAATAGCTGATCTCCAAGGCACCAAGCAAACCCGTTCTCCCCGTGTGCGATGCTTTATCCCGGCTGAGTCATATTTCAGAGTTTTTTGAACCATGAAAATTTAGTAAAGGCTTAAATAAAAGGTATGATTTGTCTTAGACCAAAACACTCTTGGAAAAAGACCTTATAAAACACATATTCTTAGTTCTCATTAGCATTCATCACGGTAATAAAGGAACAAATCACAATCATCGGGAAGACCAGAAAGGAAATTGATCTGGAATTTATGAATTTAGCTCTCATTCGCAATAACGTCAAAATTTACAGTACAAATGACAAGATGAGAAGTGGTTGGTTAGGGCCATAGTAAAATCTATCTCTGCCATCCCTCCAAAGAATCAGGAATAAAAGTGTACGATGTTTTTTGTGATTCTTTTTTTAATCAGAAGTTGGAATAACTAAATTTGTACACATTATTACTTGCCAAGACTAATGTATTATCTGTTATCAACACGTATGTTACTTGCTAACAAATGTTGAAATAAAGGTCTCAGAACCCCCTGTACCCTTTGTACTTAACAAGACCACAAGTATGAGCACAGAGATGATTGTCCTGACAATGAGCTAGATTCATAGATGTAGATATTAGGTGAACATTTTGGGGGGAGATATATATATATAAAAGTTCAATCAGACATTGACTATCAGTGTGCATGTGTACTTTTTTTATAAATCACTGTAAGTCACATTATTAAATTTTTTTTTGTCCAAATTAGGGTTAGAACATTATTAAAACATGAGAAAAAAAATGCTGTTGGAAAAATTAGGTCAAAAACATTTTAGGCTGTGAGATGTTGGATTTATATTTTTTTTAATTTAGAATTTTCACTTGCAATATGTGTCTAAAATGTTACACCTTGGGCACATTTTTTATGCCTTCTCCAATTTTCTTGGTCTCAGGACCCCCCATACTTGCAAGACCACGTGGATCAGCACCAAGCTGATTGTCGCAACAATGAGGTGACTCCGGGGAGGCCAGATGAGGCGACCCAGAGTTGTAGGAGAATTAACTCCCCATAGAGGAAACTTTAAACAAAAGAAGTCTGGAGGAAGAAGCATCCAGCAAAATCAAGTCCTCCCCACTTTTCCCTCCAAAGGACTGGTCAGCTAACAGGCTGTTTCTTGTCACAAGGCAGTGACCCATCTTTAGCATCTTCTGATGTCCTCATTCGTCACTCCCTGCCTCACTTCCCTCTGACCTCAACCCCACATCCCTAGGACTTAAATTCTTAATCAAGTATTGGCATCCATGCCTTTTTCCTAGAAACCCCATGTCGAGACAGTTTATATTCAATTACTTAAAACAAAATGGTACCCATGCCGTCCACATGCACCAAACTAGTTTTGCTGTATGGGTAATTATTTTTCCTATCAATTGATGTTAATTTTGTTCACAGAATTACTAATTTTTCTTATTCATATTCCATTTGTATCTAGAGCATAGGCCAGAGGGTAAGCAAAGGTGAACATTTTTTTTTATTTGGCTGATCAAATTATAATTTGCACATTGCCTGTTCAATTTATTGCTCTGCAATTTTTATCTCCATTAATATTTAATACCTTAGGTGACATGGGACTGAATTATTTCTGTCCATGTTTATCTTTGTTTCTGCCTTCTCGGGTATCTACAGTGTTGGGGCTAAAAATCACCCTGTAGCAGACATTGCTAGTTGATTTTCTAGTACCAATTACCTCTTCTGTAATTTAACAGAATGTGATATAATTGATAGTGGTCATTTGTCCTGGCAACACACTGGCCATCCTGGCTTCCCTGACAGGTAGAGTGACCCAGTGAGATATAAGAAGAAATTGTTAAGGGTTTCATTGAGGGTCCTGCATTTGAGGGTCCGCAGGTCCTCCACTGACCTTGACTTTCACGCTCCAATTCCTCCATTGTGCTCTGTGCCCCAGGAGCTGATCTGCGGGGAACCAACCATCTTCCCATCTTTGGTCTTAGTCAATGGAGAACACAAAAAGATGAGAGAGAGAGCGAGAGCAAGAGCGAGAGAGAGAGAGAGAGAGACCTAGAGACCAAGTGAAGGAGATGAGAACAGAGCATAGTGAGGTGGAACATTTATTCTCCTGGCTGCATCCTTGGACTGAAGGTCAGAGTTCTCGTCCTTGCTTCACAGCCCTCTCTGTTTCCAAGACTCCATCATTTCTAGTTTGCCAATTTTACTCTGAGAAGCTCTAGATTAAATACTGAAGGACATGCTCACCATTTAAAGATGTTAATGGGTCTCTATGGAGACCTAACTCCCACAATATAATCTCTTCATATTTGGAAATCATTATTTTGTCTTATTTTATTGCCCTTTTTTGTTTAACTGTCATTAAAAAAAAATCAAAGCATTCCATCTGTTCATCGCTTCAACTTTTTATCTTCTATAATATGGGTACTCAACATTCCATCTACAAGCACACCATTTCTCAGCTTTTCCCTGGGAACTAAATGGCCATATATTTCTCAGTGGATTAATTTCCAATGTACACTTCTCACGTCTCACATTCTGGGAGTCCAAGTTCTCAAGCTCAAGAGGGAGACTTTCTGATTGTAGGCTTATTCTCTAGAGTTAGGCTGAGGCAGAACCAAGGTTTTAAAAGTGTAGTTTTTATTTTGTTTTCTATTGTTTTTAATTTTTTTTCTGGACTATACATATTTCCATGATGACATTGCCTTAGTCTGAGGTTACTTCAGGTATATTTAAAGGGAAAGGTTAAAATATTCTCTAGTACCATGTTAGTTTCTTCTGCCATTTTGAGAGGGAAAATGGGTCTGAATAATAGCATCACATTTAAGAATTTACACACAGGTTCTTTCTCTGAGCATATTCAATTCACAAAATCTTTATGTAACACAAAGAAAAGTTGGTAAGAGAATGAGTTGGCAGTAATCACCCCCAACAAAATCACAATATTTTGCCATGTTAGGTCAGACTTATCTACTGAAATATGATATCAAATTTCAAAACTGTTGAAATTAAATATGTTCAAATTTCCATATTTCCCATGTCAATAATCACTCATTCCTTTTCTTTTAGGGTGAATAAAAATACAAATCTGAAATTAAATTTGGGGACAAGAACCCTCGACTAAAGGCAATAGATCCTTCCATTTATCAGATATGAAATCAGAAACTCACTCTCTCTTTGTTCTCTGTCTTCAGGAAGGTTCCAAACAATGCCCACCGTAGTTCTGTGGCGTAGCTCATGTGAACTCTGCAAATAACCAACTAGCAACAATAAAAAAAATCTCAACATTGTTCAGTTTCTTTGCTAGCACTTTTTTGTTGTTGTTTGTTTTATTTTGTTTTTGTTTTGTTTTTGTAGTACTCATAGGACAGTATTCTGCAAAATATTGCTAAACTTAAGTAACTTTTCTCTTAGTAGTACAACAGGGATAATACACTTAAATAAAAAACACTATCAAGTTTCACATGCTAACAATTGTCAACTCTTACTAAAAAATAGTATACGTATAATATTATGGGAGTGTGTTTTGCAAGAAGGATCTCAACAGACATGTCTTTCAGTACATTCATTGCTTTTTTTAACTTGTAAAATAATAAGACTATTGTAATCTCCTTATTTAACGATCAGTCTTTGCATAAACTATAGCTGCCAAAGATCCTTTAAAGGACGGACAGTCACACATTAAAGAGTGTTGGAATCTTAGTTTCTTTCATGCTTTCTCAGGAGCAGTGTGTTACTCACTTCCTCTACACATGCCAAATCTTGTCAAAGAAAATGACAAGCAAAACAAAACAAAGCAAATAGCAAACAGACAATTGAAAAGCAAATGTTGCAATGGACTGTGTATTGACACAGAGCTGCAGTATAAAAGGTTGTCCCTCATTTGATTATAAAATGTAAACACTACAGAAATATTTAGCAAAGTTCTTTGGGGGGCATTGACTGGGTATATCAGATATTCCTTTAAGGAAAAAAAGGCATCTTGGAAGAAATTCATTCTCTGGATCAGTGCATGTCACATCATGTATAAAACAATGCTAAGCAATTGTGCAGAAAGACTGAATTAAAACAGAAGCCTCCCCTGCCTGGAACAGACTTTCTGCCCAGACACGCGTTCAGTCTTTGGCCAAAAGAGACACAGGAAAGTCTTCCTCCATCCTAGGTCACCTAGGTCAGGACCCACACCCCATGCCGGTGCTTTGTCCCCTTGAGTCCACTTTCTCAAAATGCCAAGGGATCATCTCTGCCTCACCTGTCTCGGAACCTGGATCAGAACATCTAACTCATTCAGCGGGTCCAAACTGGTCCCCACTTGTGGCCAACTCCTCCGACCAATTGGATCCACTCTCCATTCTCTCCTCTGTTACCACCCTTTCCATTGTCTCATTCACTTAATAATTTATTCATCTACTCATCCAAATTTTCCAAGCCCCCACTGAGCAGCAGACACTGTGCCAGGGGCAGGGGCTAATGCAGTGCATAAGACACAGAAGGCCTGAGCTCTTGCAAGTGTTACGTTTTAGGGGAGAAGAAAAAAAAATAAGACAACCAAGAAATACCAACCTAAAGGAAAAGTAGCAAATATCCCGAAGTGGAGGGTAGGACATGGGAGACAGGCAGAGTGAGTGGGTGGCATCTGTGGACGAATGTCGTGGAAGGCCTGTCAGGGGAAGTGCCTTTGTGAGCTGAGATCTGGGCACAGCAGGGATGGGGGGTTTCTGAGAAAGAGTCAGAGCACAGCACACAAGAAGGAAAATGATTCCCACATTCCAGTGACAGAAAGGCCCGTGTGACTGGAGAACAAAAACACAAGGCATGGTCTGCCATTTTGGTTTTAGGTGAGGACCAGATTCTGCGGGGTTTGCTCTTGTAGGGAAGACCTGTGTATGAAGGGAAGCCTCGGGGGCTTTCAAGCAGGGGAATGACTTGTCTGATTTGTGCCTCAAAGAGATTGTCCCATTTCTGTGGCGAAGAACAAAGTGGGACCGCTGGAAGGAGACTACTTAGAAGACGTTCCCTATCACAGAAACTGGAACACAGTTGGTATGTCCTACAAAGTATGACCAAACCCTTTCAATCAATCACTGGTGAATTTGGAAAACGTGAAATGAAATCTGGACCGTGAGACCTGAAAATTTTTATTTGATTTTTAAAATACAAGTGTGATAAAAATACATTTTCAAAAAAAACTTAATAGCAGGCAAAATAAACCTGTATTATTTCCTATTTTATTTAAGAAGAGAGTATCAATTTGGGGCAAACACTTTTGTATATAAAGAGTATAAGCCTTCAAGAGAGTTGGGAAATACGAGAAAATAACAAGTAGCACCCTTAGGTGGAGGCCATCTTACAACATTTCTGTCATCCTACGCACAGGCAAAAATCTACTTTGACTGTTCAGACACTTTTTGATTGTTCAGTTCACATGATGTTCTTTTTCTGCCCTTCTCAGTTTGCACATTTGTGTTGTACATGTGAGGTGGAAACCCAGGACCTTCTCAGTGGTTCACGGTTGTGATTTTTGACAGAATGTGGCTATGAGGGAGTTGGTGAAGCCAGTAATAAAATTCCCTGCAAAAACTTTAGAACATAGATATATATATTTTTTTCAAAATTTCTAAAGAATGTGTATGCTTTTACCATATAGAAGGATAATTTACACCATCAAGAAAATATAGAACTAAATGTAGATAAATCTCATATGGTGCCATTTCTTTCTTGAGTACAGTAAAAATTTGTCTTGGGCTAATTTTCTTCTGAATGAATGAATTAGTTGGCCAACAAACTGAAGTGACATTAATTCAGTAACAAACACCCAACAGGTATAGCTATGTGGATATTTCTGTGAGTTCATATTCCAGTTAGGATTCAGAGAAGACATAAATATCCCATTTACATTTAAAAGACTGTGGCATAATAACTATGTTTAAATTTGCACATATTATTTTTAAAATATTAAGCCTAGGACTCTATATCTACTTGAGCAAGTGAAACGTTGCTTCCAAACTCACCTTTTTTCACTGGGCGTTTAAGAGAAAAAGAAAAAAATAATCTGGCTTTTCTTCAAAGGAGCTATCTGACAATTATGTGATTAACGTTTCTTTTAAAACAATAAAAAAGGGATAATTTGGGACAGAATCACTTCACTTTGTACTACAAAGTTTTGTATGCAGCCCATGCTATTTTTTGTCCGTATTCGGTTCTTTTGTTTATTTAATCCTTAATTATTTGCACTCGTTTCTTGAGCATCCAACCATCGTGAACGTGTCCTGATGATACTTCCTGCCAACTGTTTCACACATGGAGAATATTATTAGGAACGCTCCTCTAAATTTAATCCACAGCTACAACTGTTTTGCTTTCATTATGTATGGTAATATCCATAAATAGACATTTCATTGTTGGCTATGACTGCTTTGCTCTCCCCACTTGCATTGCCTAATTATGGTTCTCACTTGAATAATTTGGCAAGTGCTTGTATAGCATCTTCAATTAAAAATAAATAAGGTAGAAGAATGTTCTTTCTGTACTCTTCAGCTAAAAAAAGTGAATGTTATCCTTTAGATCTATTTAAGGAACCACTCCAATCTTCTTCTCTGTCCAATGTAATTTTTCTTAGGGCAAATTAAAAATGTGTGGTGTCTAATTCAAATAAATATTATGCTTTTCAACCCCCACACTTCCTATTGCATAAACTTCCCAAACAATCGTTTCATACAATTTTGCTAAGAGTGGCGTCTCGGGGCTCACGTCCCCTCTCTCTCGGTGCCATTGGCATCGCTGCGCATGGCCTGCTCTGTGGCACCTACAGACCTCCTGTCAGCTGTAACTCAGGCCCCCTGAATCGTGGCCCCTCACAAGCCGAATGGGCTGGGAGTCTATAACAGATGTAAATGAGCTCAGCCCTTTTCTAAGATGAAGTCAGAAAACATGGTCACTGACACCCAGCACATGTCAGCCCATTCGGTTACACTGCTGAGGGCAGTTATTCTTGAGGTGATATCTGACACTAATTGGAAATGTGTTTTATGAAGTTCTGTGATTTTTGAACAGACTTGGGTTTTTATGGATATTTGCCCTCAGAAGGCAACAAAAACAATATGATCATAAAACCTTAAAAATATCATGTCATACTGAACGTTTGAACGTTGATAAGCAATAGAATTGGAGTGTCCTAACATCTGTAGTAAGAAAAACAAAATTACTGACACACTTATTTTATAATAAATAAGTATGAGAAAGCAGAAGAGAGGGTGGAGAATATAAGATGTGTCCTTTGACTTCTGAAGTGAAATATTCTGGGTACATAAAACCTTTTGTTGATTTTTATAATCCTGCCTCTCGTACTGCAGTGGAAGTCCTGGGCGTTAACAACAGAAGAACAGAAGAACATCAAAAGGTTCTCAGGACCTGGTTCTCAGGAGCAGAAGAGACTATCCACATGTAATGTTTCCATAATCTCCTTAGCAAAGCTGCTTTCACCACCACACTGAAGCCCAAGTTCAAGCTGATTCATTCACTTACTCAGTTAAGAATCGATCTGCATTGGGCATGTCGTATTGAGAAGGAATAGAGGTCCTTATGGTCACACTGGAGATGCCCCGGGAAAGCAGGGCTAGACTATTAATCTGTGTTGTGGTTGATCCTTTGCCCCAAGGCTCAGAGGGCTAGCCAGGCCATGACGCCCAGGAAGCCTAGGTCTCAGCGCACAGGCAGGGAGATGAGCGTTTCCTGGATCTCATGCGGGATGCTCAGTTCCAGAAATCACATTTCGGCTGAAACATCGACTTAAATTTTTTTTTTGAATTTTATCCAAATTATTAAAATTGGGCCCATGGAGTTCTTGTCTACAAAATGTAGCAGAGAAGGAAGAATTGGAAGAGATGAAACAGACAAATTGAATTTCATTATGTTGTGTTTAAAATCATTTCATATGGCCATGTGATACTATAGTTCATCTCAATTCTTTAACTAAAGGTAAGAAATCCACTCACTAAGATAATGTGCTGATGGCTGCTCATTTACTGCTGCCACTTTTTTTTTCTGAACCATGGGAAGTATGCACAGCCTTTGTATAATAAAAGGTCAGGAATGCCTGGGCAGGTATTCCTGGGCAGTGTGCTTCTCAATATAGTCACTCAACTCCAGTTTCTAAACTCAAAGCACTTCACAATTTAAACTGGATGCTTCTAAGCAAAAAATAAGAGTGTTTTCTTTTTGTTTTGTTTTGTTGTTATTGTTGTTGTTTTAGATTGAGGGGTCTCAGAAACATGCAAATTGTAAAGGGAGAGTTTGGTATTTAGGTATGAGTGGAGCAGCAGGGCGTGAGAAGACCTAGATGCTGGTGACATCTGTTCTTTGATTTCATCTTAGGTGTAAAGATTTAGAAATAAAGCCTGTGGCTTGCTTAGGGTTGACTGCACAGTGCAGACACTGAGGCATGACTAGGTACTGCTCATACTGACACCAGTGGACCTCGGAGTTACGGTGGCCCTCTCCCTGTCACTGTGCCATGTATCCAAGAGCGGTCCCATTAGTGAAAAGCACGGCTAACATGCATTTGGCATCTGTGTGTCAGGCAGGAGCACGAATGCTTCAAACATATCGTCTCATTTCCTTCTCACACCAACCCTCTGAAGTCACCACTACCCTGTCACCAACGTGCAGGTGAGGAAACTGAGGCTTGGAGAGGCTGGTACTGTCCACAGAAATGATGCAGGTAAGCATCAGAGACAGGAGTGGGAGGCCATCAACTGGGCTCCAAAATTTGTGTTCTTCATAACGACATCACACGATGAGCTTCAAACAGTCATCTAAAACCGAACTGCATGTTAAAAACTAAGTTTTAAACATGTAATATATTGGCTTCCTTTAAAAAAGTATTGGTATGATATTTGTTAGCATGGTCTCATTATTTTTTTTAATTAATTAATTTATTTATTAGTTTCAGGTGTACAAAACAAGGTAATACTTAGACGTTCATCATTTATATCCCTCATACTGTGAACCCCCCTCCCCCCATCCACTATCCCTCCGACCTCACACTGAACCATCACATTATATATATAAAATTATAGTTGGCATTCATTAATGTTTAGCTTCTGATGTACAATGCCATGATCAGGTATCCACAGTATCCCTCATTATTTTTAATATTATTTGTTAGCATCACATCTGATGGGGGAAAAAAGAAACACTTAAATATTTTGTTTTTATCAGCTTTTAAAAACAAAGACTGTTAGGCCTTTACTAAAATGACTATTAAGACATTGGTGAAAAAGTAAATGGTGTAATCGGTCATTCTGATAATAGTAGCATAGATCGTAGCCTTCATCCTTACAAACATATAAATTACGTTTTGTGCTGCCTCTAGAAAGTAACTAAAACAAAACAAAACCAAATGCATTTCAATATATGGATAAGGAAGTAAATGCGTGTCTGAGACATGAAGAAAGCATCTCTCTAGTCCTTGCAAGAACACGGAAGCAGCGAGGCTGTCCCCACGGGTCCCTTGTGCCCTACCACACTTGCTACATCCCTCTGCCCTCTATCCATGAAAGCGAACTTGGGATGGAGTCTAGCGAACTCCTACCGCTCCCATAGCCATGCTGTAAGAAGGGATCTGATCGCTTTAAGTTAAATGAACCACAAGTTTCAAGTAGAAGACATTTTTAAAAGTATAATACACACTTGTCACTATGGAGAAAAGAGACAAGTGGAGGAGGAGAAGAAGAAAGAGGAGGAGGAGAAGATGGATGCCCTTCCATGCTCTGTTGGCTGCCCACCTCGTTCTTGACACGGGAGTGCCAGGTGCTTGGACCCTGGTGACAGAAGCCACTGTTGTTCTCCCTGGAGTGCCCTGAACCCAGCATTGATGATTTAAGGAGCCTGCGGGAATATTCTTCTCCATCCCAAAAACAACACTCGGAGGTTTCTTTCTGTGAATGTTTTCGTGAATGAATTTGAAATGCTTTTGTTCTAAGGAATAGAATGAAGCATATTGTGTGGAAAGTGAACAATGACTCATTATTTCCTTTGTGAATCTTGAATTCTTCCTTGTCTGAGATTGACCACATTTCACTTTTACCTAGAAGTTCCATTTCTTAGTCTCTGACTTACAACACCAACATTATTTTTTATATACTGCTTTGTAATAAGTGATTCTTTTTATATCCCTGTGATACTGGTTTCCTTACGTCTTTAGAGTTGCTTGCCCTATTTGTGAAAGAGAGCGTTATTCTAGAATTTTGTTTGTGGATACAATGATTTCTAAAATAACACTCATGTAATGTCCTCATCAAGTTTATGAAAAGCAACAGAAGCCAAAATAATAAGCAACAGGAAAAAAAAAAAAAAAAGAACAAGAGTGTTCCTTGCCTAGGCAATCATCTGTAGAAATGAGCAGGGATAATGTGAAACTAAAGCGCAAGGGGTCCACCAGGTCCAGAAACTAATTTTAAAAAACATTCTGTGCTGGGACTTTTGTTAAAAACTCAAATTTCTTTTAGGATTTCCAGATTGCTTATTTTTCCAACATAGGGATAGTGTATTTAGGAACAATTTTGGGGATAATGTTGCACTTATTGTGTGCTCTAGGCAATTGTTTTATTTAGAACCTAGAGGCGACACACGTAATAAATGTAATCATTGTAGCTAAGAAATTCATAAATGGAAACCATAATAGAGATTGTTGTAGAACCAAAGTGCAATATATTCAATTGCAAGCCTTTCTTGAAGTTTCTGAGACATCTTTCAGCCTGAACTTGAGGAAATGTGAGGGTTCTAGCTCTGGCATCAGAATCAGAGTTTAGTAAAACGTGGCGTTAATGTTTACATCAGTGGGTCTCAGTACAATGCAGTTGCGACCTCCCATCGAGAGCCATTTGACATTCTTTGGAGACATTTTTGATTGTTACAGCTGAGGGAGTGCTGCTGGCATCTTGTGGGCAGAGGTCAAGGATGCTGCTAAACACCCTATAAATACAGGACAGCACCCACAACAAAGAATCATTTGGCCCAAAATGTGAATAGTGCTAAGGTTGAGAAACCCTAGGTTAGGGCCTTCATTTTCTCTGGATGCTGCTATCTGATACTCCAACTGTCAGTTGCCTGGTGTTTACTGGCATTATTCAGAGATGTATGCTTTAAAGGTTGCCAATCTTATATTTTTCATGAAAATATAATGGCAGGACTACCTAAGATTATCTAAATTCTTCCTCCAAATTACAGAAATGGAATGAGTGGCAGAGGTGTGACTCTAGAAAGCCTTTTGATGGCTTTGATAGTTCAACACCATGTAGGATCTGTACCCCTGACAGAGACTTCCAAAAGAACTAAAGGGCCAGGTGCTTCCCCATTACCTGACAAACGTCTTCCACTTCCTGACACATGTCTCCCACCTCCTCCCAAGTATCTCCCACTCCCTCACAAACGTCGCCCGCTTCCTGACATACTGCCCACTTCTGTGGGTGTCCATCCAGTAAACCACAGTGGCAGAGAGGCAATCTCAAAACATTCGGCTGAGCCTGGGCTCCGCATGCCATAACCCACAGATCTGGCTAAATTACATAGTGTAATCCATAGTCACTGATCCCATTCTTACACTTACAAGAAGTAGATGTGGTTTCTGATTCTTCCACATTTTCCAAGAATAAAGCAGCCTCCACATTGAGACCAAACTGAATTTCTTAGGAATGTTCCCTGTATGTCAGCTCTTGGAGTATTTTTTTATATTATTATTATTATTATTTTAACCATGCAGAGGCAGTTATGAAGGAATCATGTCTCAACTCTGACTATTTTACATTAGGTTATATTTAGGAAAATTGCTCTCTTGATATTCACTTTGAAAAAGTGTCTCTTTTGAAATGTTATTCCCCCTTAGAGTGATTTATATGTTCTTGGCCATCATGACTGAGATTCCCTAGCGAGCCTTTCTGAGCTTTATATTCAGAGAAAATTATATTTGCCACATTTACTTTAAATGATGAATCTTCATGGATATATTTCCAAAAGCCTTAAAGCAATAGACAGACCTTACAGAATTCAAATAAAGAAAAATAAAGAAGTAAAGAAAGGCCTTGATGGACTCAATAATCAATAATCTTTATTTTAGGACCAGATCAAAATCACAAGGGACAGAAACTCTTTCGATAAATACAAACTAAGTGTTAGATGGATCACCCAATGAAATGTTGGTTTCTTTGTTATATAAACAAAAAAATGCAGGAACTATGGTGAAAGAATGGAGGCACTTGTCAAAGGGTAGACTTAAACCCAATGAGAAGTGCTGTAGCCCATTGCATTGTGTCAAATGTGAGCAGCCCTCTTAGCTCCTGGCTCGTCTCTTTGTGTATAGAGGTTTTGAAATATTTTTAACAGAGCAGAAACCATCTTGCCATTTCCTCTTGGGCAGTTACCTAAATTATTACAGTTCACAGGTTTGTCTAAGGAAGACACGTTTAAGCAGAAACTTGAGTGATGAGGAGCAAGAAGTCTCAACACTTGATGGAACAGCTGTCCAGGTGGTAAAAACATCAAAGAGAAAGGCCAGTGGCAGCACAATGACAAAATACTAAGTCAGTGAGATGAGGCTGTAGCTAAGTGACCAGGGAGTGAGAGAAGACAATCCGAGGTGGTCTGGGAACTAACTGGTGTAGAGCAGACACAGCTGTCTAAAGAGTTCAGGTTCTAGCTGATGCAACGGGAATCTGTTAGAGAGTGCAAAGCATCTATGGTTAAGATACATGATGTCTGCTTTGAGGAGATCATTCTAAAGAGTGGTCAAAGGTGGAGCCGAGTGGCCGGTTGGTTCTCAGCCAGCTCTGGCTGGAGATGATGGAGGCCTGTACAAGGGCTGCATGGTGGAGAAGGAGAGCAGTGATTTCCCTGAAATACATCTTAACAACAGAGAGGGCATTCTGAGAGGGGCCGGTGTGAAAGATGAAGAACACTGACAAACAAAGATTTTTGCCTGACTATTCTGGTAAGTGGTGGGACCATCGATGGAGGTAGGGGATGCTGCAGAACACCAGCATCTGTGTGGGGTCTTTTTGGGGACAGTGAGTTTAAGCTGCTGGGTACACAGCTAGATATATACATCTGGAGCTCATGAGAGGAAAAGGTTCCAGCAAAATGCATTTGGTCATTGACTGTTAGAAATAAAGTTTGAAATTTTGGAAGAAAGCAAGATCTAACATTGAAATGATTATGTACTTGAATAACAAGATCTACCTGGATGTTTTGTCTGTTGGTTGGCTGGTATGTTTGTTTCCCTGATATGGTTATTTGGACCTCAAAGCACACTGAATATCTCATGGTTTATTACAAATGGCTGTATCACCTTCGTGGAGGTCATCAGTAATTCATTTTAACACCTTGGACCATTTTGTTTCCCTGTGGAAAGCTCAGTGGCCTTATTAATGAATCCCCAGGCCCTCCTAGGGTAACAGAAGTACTCATAGACAAATTAGATACAGAAAGCGAGGTGAATAATGTTTTAATTATTTGCAGGGGTTACTGTGGGCTGTGCCGGAACCAAATTTGTAATAATACTTTTTGTAAAATGAGCCAATATTTCATTTGGATTTAATCATAATTATATATGTATGGTAATTAGCCAAAGAACAATAAAGTTAAATTAAACTCAATGATTATCAATATCATTAACAGTAGAAAAACGAAAAAAATGCTTACAAAAAAAGAAAAAGAAGTTTTACAGTGGAGAGATAAATTTCTGGTGTATTTTCTATAGAGGACTTTATCTTGGCAAATTTTTCGCTTCATCTGAAACTCTTCTCCACACCCTTTACCAAAGCAAAAGACCAAGATATTGCTAGAAGAAGGATTTCAAATTATGAAAGCAATGCAGCTTCATGATCAGTATTTTTAAAATTTGATATCCCATTTGTGGCTTGATCTAAGCTTGCACAAATACATAAAAGATAATACATCCAGCAGTTTACACATCAACGGCATCCAAACAGTGAAATTATTCTGAAATAACGATTGTTTGGCAATATAGTGCCACTGTGATCATTGAAGAGAGAGAGAGAGACAGAGACAGAGACAGAGAGACAGAGATGTCTCCTAGTATGAATTCTTCATGATGATCATCAGATTTATGGGGCTGAGAATGCAAGCTGGTGGCCCGCCTATGCCACTGGACACAGACAGAGATGCAGGATTGGAATGGATGGGTCAAAACCACTCTGTTAGAGGCCATTTCTTGTAAAGTTTATATCAGTTTAATGAAACAATGGCGATCTGTTTCCTGGGCAGAAGATACTCCAAACAAAAGAGAAATTAAAAAAAAAAATTCTAGCAAAAGTGAGACGGGGATCTGAGGCCACTTCCCAAAGGCATATCTGCTTGTGCCATCCTCTGAGTTCTTCTCGGAGGACTTTTTAATGAAATGAACATGAATATGTGTTTAAAACCTTCACTTTTTTCTATGTGAAAATTGCTACATGAGTTTATAGGGTTTATGTGTTTCTTTTCTGTTTCAAATTAACCTAAATGTCTTGGATTGATGCAAAATAAAGATATATCTACATCAAATAAAAAGTTGAATGAGGAACATATTTTTGAATCTGATTTATATCTTTCAATCTTCAGGTTTTCCATTAGTAAACCTTGATGAGCCAAAACGGTTTCTTAATAATTTTGCTCTATTGGAATCTAAATTCTGCAAAACACTAATTCACATCAGGTCAGATTCTAAACATCCCTACTGAAGGATTTTCTAACCCACTAATCAAGTCAGGATATTAGTTTCTGCAATCTGAGAGCTCGGAGATCCATCAGCATTTCTTTGAAAGTAGTGAGGACACAATATTCTCCAGTTTGAGCACAACACACACACACACACACACACACACACACACATACACACTTGACCATTGAAGTACAAAGAGAGTCACAATAGACTATTTGCTAACTGCTACTCGTGCAGAAACTATACATAGAACCATAGTTGGAGCTCATATTCATGTTGTTTTTTACCCATCAAGAAAATAGCAAAGAGAAGGTAAAACATGAAAGATAAAACATGGAGATTTACACATCCCAAGATACACTTAGACATTTTAGTCTTCCAGGTACCTGTAAAACTATAGAGTACCCAATAACAGCTTACCTGGTGTTTTCTTTGACTGATGAGAACCAAGAAAGAGAACGACAGAGAGATTAAGAAGACTTTAAAATCCATATGACTAAACAAAACTGTCCTTATTTACTCACATCAGAGACTGTTACCACAAGAGCCGACAGCTAGAGTGAAACCCAGAGATGGCCATGCATCTCTGCTATTACTCTGCGGAAAAGTAAAGGTCTGGCAGGGACAGGGAGCAAGGTGTCTAAATTAAGTAATTAATGGATAAAATGCAAAAGGTAAATGAAAACCTTCTTGTCCCTGAGAGTTGTTCTTCCAGTAAATAAATCAGAGACGAAGTTAGTCGTGGTTTGCTTTTTCCTCCTGATTAAGTGTCATTAATGCTTCAATCTCTCTTTCTCTCACTGTAACTTGGAATCCAATATCACTTAAACTTTTGTCTTATATCTGGGAAAAGTCTTAGAATTCTTAAATATGATGATCACATATTTTCCTAGAAATAAAATAAAATCCTTTATGGAAACACACTATATGCAAGTGATATCCACATCTTTTCCCTTCGCCACCTTGGCAAAAGGCCTGGAAACTGTTATCCCACGTAATAAAACAAAATAGTGTTTCTTCAATCGGAAAGGTTTTAGGTTATAAGACTAATTAAGTAGAGTTAATATTGAACCTGTAAACTGCTGTCAATATTTATTTGCTAAAATATCACTGGCCTCTCCAACTATAGCTTAGCATACAGTCCTCACTCTAGTTCTTGTCTGCTTTTAGATGATTCCTGTTCAAAGGAGAGGGAGAGAGAGAGAGAGACAGAGAGAGAGAGAGAGAAAGAGAGAGAGAGAGAGAGACAGAGAGAGAGAGACAGACAGAGAGAGAGAGACAGAGAGAGACAGAGAGAGACAGAGACAGAGAAAGCTTAATAACAATCTGCCTTCTATTATCACAAAATACTGATCAGTCTTCAAGATGCATTTCAGTTTGAAAGGAATAACAAAGTGATTTTCTGAGTAACAAAAAAAAAAGTGATTTTCTGAGCGTTCTTTGAGAATGAGAAGTGTTATATATGATACCGAGAAATAAAGGAGTGTCACACTTGAGGAAAATCTGACATCATAACTGAAAATCAGAATTTCCCAAACATGGTATAAGGTGCAGCAAGCTGTTGATTGTAAAGTACACTGTAAGCGAGTCTCCCTTTGTGTTCAAAGATAGATTTATATTTTCATTCATTATATGCTTAATGTTTATGAATCAAAATATTGACTTACATGGTATACCAGTGTTTCATTTAAGGCCAAATTGCCCCAGGCATAATGAGAGGTCACCCAGGGTTCTATTCGGCTCATTCATCAGATGGCTGGGCCCTGCCTGAGACAATCATAAGTGAATTATAAATGAAATGATGGTTTCAGAAAATTTCAATACTGCACTAAGTTTCAGATGCCTCTTTGCAATAGTCACACATGTTTCCTGTTTTTCAAAAGACTTTACGACCTTATTCCCTGATTATTACCTGCAGTGAATGGGGGACCAGCTCAGCCTTCCATTTCAAACCTCAGAAAAGCAGGTGTACCTGCACACAGAGAAGCATCAGGGATGGAGAGGCCTGAGGCTCTTCAAAGGGTGAGTGGGTAACAGTCTTCTTTCGATGGGGTACACAGTATAACCATCACACCATCAACGGCCCAAAATGCAAATGGAACAGGAGTCACCTTTAAAGAGTAATAAAGAATAGCAAAGAATACTGTAGTGCTTACAAACCCCAGTTCCGAAAGATGAATCATCTTTCTATTGGACACCGAGGGAGTGTTTGCAGAGAAGGAAACATATTCAGAACAGAAATAAATACACAAGCAAGACCACAAAGAACAAGCTGTCCCTGGGGTGTGTAGGCTGGTGCCTATGATCTGTGATAATCACTGCTCACAAATAAGGCAGTGCCATCCCGATGTTAGATGATGTGCAAAGCTCTACGGCTCTGCACCATTCTTTCCGTGTTTGCTTTGTTGCGTGTAGTTCCGATTTAGGGTAAGCCCTGCTGCTGCCTCGACGTCTGTGAATCCAGCTTGGTGGAGAAGACCACAGAGCTGTTTGCGGTTTGCTAGAGCTTAGAAATCAACAGAAAATTAAGACCAAGTGCTGAATGCATGCCTGAAAATCTCTTTACAGATGAGCTCTAGGAATGCACGTTCATTGATGCATGCCCTTTGAAAACCCTGCCCACTAATATGTTTTCCAGAGCTATTGATGTATAACCCTCTCATAATAAAACTAAGTCCTGGGTACATACCATTAACATATGGTCAATGTACATGATACAACTGCACAAACATGTTAACATACCTCAGAGCAGGCCTTCCCTTTATGTGGGTACAGTTAGCTATTTGGACAGGAGAGCCCCCTAAGATGAAGGGGAGCATGCTCTAGTTTCCAAGAGAAGAAAACTGTGATCCACCCCGAGGCTTAGTTTGAAGATGGCTGTCACTGAGTTCTCATCTCATCTCCTCTATCCAGGTTTTCCACATGGCCTCTGCTTTCCCAAGTGCAGAGTGAAAGGTGGCCATTCTGGCCTTCTTTGCTAAAATCACACACACAAACACAGCAATGTCCCCACAGCCAGTTAATTACAGAACCTCCTTTTGTGTGTATGGAATTTCAGCAATGTCCAAACAATTTCAACACCTGGTCACCTCTCATTCTTACAACAAACACCACAGGGAGTGTCATTTTATTTGGAGGATGAGCGCACTGAGCCTCAGATATACTGGGACATGCCTAAAGTCATGCATATGGCAGAGTCAGACGCACACCTTGAACTTAGCTTTTCTGACTTCACAGCCACCACTCTCTCCATTATCCCATGGGACCTTGCCCAGATTCATGTTATAGCCCAGTCATATTAAAGTATTTGCCATGGCATGAAAAGGTGGCGCATTCCATTTCTTCTTGAAGTTAAGAGAGCAGATAAAGAACATTTTTATGTGATTTTTTTTGTTAGTTTCAGGTGCACAAGACAAAGTAATACTTAGACGTTTATCATTTATATCCCTCACACTGTGTGGATCCCCCTCCTCCATCCACTATCCCTGTGACATCGCACAGAGCCATTGCATTTCCACTGTCTCTATTCCTAATGCTGTACTCCGCTTCTTGTAAGTATATATAAAATTATAGTTGGCATTCATTATTGTTCAGTTTCAGGTGTACAGTGCAGTGATCAGGCATCTACAGCATCCCTGAGGTGGTCTCCCAAATGGGACACGTGTCCATCGGATAACCTACAAAATCTTTACAACATTATTGATTACGTTCCCCAAATTAACTTTCAAAACCCCGTGGCCACCTTGTGGTTACGGACTGTTTTCTAACCCCCTCACCTTTCCCCTTATCCCCACCTCCCGCCCATCTAGCAACTCTCAGTTTTTCCTCTATGTCCTAGAGAACATTATGTTAAGTGAAATAAGTCAGACAGAGAAGGACAAATACCATATGATCTCACTTATATGCGGAATCTAAAGAAAAGAATAAGTGAATGAACTAATCAGAACATTTTTAAATATTAAAGCATGAATTTCACAAAAGGAAAACATTTCCATTGTTGTTTGAGACACTGTTGTCTCGGATTAGCTAGTTGCCATTCACACAAGGCAAACCCAGGTATTTCCCAATTAAACCAACAGTTGCTGCTAACTGACCAACTCCACTGTCTTGTGTTAACCTCTGTAGAACGAACGCAAGAATTAGGCTAATGTAAGCACCAAACTGGAACCACAGAAATGAAACTGCCTAAATCATGGGGAACCTCATTAAGTTCCTTTCTTCAAATTGCTTACTTTTAAATGGATTTCATTTTAAATCGGGGGTAGCATGTTTAATTATCATCATTTTACTCTCACACAAAAATTCTAACGTTTTCTCAGTAAAGTATATAGTTTCCCATATAAAGATGTTTGTATTTAGATAAGTCGCCGTATTGTTTGTACAGTCACATCTCATTTGAAAAATTTTGAGCTCCACTATGGAAAGACCAATAACCACACCCAAACAATAATAAACAAACAACACAACCTCCATCTGGCACTTGTGTAATACTGTTAGTAAAATTAGTTAAAATTATATCCAGATTGTCAAGAAGCACGGCAGAGAAGGCACATAGAACTCATTGATTTATCTCATTCAGCAGCTACGGGTCTGCTTTGATATCTCTGTAATTTGGATGACTTACAACTATGGAATTTTTCTCCATAAAAGAAAAGAGAGTAGCACATGTGTGTTTTATTTTAAATTCTGGATTTGAATAGATTAACTACAGATTTTTATTTTTAATACAAAATATTTATTTTATACAAAATACTCTCTATACCAAACGAAGATAACTGAGGGTCAGTGGTGTGCATTCACTTGGATAGAAGTTCTTGTTAGGGGTGCTAACAACGCAAGACGTAAAGGACCAAGATCTCTGGATAATTTCTGACACTGGTATCAGGTAAATATGGACAAATTTGGGAAGCCTCACATCACGTGATACGAGCAAGTTGATCTGCATGGTGTGACTCGAAGAAACCCTGTAATGGAAAATGAGATGAGTCATTGTACAGAAAGAAAAAAGCTACAAAATTCCTATATTTTTGCAAAGGAAACAACCTGTGACATTTAAGCCCAACCCCTTCTTTTTCTATGAAATATGAGTAAAGTGAGCCTTGGAATCTGATTGCTTCCCTCAGTCCCAGTGTGAGTGTGGGTTTGACTCTGGGCCCCTGGCCTCCTGGTCTGGTCTTCTCCCTCTTCTACAATTATAGATGCATTGAAATGCATAGTCCACTTGGTGTACTCCAACCGAAAAGCTCCATGTAGGAACCAGCTGATTTTTACTTTTACTCCAAGAATTCTAGAAGGTTTGGCAAAGAATGTCTCACTTTCTTTTCCCTTTTATGCTTACTCTTTTCTTTCTTTTTCTTTTGCATAACAACAAATAAACACATGAATACACATAGAATGCACACAATATAAAAACCTCACAAAAACAAAATCCAAAGGTCATAAGAAGACATCAGCGATGCTCTGAAAAAGCTCTGTGCTCTGGAATTCTAGCCCTTCCATTCCCTGCCCACAGTCCACTGACCTATCCAGCATGCCCCTCTTGGCATTCTCAGTCACGAGTTCAGTCATGGGTCATGGCACCCCAGTCAGCTGGGCAGAGAGAGCTGGTAGGGTTATAGAGGTGGGGCTCACTAGTTCAATGTCTTGATGTTCTTCTGGCCCAAATGTCCATACGCTGCTCTGCTCACAGGCCTGAGGACACCGCTGAAGTCATGTTTCAGCAGCGCCTCCTCTCAATGGCTCCCTTCCTGCCGCCTGCTGTTAGAAGCACTTTCCCCTCTCTGACCTGGCACAATGTAGCAGGTCCCTCAGGCAGCCTGTGAGACTTCTGCCGTGCCCTATGGTTAGTCTTTCTTCCCGTGGAGATCTCAGTCCCTCAGAGGACAGGCTCTGTGGCTGTTTACTTCTTGCCTTGCACACAGGGCTTTCTTTGTACCAAGCTTGAAGTGTATAAATGTGAAATGCATGCAGAGGAAGGAACAAGAAGGCCCCTAAGACAAAGTTCTCCCACAATATTCTTATTTCTCTATTAAGAGAATTAACGTGACATGCAAGGAACCTTATTTCTGGAGGGTCCCTTGACAAAAACAATATAAACATGCATCTAAGAGGAAATGAGCGTCTACTTTGGAGGACAGCTAAATCTTCTCAGAAGAAACACTGTGTTGGAACAATGGATGGTTTCTATTACAAAAGAGCTGTATGTTTTTCACTGGTAGGGGTGAAGATTTGGCAATGCTAAGATCATTGTTTGATTTGGCACTGAGAGCTTTCTCATTGTGTCAAAATAAAACATTATTGTTCACAGTGTTTTCTTATCTTGATGTTCAGGAGGCTAACTTTGAATTTTGGAAGTAGAGTTATGTTACCATTTTATTTCTTATCATACTTGAGTTACCTGATTTACCTACCACAGGAACAGTAAGAGGATTTTCATTACTGAATGAATGATTTACCTTGGCAAGAGAATGCAAAAAAATATGTGTTAAATGTAAGAGAATGGGGGCTGGAACGTGGGCACTTTAATTGTGATGTTTCAAGGGGTCTGTTTTGTAGAGATGGCAGCCAACCAGTGTAAAGTGGACGCAGGCTGGAAACACTACAAATCAGCCATCGTGAGATGTTCTTCCTGCACAGTTGTGGCTAGAAGGGAAATGTGGAAGCCCAGGCCCTCCAGATTTGACCCCGGCTGTCAGCAGAGATGTCTGCCCACTCCTCACAGGCCTGTGTCCTCTTGGACAAGCACTGCTCTCAGCCTCGCTTGTCATACAGGGGCCCTCAGGCTCTGGGAAGTGCTGTGTGACCATCGTATGGACCTGAAATACCATGGTTGTGGCTACACATTTGCCCCATGAGTAAAATATCTTTCCTATGTCCTCCTTTCCAGAATTCTGGACTTTGAAATGAACACATGTATAAACGGTTCATGTGTCAAGAGGAAATCTCAAGAGAATGCTCATGAAAATACGACACACCCACTTTGTAAGACACTGGAAAGCAGAGTGCGAGGGTGGGGCTTAACACTAGTCACTTACTTCAGAAAAGTGGTCAGTTCTTTTTTCATGTTGGTCAGCATCAGTCGAGTGCCACGTGTGGCTTGACATGTGTCCCCAGAAAGACAGGCAGAGGTCCTAAACCTGGGACCAGTGAATGTGACGTTACTGGAAACCATGGTCTTTGCAGCTGTTACCAACTTACGACGATGTCATGCCGGGTTAGACTGGACCCCAGTCCAAGGACTGAGGAAGATTTGGGCACAGACACACAGAAGCAAGGCCATTTGACAACAGGAGCAGAGGCTACAGTTATGCTGCCACAAGCCCAGCGTCACCAGAATGGTCACCTATCATCAGAAGTTGGAAGAGACAGTGAGGGGCCCTCTCCGAGAGCCTTCAGATGGGGCACAGCCCTGCTCATAGCTTGATTTCACACTTCTGTCCCCCAGGCCTGAGGGAGAACACATGTGAGCTGTTTCCCCCCAGCTTGTGGTGCTTTGTTATTACAGCTCGGGAAACTGTCTTGCAGGGACATCACTTCAGAAAGTAGAGCCGCTGATCTTTCTGCACCACTTGACTAACATGTCCAAAGAATCAAATCAGGTCACAGCATGCCAAGTTGCCGACTGCCAGAATGCTGTGGTCCCACGTTTCACAGGCCCCTGGTGCCCACTCGCCACCCACCCAGAGCTGTGCAGTCTCCCGCCCACGAACACATCGCCTCCATCCAGCACTGGGACGGAGGGGGATGGGCGGAGTAAGGACGCATGTGTCCATGCATGAGCACCAAACTCTTTCATGAGAGTCGCTAATGGAGAGTTTTCCTGTTCGCTGCAGAGTCCCCTTCAGGCTTCCTTCTAGTCTCCCTGTGATTCCTCCTTTGGATACAGGTGTCCTGGATGAGCCCAGGCAGCCATCTGCATTCTGCAGCTTACACAGAGTTACTCATCATCCATATGAGGTCATCCAGGACATGAAGCCTGACCCGGGAGCCCCCTCCGAGGTCTTCACAGTCAGACCGCTACCAGTTCTGCCCGCCCTAAGCAGTACTGGTTTCTCATACCCCAGCTACTGTCCAAACTTAGCTCTTGGTGCCTGGTCGTCCGGGGATCAGCAGCCTCTCCATATTGTATTGGAAATGGTGTGATACATTGTCACTCCAAAGTGTGAGTGTTCAGGAGCTCTCCTTTCAGGGTTATTTACAATTTCACGAGAAGAAAAACTTTAGGCACAGATCACCAGATCACCATGTCACAATAAAATATTGCGGGGAGTGGGGTTTGAGAGAGTGAGGTAAATGGTTCAGCAGCTTTCACTCATAAAGCAACTCTGGCACAGGCCTCTGACCCTCACACCCAAACCTAACGGCTTTTGTCCTAAAACTCTCAGGTACTGCATTATGTTAGAAAGTATAAAGGAAGAAGTGTCGTAACATCACTGTGCAACGCAGCAAGCCTCTAGGAATTAGAAAAGTTATACCTGTTTCCTTTCGCACCTTCTTATACTAGGGACCCCTGGAGGGGAGGCCAAGAAAATCCTTAGTGAGCGTCTGTTTATAGATTGGTTTCATTAAATCAAACCTGCCTCTAACAAAGATTTCCTTTAAAGTAGCCGATTACCTCAGGAGGTAGCGGTCACAAGTCGGAGAGGGCATAGGGTGGAACTCAGAGTCAGCTCTCCCCACGCCTGAGATAAAACCAGTTAAAACTTGGACAGCCATGTTTCCGGCCAGACGGGCATACACATTTATGAGAATTTTCATTACGTTCAAATCAAATTCATGGGACAGAGTGTTACTCCCAGGAACTAAAACGACTCCTTTGATATACACTGAGAATCCGGAACTACACGGCTAATGAAGCAGCGAGCACTTGTTTTACAGCCTGCCTGAGCTGCCTCCCTCTTTGTTTTCCTCCATGGGGGTGAGTTCAACTGATTGCAACCGCCTTTTCCATTGATTTAGTCTACTGAGAGATGGGACATTTCTAGATACAACACTTTCTCACTTTTTCTGACAACGATGAGTTATCAACATTCTGCTTGAAGGCACAAGATACAGCCCCATCTTCATTCAGATCCATTAAATATGCCAGAGACCCAGCTGTCAATACTATTGTGGAGTAAATTTAATTTCCAGAGTCAATATAGAGCCAGTTGCATTAAGCATAAGATAATTCTGGCACATTATTAATTTGAATGGCCATGTAAGGCATTGTCTAGACAAGACATAAGCCCAAGTTTTCATAGGCAATCTGTTCATAAAATGAAGTGTGCCAAGGCTGTAAAGAATACTAATCACACTGATTTGGCTTATTAACCAATATTGATTGCTTTCACTCTGACACGGTCCAGAAACCTCAGAGGTGAAATGCTGAGATGTCCAGGCCTTGTGCTCTTGTTCCGACAAAACAGTAAATATTCTAAAGACTGGTAAGGAGCAGGATAGGAGGGATTGGGTTTTTAAAGATAACAATTCAATTGGCAATTTTCCAAAAATTGATAGCATCATTTTGGACTCTTGAATGCTGGGAAATATTGTTACTATTAATATTAGCGGTAGCTGCCAACACTTCCTGTCCGTGAGGATTTTGATTAGTTACTGTGCACTCTCCATGTTTCTCAGAGACAATTCTTCCCCCTCATTGCCTCTCTAGCTCAGCTCTATGCAACATTCATCACTGATATTAATTACAGAACTGCAAAGTAAGTGTGACCACTTGAAGGTCAATGACGGCCCACTGACCCATACAACACAGGTGTGGAAGAACTGTGACTGGTAGTTTCCAAAAAACAAGGGTCAAGCATGCCTACAGCTACTGGCATCTGAGGCAGCAGAGTGCAAGGGCTGCCTGCCCAATGCTAACAGCAGCAAGCACCAGCAGAGCCAAGCTTGCCTGGAGCTTTCTGCACCCCTCTCTTAATCGGCCATGCTTCCAAGAGACAGACAGACAGACCTGAATCAATGTCCTGTTCCACCACTGACTAGACATGTAACTGTCCACCAGATATCATTGTGTGTGTGTGAGACTCAGTTTCCTGTGGCTCGAATGGAAAGGGGTCACTGGTGTATATTAGTCAGGGTGCAACACACGCCACTCAAGGTATTTCAAACAGAGGGCCAGTTAGGTAAGGAGTTTCTTACATAGGTGATGAGAGAGCTGAGAGCCCAACGGGATGGAGAAGACACCCAGATATCCACTGCAGCGGAAGCTCCACCGCCCCTAGTTGGGTGGGTGGGGGGTAGTGTTAGCAAACTGCGGGTTGAGGGTGGAGCTCCGGCCATGTGGGGAATGCCCAGGGGAATCATTCTCAGGGAGGGTATGATCACTGTCAGAAAACACTTCCTAATGCGGAGGAGGGAGGGGAGGACCACTCTGGCCTCTCCCATCCTCCTTTCCCCCAGCGTTCAGCCAGCACCGAGAAGCCAGAGGCAAAGGAGGCAGAGGAACCCAGTCCTCACAGGCACCGGCAGAAATGGAGAGGCCTGGGAGTGGACCTGAAGCAGAGACTACGCCAGACGTGGGACCAAAGGCGACAGAGCAGCAGAGAGATTGCCTTGTTCCAGCAGAGCAGCCTGCTTCCTTTCATACAATGATCGACATGAAAGCTTGCTAACTTTCTCCATCTTTTGTTAAAATACTTGACACATAACGGTTTTGGGGAAACAGCGCTCACTTTGGGAATGGCCATGATAAACCCTGGCAGCGGTCATACCGATCACACAAAGTGGGAGACGTCACGGTGTCTTAGAGGTCATGGAGAGTAATGCAATAAAGACCCACTCTGCAACTTTAGGTAATTGAACTGCACTGGGACCAGGAAGACGTACAAAGATGAATCCAGCTATTTGTTTTAATAAGGAAATTCCATGCCCAAGCAAGTAAGACAGGCTTGGCTGTAGAATAGTCTCCCCACACAAAATTCCAGCCCTATCAGATCATATTTTCACACCAATAAACAACTTGATGTCCTGCAGATAGTTCACAGAAGCCATCAGGTCTGGGTTCTGGTAAAGGATTTGCCATTTACTAGAAGCTCCATTTGGATAAATCTGGTGACTTCTAAGGCTCGGTTTCCTAATTGGCAATGCATGCTCTTCTTATGAGAAGCAAATTAACAACACGGCGTTAAAAACATAAATTCTTTAATCCATATGAAGTAACAACCTTTCCCAGAAAATCCAAAGCTTTTGAAGATGAATTAATTGAATGTATTTCTTTCAAATAGATTGAAATCCAAGATCCATTCTAAGAATTTGGGAATACAGAGAAAAGGAAGCCCTGACAGTGTGCATTTTCTGACCTGGTGGAAACAACGTTTACACAGATAATTGCTTTACAATGTAGTAAGTGTTATTCCTTATGAATAGGACCAAGAGCTGTCCTTGTCACATAGATATCCTGTATATGCAAAGCATAATTCACTCCTCCCAGAACATAACTCTAAACACTTGCGTTTGTGGCTGCCATCTAGAGCAATGGGCCTCCTTTGTGTCTGTCATCCATCGACAAGAGGTGGAATTCATTTTATGAACAGACGTCTTCATCGAAAAAGAAATATAAGTTGTTATTCTTCAGGTATAACTAGATCATTGTGGTAGAATAATAGCCTAGGATTAATTTTTAAAATTAGAAAATTCTTAAGCAGTTTAATTAACATCTCAATTTATAAAGGCTGTACTTTAAAATTTTGTTTATGTACTTTTACCTCTTCCAATAAGAATTCAGAGCACTTTGTAATTTGTACAGTGGGATACATAAGTAGAGGGCAAATTTAGACTAAAGAAGAAAACTATGAGAGTTGTAAAATAAAGGGAAAAGAACCCTTCAATAATGTATAACTGAGGTCTTCTTGTTTTACTGGGCACAAGAAAACAAAAACAAAAACAAAAACAAAACACCCTGGTCTCAAAGAGATGTAAATGTAAGTTTCCTCAACTGTATGTCCAGGAGCTAAAGCAACACAGTCGCTCCAGGATGCCGTGGCTGTGGGATGGCACTGGGTGGGGGGTGGGGAGGATCTCACTAGAAGTGATGGAGCCACAGCTCCCATTCTCGTCTCTACAGAGAATCCGTAATGAGTTCCAGAAGACAGTGCTCGGAGGGGCGGGCACCAGGGCAGCTCAGTGTGGAAAGCCAACGTGCGTCCAATAAAAGACATTCTCCAGGCACGAGTCTGCAAACTCTGGCCGCGGGCTGGTTTTTGTACAGCCCTGGAGCTAAGAATGGATTTTACATTTTTAAAGAGTTGTAAAAAGAAAGAAAAAAACACAAAAACTACAAACAAATAACTGGGGTCTGCAAAGCCTAAGATATATTTGATCTGACTTTTACAGGAAAAAAGTGTTCCAACCTCTGCTCCAAGGGGCCAGAACAATGAAATTTAAGCTCAGGGCTATTTGATGACCAAATTGAACTGACTGAGGGATTGATGCTGTCATTCAAAAATACTTGCCGAATCCCTACTAAGGGCCAGGCAAGAGTTCCTACCTCCCAAGAAGAGAGAGAGAGAGTAACTACAGAGGTGTGACACTCCTTTTGCCTAACAGACTTACTCCAAATCTAGCAGCATAAAAAGCAATAGTTTTTATTATTTCTTATAAGTCTATGAGTGTGCAAGGGATCAGGGGGCCACATTGGTCTCCCCTGGGCACTTCTGGTTTTCCGGGACTCGCTCCCGTGTGATACGCCTGAGAGCTGGCTGGTCTAGGCTGGTCAGGCTCACTTCTGAATGTGGATCCAGCCGGGAGTCTGATCTCAGCTGGGCTGGCAGGGGTGGCTTTGCTCAGCTCCAGGCGCCTCTCATCCTCCTCCCAGAATGAGCAGCAGACCCAGACGTAGCCTTCCTGATGGTGGCAGAGGCCCAAAGGAACAAGTGACACACATGGAGCCTCTCCAGGCCTGGGCTCCAAACCTGCAGTCACTTCTTCCTCCTGCTGTTGGCCAAACCCAGTCAGAGAAGAAACTGGATCCATGGTCGGAAGTCCCCGCACAGTTCCCTAGCAAAGGGCCTAGAGACAGGAATGGGAGGAGAGTCAGGCCTCATGCCACCACCACGGTGAATAACGAGGCGGATCAGCACAGATGTATGTGGTGGGAGCCCGGAAGGGGCAGGAAGGATAGGAGCCTGGGCTGGAGGGCAACTGTAACTAGGTTCGAAGCTGGAATGGGGGCCGTCTATCCCAGCGACTCCTGAACCAAACCCAGTCCCAGAATCACCTGGCTCGGACTGCCTTAGGCCTCCTGCTGCCTTGAGCCTGTCGCACTAAGGCTGCTCCTCTGATATGGAGACACAGCATGGAGCCGAGCAATGCTTTTTTTCAGAGAGGGCAGTAAATAACCACCTTTCATTTGTTTCCAAGGAGAGAGTTTATTCACAGTAAAGTTCAGGATTTAAATGCCTTGCTGATAATAACTCCCTTATCAGTCCTCAGAAAAGCAAATCATAAAAGAAGAATCACAATAGCCTGTTTTGCATGTAGGAAATCCTAGGACGCTTCTCAATAAACACAGAAATCAATGACATGAGAAAATGAACTTGTCAACATTTCTAACTAGGGCTAAAGCCGGGGCTTGGAGAGGCTCATGGATGAAGTATATCAAGGCGAGAAAGTGCAAACACACTGTGAAGGCAGTTTGGCTTGCACAAGGAAACGGAAGACACTGAACGTGAATGTGAAATGGAGTTTTCCATGCATTCTGCAGGATGGCTTAGGCCAGCTGTGTTGGCAGAAAACTTTAAAACTCCTTCCCGGACACTTGGTTCCAACTTAAGCTGCCCGCCACCTGTAGAAACGAAGCCAATTTCCTTAGAAGGAAATCCTCACAGGCTTTTGTCTGAAATATGTTTTCCCTGGAATTTCATGACCTATTTAGTCTTCTACAATCATTTCCTGAATGAAGATGACTCAAGCTGACTTTAGTCTTTCTGCAAACACCACATTATATTATCCATTTATAGGAAGTGTAAAATAGGAAACTAGTCTGCTCATTTCTTTCCTCTGTGTTGAAGTCGTAACATACGCAGAGCCAATTGACCCCTGTTACACGGGTTTTTTTTTCTCCTTTTAATGTTTTCTCTTCTTGGTTTTTACAAAAGATGATAGAAGGGGTCTTCACCATAATGACTTTAAATCATCCATGCATTTTTTTATCCCATCTTCACAAAGCCTGACATCCTGCTCATTCTTTCTGACTGGTGTTCTGCATAGACCAGATGTTTTCCCTGAGCTGCGATGATTTTTAGATCTTATTCTCAGGAGGCTACAACTAATTCAGAGCCCTTCAGCACAGACGAGGCACTTCATTTATTCTTTCCAGTAAGTTTCACCTCGTCTGCGGTGGATTTCATCTGCCATCATGTTGCCCATCACTGAGTTCTGTTCAACCCAGGAGTGCTTCACCCTTCCTCTCTGGTCCTGACTAACCTCAGAATTGTGTGTCATCAGCACAATTCACGATCGTGCTACTCAGTCACATTTAAGATTGCTAATGCTCAGCATTGAACTCCATTTTTTTCCACTGACGGTATCTCTGATCCTGGGGGGCAGCAGGGAAGGTGTGCAAAAGAGAATTCCAGTATCAAATCTTCCCTATGTTCTACCAACCAGCCTTCCACGCTCCCCTTTTTCAGAAAGACTATTTCTGACCACTTCGAGTGTTCTGCTGCTACTTCTGCATCCAACACCTCCTCTTCTTTCTTTGTTTCTCTTGCTCTCCTGGGAGAAAACCAGTTTGTATATCCTCGTGCAGTTCTCCAATCTGTTCAATCACCTTCTCAGGTTCATTACTGCTGTGTTTTGTTTTAGCTCTAACGTAGAAATATTTTCCACATATATTTCCACGTAGCTTTGCTTTGGTGTGCCTCTTAAACTCTTTTGTAAGACAAAAAAAGAAAAAGAAAGAAAGAAAAAAGAAAAGAAAACAGGGATTTGGGGAGTCAAAGGAAGGGTGGCAAAGAAGATTTCTGGGAATCTGAAGGTAGGCAGAACAGCTATTGGTGGCCTCCCAGCACACCTTCCCTGACTTCCTGGGTTGTGATGAATCTACAGAAGCCGAACCCTTTGTTCCCTTCTTTCCCTATTTGCATAAGTTCTTAAAGTCTTTCTCTCATCCACAGAATCTGAGTATTACATAGGACAGAGGAAAAAAAAAAAAAAAAACACGGGAAAAGAAACCTAACAGCAACAGTTTTAAGATCACAAATCATGATCCTTTTTATCATCCCTTTCTTAATTTATATGTTTTCTCCCACTGCTTAATCTGACCCCTCCTGCTCATCTGTATTCTGTGTGTCAGCCTTTATTCTGGAACTTTCACTACCTGGACAACACAGCCTGCAAAGGTGTGCAAGTAGCCTGCCTCCCCTCTCGCCAGCCACCTGCCTCAGTCCTTACCTCTCTATGAGGAGTGGTCAGCAGATACCTGGCCTCTCCCAATATTATGCTACTAACAATTCAGAATGGCATGCTGATTCTTCACTGAACCCATGCTGCTGGTGAGAATATAAGATCAGCTTCAAAGAGGAGAAAATAACAATGTGAATGTGTTTGTTCATTACAATGTTATATACAAACGCAACCCATTGGAAACCGTAGATCAATTCTGTAAGTCCGTCAGGTAACATGGGTAGAAAACACTTATTGTTCTGTTCCAATACCACTCACAACTCACCCTGAATATGGAGGGAAGAAAATACACTTCCAGTCATTCATAATTCCAGTTTTATCTCTCACCAGACCAGGTAATTGGCTCTGTCTTCTGGACGTTTTCAGTATACCCCATCTTAGCAATTTGACGACCACAACTCCAGGCCAGGCTGCCACCACTGGTCACCGGGACTTCTGCGGAATTAGTCTCCTGACAGAGCTTACAACGTCTTCTCTTGACCATCTCCCACCTATTCTTACGGAAGTGGGGGACACTTACACACACACACACACACACACACACAGAGCAATTTAGATCATGTTGATTCTTGGCTCAAAATTCACTAGTGGGTTCCTACTTCCTCGGGAGAAAAGACAGCCATCCTCAGGGTGGCCCCAAATGTCCTATGCCATCCTGCCTCCAGCAGACTCTTATATCAGCTTCTCCTTCTCTGTGCCTCTCCTCTGGCCCAACTTTCTCTTTTCTCTTGCTCTTCTTCCTGTGCCAAGGTTCTGCTCTTAGGTTTGCTCAGAATGGGTTGTTTTTCCTTGATAAACCCTTTTCTTCTTCCCTCACTTCAGAACTGGGCTTAGATGTCACCTTATGGAAAAGCCTTTCCCAATTACCTCTTTAAAACAGCATTCCTGCCTGGTGTGGCCTTTGCTTTCTTAGCCCCTTAGTTTCTTTCTTATCTGTGCACTTGCTTGGTTACTCTCCTACCTCTTTGTGCAATGGAGTTCCCTGAGAGAAGACCTGGGTTGGTAGGGTAGGCTTTGCATTTTAGGCTCCTAAAGCAATACCCAGAACATAGAAGGTGCTAAATGTCCGCTGCATGAGTAACTGAATAGTTTCTCTTTGACTAAAGAAAAATAAATAAAGTGATTATACTCTACTAGAAAAACAATCATCAGTAGCTGACGTGGGAAGGCCAGGCCAGCCTGGTGTCATACCAGCATCATGTGTTGGCTCAGACAGCACATGGACCCTCCATGAATTGTGTCCAGGAATTCAGGAAAGTTTGGTGTTTGTTCTGTTCCATCACCAACCAGCTATGGGAACTTGGGGCTCTCACAAACCTCTCTGAAATCCTCCTTCTGATTTTTCTTATCCAGAAAATGTGTGAGGGAATGAGTGTGGCCATAGTATCATAGGAACTGAGTATTACTGTTTAAACTGTGTCTTACTGTGTAATAGCTACTTCATATTGTCCTAATAAAAGAGGATTTAGTAAAATATCATCACTGACTGCATTCCCATTGGGCCTGACTATTGGTGCAGACTGGCCATAAAAGTACTAAAACACCAAGGGCAAGGTGACAGAGGTTGAACCCTTGAACTTCAGAAACCCCAACCCTAGGAATGCATGCCCAGGAAGTGGTAGATCATGTAGCCACAGAAATGCATCTTCTCTACAGGCATGAGGTGTCCACCGCACATTTTTTTCTACTAAAACAAATGATGAATGTGTTATAAAGCAGATTTAAAGTTGTGCAATGCAAGCTTATTAATTATTTGGAGAAAACTGTTTAAATGCTTATGAGTAAAGGAAAAGATAAATCCTTTAATCATGAGAAGAAATGTTAGTCTTTTAAAATATGTGTACAAAATTGAATATCACCAGAGAAAAATGCTTACGTGAAAAGAAAACCGCAGAACACAGACAGACATATACTCTGATTAGAACTTCGCATTGTACCTCTGTACATGTGGGCAAAGACTGGAAGAGAATGAACAAAATTAGTATATTGTTGAGGTGGAAAAAAATAGCATTTCTCTTTTAAATTTATTTCCATGTTCTTTATTGTCAACAATAAAAGGTTTACAGAAAGGGAGTAGGACCCCTATGAAGCACAGTTACTCTACCACAATGGGGATTCAGTGGCCACTTATTGGGGGGATTCCCAAATGGGCATTCTAAGAAGTGTAAGCTAGATGGCCTCCAACAGGGCTGTCATGTTAAACCTGTAACTGTCCCCTGCACTCTGACCACGACACCTTGGCCCTTAGCAGGAGTGAAGGAAGGAGGGCATACAGAGCACACAGAGATGAATGAAGGTTGGGTGGAGCAGATGGAGAGACCCAGGCAGAGAGTGAGCCACACTGAGGAAGACGGCCCGAGAGATACAGGGTGGAGAGACCCACGACAACCTACAGACCTGCCTGCGTTTGTCGTCGCTATGACTTTGTCCTTGCTCTGAGCCCTAGGACTTCCCATGTGTGGACACTGCGGGTTTCTGGATGGAGGCATTTAGGACAGGACTGAGTCCACACCAGCTTTCTTACATTAGTGATGCATAGACTCAATTGACCAGGTTTCCACTTTGCCCACGTATCTGCATAGACAGAATTCTTAGTCCATCCAGGCGGCTGTGACAGACTACAGTAGACCTGGTGGCTTATAGGCAAAGGACATTTATTTCTTACGTGCTGCAGGCTCGAAGTCCAACATCAAGATGCCGGGAGATGTGGTGTCTGGTGAGGCCCATTTGTGGGCCACAGACAGCTTCAGCCGTGTCCTCACATGAGGGAAGGGCTGAGGGAGCTCTTCTGGGTCTGTTTTGTCAGAGCACTAACACCATTCATGAGGACTCTGCCGTCAAGACCTGATCACCTCCCAAAGGCCCCACCTCCAAACACCATCGCATGGGGATTAGGTCTCTACATATAAATTTTTGGAAGGACATAGTCAGCCTAGAGCACAGAATGATATTATCCCCCAGAAAAATCCAAAACCTATTTGGAATTGTGCTTTAAGCAGACATTTCTCATGTCTTCACTATTAGAAACCACATTATTATTATTATTATTATTTTTACTTTAAGAACCCTTTAAATTCAAATGTGCATGAAACATATTTCAAAGGTGGCAAAAATAGCTGAAATTAAATGCTTACTAAATTACTTGCAGACATCATCAAAGACCCTTTTCCATTTGATCTTGATCTAACATGAAACTGCTTTTCTAAGAATTCTTATTATCATAGGAGCAAATATAAACATATTTATTAATAGAGTTTTATTCAAGTATCAGTAGAATGTTATATATTATCGTTTTCAATTGCCCTTTTTCATTTACAGAGAAATTAAGGAGCAGAGAGTTGGACAGCACGTTTGTGTCCCACTGTGGGATAGTGGCAGAGAGGATTGTGCACAGGCACCAGAATTGGGAGTCTAGGAGAGCTTTCACATATTGAAGTTGTCCTTTAAATGTGCAAGGGGATCTGGAGTAAGGAAACTAAAGTGGGGGGCTGCTATCATAGGGTAACATAAACTGAGTGGCTTAAAACAACAGAAATGTATTGTCTCACAATCAGGAGGCCAGAAACCTGACATCAAAGCGTCAGCAGGGCCACACTCCCTGCAAAGGCTCCAGGGGACAATCTGGCCTTGCCTCCTTCCGCTCCTGGTAGCTTCTGGCACTCTTAGCTGGTAGCTGCATCTTGCCAATCTCTGCATCCATCCTCGTGACCTCCTTCCCTCTGTGTTTCTGTTTTTATTCTTCTGTACCTTCTCTTTTCTTCTAAGAACTTTAGTCACTGGATTTAGGGCTAATCTTCATCTAACATTACTTCATCTTAATTTCATCTGTAAAGACCGTATGTCCAAATAAGGTCACATGCTGAGGTGACATGAATTTTGGGAGGACACTGCTCAACCTAGTCCAGTAGCAAATGACCACCTTGAAGAAGAAAGCAACTGGAAAGATGGGGTTCTGAGAGTGTCCACGATGAGGATGGCACAGATTAAACTGCTGATTCAGCTTGCATTTACAAAATACCACTTTGGAAAATAAATAGACAAAAATCCACAAGATTTTAAGCATCTTTAATTACAAAGGAAACACTTTTCTACTGTAAAGATAAATAAATGAATAAAACAAGAAGGAATTGTGGGGAAATGGTCAATGCTCTACTGTTGGGTAGAGCAGGTCACTCCAGATGTGACAACAAAGGAAGGTATCCAGGTCACACTGATTCTGTCCGCACTCGGGAGCCTGGGGGGCAGGATGTGTGGGGAGCCCGCTGTGTTTTACTTAGAAATGCACTTAATTAAGTGATATTAAATAATTTAAGCCTACACAGCAAAAGAGCAAAAGTGCTTGTTAAAACTTAAGAAGGAAGAATGAATGAATGAATGAATGAATGAATGAACACATTCTACATCAACACTTCAAATACTTGAACAAAACTGGACTGTGCGAAATCCTACTTAATTAACATTCATTGGGCATCTTACCCTGTGCCTAGCACTAGGCTGGTGTCATCCCCACACATGACCACATTGAATCTTTCCAAGTAGAAGCTAACATCCCAGTTTTAGATAAAAGAGGAAACTGAGACTCAGAGGGGCCCTGTGGTCTTGCCAAGGTCACGGCTACTATCTACGTACACATGCATGTGCTTGTCACACAGGTCAGTGTGCAGTGGCGCCCTTCACATGCAAACAGGAGACCATCCCTGAAGTCCTCACCTCTCCTGGAACTTCCTACATCACCTGGTTCCTAGACATATTTCCTTGTTTGAGTGTCTTAGTTGTCTTAGAAGTAGTGATAACTAAAATAAAGGCTTAAAATAGGAAATATTTTTCCTGACTGCTTGGACTTGGGGTTATTTATTATTATTATTATTATTATTATTATTATTAGTCACAACTCTTTTAAAGAAAGCATATACAACTTTCTACTCTGCAGTAGGAGTGATCAACCAAAATCCCAAAGTGATTTGCTTCCAAACATCGTTTATCCCTGATCTTTCCCGACTTCTCATTCTTACCTGCTTGTTAATTGAGCTTGAGTTGCCATGTGAAGGGGCTAAATTCTGAATAGACGGCCTCTTTGTCTTGACATGTGGCCTGGGCAAATAAGAGAGAAGCAATATAGCTTAATCAGGTGGTACCTGCCCAAAGCCAGCGTCAGATGCAGCCTGCCTTTGTCGCTGAATGCCGTTGATCAAGAATGGCAGTTGGGAAGATTTGTTCAGGCGTCAGAGTTCTTTTCTACTCTATTTGAAAATAGGGCCATACTTCTTGTGCAATGCAAGCTACCATGCCTCGACAATGACATTTGGGGGGGACAGCTTCCGACATATCATATTTATACTAAATCAAATCCTGTTCTCTCCAATTTCCCCAGGAGAGCTATCATTAGCAACACTTAATGACCAGCTTGAGGCGAAACCCAAGGTTTTCTCACCTCAAAACGTCATAACCTGTAGCAGTGACTGGCTGAGAAGAGATTAGCACAATTATAAAATGCAGTCCTTGCCCCGATGGCAGCGGGGCGGGGATGGCATCACCCTTCCTGAGTTGACAAGCGATGTGAACGGACATTTGGCTCGATGCATCTGACTGTGGCTCTTTCTGTTCTGTCTCTGTCTGTCTGCGAGCCATCTGAAGGTGCCCTGCCATTGATATTTTATTCTCTTCATTTAAAATAAGAAAGACATTCTTTAAATTTGCCTCATTCTAGGAGTATCTTGCCACTGAATAGTTATATAATATCACATTGCTATATGCAAAGTAATGTCCCTTAGAAGGTGGAATTTTTTTAACAGGCTGAAAATATCAAATATGCAGTTTCAGATAAGGAAATGTTTTTCCTTGAAAGGTTGGCGAGTGATCTGTGCTGCTCACATTCTAGAATGGAAGCCAAGAAGAGAGCTTCGCATTTAAAAGAAAATTTGTACTTAAAAAAAAAAAAAAGAAGAACAAATGTTATGAAGAAAACTGGGTAAAATAAACTATCATTTCCTAATCTCTTGAATTTCCTATAAGAGAGCATGCCCATATGAATTTGCCAAAAGTATTTTTAAAGAACTATCCAAACACGTTTTGCTTCAATAGTCCTCTTACTACTTCACCCAGGTGGAAACTCAAGGACCCTGAGTTTGTTATAATTAGTGGACATAAACCATTTCAATTACTGCTGTATATGGAGCAGCCATATGAGCAAGACATCCAGGACAGTGCAGAAAGGAAAAGGTGCTGACACAGAGAGGGACTCACAGACATCTTGTGGCAAGTAACCCTGGCTGTGACATCAGGGCTTCGAAACGAGTGCTTGTCCTTCGAGCATGCCCTGGTCCAGCTCTGGGGATGCGGGGCCCTTGCAGCTCTCCTAATCAAGACTGGCATCTTTATTCCAAGATTGAAGTCAAGTAAACAGGAGGGGCTGTGCTGCGGGTGGGTAGGGGGCAGGTCTGTCTTGTTCTCAGGAGCTCTTTGTAGACTCGGAATACCAGCTCCCATGGACAGACCCAGGAGCTGCAGCTTTGATCACACGGGATGAAGTCAGTCCTGAGGTCTGCCTGGGACCGACCCACTGCTGGATCCCTGTGACCACCCTCCAGGCTGCATTGCCAATGAAGACTCCTCGGGGGAGGCCACGGTCCAGGTGTGGTTCCCAGCCACAACAGTCTCTTCTGCAGAGAACGGGGCTGCAAGTGAGGTTGGGGTTCCTCTGACTGGTCCACCTTCCATACCTGTGAGGTTCTTGGGCATTTACAAGGCAATCCTGGGAGGCTGTCAGATTCCCAGCTTCCAAAGACAGGAGGCCCCCCGACTCAGCGAGGCTGCCCTTCTTGCTAATCAGCGGTTCAGGCAAACCAGGGGTGTGGGGCGTGGGGAGGCCAGGAGCATCACTTCAGTCTGCTCCAGGTGTGAGGTTTGGAGCTTGTTAGGTGACCATTCCTTGCCTTACTTCCCCAAGGGCAGAGAGGAGGGAATACCATCTTCAGAGTGTGACAAGGCCGCTAAGTGAGCTCAGACAAGCAAGAGCCAAGAAGCGCCTGGGGTCCAGCTTTCCAGGGAGTGGGGCCGTGGTCGCCTGCCTGTGGGCCTGTGCTCACCCGCGGGCCTCCACAGCACTGCTGGAGGGCTATGTCTGTGCCGCTGTCTCCCTGCACACCAACCTCAGCTTGAGAGGCGGAGCCTCGTCTCAACCCCAGTCAGGGCCTAGTGAGCAAAGGCCAAAGTCAGATTCCCACAGTGCAAGCACAATGTTATCCCGCTTAGCGAGGTAGCCATAAAGTCCTGCTCACGTGTTCCAGCTTCCTGATCTCTCTCCCTTCTGGGTCTCAGTCTAAGCAGTCCCCTCACCTGGGATGACCTTCCCCAAACAGGGCTCATCTTTAGAAATCAGCTTAAACGGAGGCCTCCACCAGGAAATGCATCAGACCGCACCTCCCCCAACCCACCCATCTCTTGCCACCAAATACCTTTCCAGGCAGTTTGTCCGCATTTACACATGTCCATGGGTCCTTGTTCAAACCCACTTCCCGTTTCATGGTAAGAATCAATTTACTCCTCTGTCAATCTCCACCAAAATGGAACCATTATTGCTCACCTGTGTCTTTGTCAGGTGGACCCCCTGGTCAGCCCAAAGCAAGTCCTAACACTTGGCCACCCAAGGGATAAATGTTATCAGGCAGGACTTGTCTGACCAGGGCTTGGCCTTACCTGGCCCACATGTTTCAAAGCAAGGAGGGTCCTGTGTGAGCCTGGTCACCCCACTCGGTCACAACCAAGTGGCGGCTGGCTCCTCCAGGAGGAAGCAAGAAGGCGCCCCTGACTCTGGCATCTGCATATGTTGAACCCCCAAAACCATTGATTATTTTAATCAGGCTCAATTTATCTTTGAAAGAGACATTTTAAAAAGCAAAAGAGCTTAAACAAACATGAAAGTAATCTAATTCAGACATAAACATGAAAGTTAATGAGATTACCCTGAATTGATCCAAATATTACTTAAAATAATTAGAAATGATTTTTGATGTGTGCCATTTCAGTCAGGACACTCTTATGTTACATTAGGAAGCCAATGGATCATTGCTTTTTATATGTTCTTGTTCTTTATGACCTTCAAAAAAGTATCAGTGTTGGCAGCCTGTCAATTAAGACTTCTACAAATGCTGAATGGATATTCTGCATGTCTATTACTCTTCCTTCATATTATCTTTATGTTGAAATCATGCGTTTGTCTGGCTTGAATTAATTGCTTTCTCCTGACATAAATTCACAGATATATCTATATCTATATAAATATCTATATCTATATCTCTGTATCTCTATATCTCTCTCTCTATGTGTGTGTGTATATATGTATATATGTATGTATATATACACATATATACATACACATATATATGTGTATATACATATATATGTGTACATACATATACACACACACACACATATATATACATACACACACACACACACACACATACACACACATATAAAACTCCTGAGAGGAGAAATATTTGGTTTTGATTTTTTTTCAATTCTATAGCAAAAACATATGAAAAGAAACCTGTTACTCCTTTTTGAAGGTTGTAGGTTGTACTTCCACATAAATATGAAGGATCAGAGACCTCAAAGGTAAACATTTCCTGGGTCTACTGTATCTCTAGGCCAAAGCCAAGGCTAGTGGGCCCTGACAGATACAAGTTTTGGTTTTGTTTTTGAAAGAACTCAAACTCTGGCAGTCTTTAAGGTTAGAAGCAGTTATCATTGCTAAAAGGGTTGCACTGAGTCAAAACTAGAGTTTCCTGTGACATCTTATAAATACCTAAAGTTGCCCTGAGAACTCTGCATTCAGCTTTTCCACTGGGAAAAAAACACTGTCAAAACTGCCAGCGTACGGTGTAGCTCAGACTGTTTATAATCAAAACAAACGTTTGAAAGAAAATGTATTTGAAGTTGAATGAAGCATCTTACTGATGTGTTAGGGTTGCAGAAAACTATTTGGTTATTATTTTTTTCCTGCATCCAACTGAAAAGCAGTGTTTTAGTACTCAGTGTTTAGTACTCACCTTCATGGTACTAAACATTGAAGTCAAAGAAATAATGACATCATAATTAGTGTGTTCATTTTCTTTTCAGAGAATATGAACAAATTAGACAGAACAAATAATGGGAACATGAAACTTAAAAGTTAATGTGACAAACAAAAAATATTGGATATAGTATTAGACATAGCAGTAAAGTATATTGCACATATCAGGTAAAAGAAGAGATTTCATTTTTCTCATACGAGATTTACAAATCACAATATAACAGCTAATCACACTTGTTATTTTTCACTTTACTGTTAGCTTGAGTAGCTCAAATCTACGTTCTTCACATCTTCATGAAGACATACGCTACTGGGACGGACATACAGGAGAAGATAAACCTCTGTTTGAAAGTATTACTCATCATTAAAAGCTAGCCTAAGAATCATATTTATACTCCTCCAAACTAATTTCAAATGACACAATTTTTATCAGAAAATAAGCTAGAAGAATAAGCCTAAATGTAACTGAAAACAATAGGTTTTCCAGATACAAAATTTTAATAAACAATACACAAATGTCAAGAAAATGTCTACTATAATGACCTAGAAAGCTTTAATGAAGATAATCAGTCAGTCTTCCTTTATCTCTTTTGAGGATTATATGTTGTAAAATACCCTTTGAATCTTTACAAATCCTTACAGCTTGATTTTGTTAATTCCTTTACTCCTTAACTTGCAGTACTTTGGTTTATAATTCGCCCATTGACAGAGAGGTCAATGAATAATTAATTGGAATGTCTTTTGTGGGATTGGGAAGCAGGAATAGCCTTCCCCTTAGACTGGTGCTTCATTTGCCTCCTGAATGTGTCTGTACATTCCGTTCCAGGACAGATCCCGGGAGGGGACGACCAAATCCTTCTCTTCCAGAAACCAGAATTCCCAGCAAACAGGTAAACCCACAGTCATAGCAAAAACACAGTTCTAAACACTTCCATGAAATATAACTTTGTCCTTTTGTATTTCCTGGCTCCCCTGCATTTTCATAATCTTTATGTACATATATATATGTATATATATATGTGTGTGTGTGTGTGTGTGTGTGTGTGTATACATACATATATATAATATATAATTCTTTAAAGAGGTGTGTGCAGGATAAAATGGTAAGGGGTACCAAAGAATAACATGTACTTTTCCTCTCATTTCTGAGGGGGGAAATAGTATATTGTTGGCAAGTCAATTCCCCATCTGTCTCATTTTTTTAATCAGCTTTATCGATATGTAATTTAGACATACTAAAAGCCATTCATGTTAGAGAAAATAATACAATGCTTTCTCTTCACCACCACCCATCATGATACAGAATAGTGCCCACTCTAAAATGTCTCCTGTGCCACTTTGTAGCTGATTCTCTTTCTCACGTCAACCTTTGGTAGCTGGCAATCTGCTTCTGTCACCATGACTTTAGTGTTTCTGGAAGTTCATGGAAACAAATCATACAGTATATTTTCTTCTATTGCACTGAATAGTTGCACTGCACATTGAGGGGCCAGTCTGACATTTTGCATATTGGGTAGTAGTCCTTATGACTTATTGTGTAAAGTGAAGATTTCTTTGAAGTCAACCGTTTTTCAAATGCAAGATTTCTAAAGTATTTACCAGTCTTTATTCTATTCTGTTTCCTATGTGATATACACTTAGATGTCCTTATCACTTAGCTAAACCTCATTAGCTCTCAGGACATGATATATTCAATCTAGCTGCTGAAACAACTTTCACTGACCAGATTCTGGACTGTAGGTGATTCCTATCATTGATCTTTGGTAATTATTGTTTTCATTCAACTCAACATGGCAGAAGCCCATGATGACCAAAGCAGTGAGGAAGAATCTGGGTTTTTAATCTTCTCAAATCCTAGTTGGTCTGATGGCATTGGACCCAGAGAGTTCAGGAGCTATTTTTGGAAGGCAGAAAGAATGATTAGCCCTTATTTTGCAAGTAATTCGTGTACCAACAGGACAATCCTGGAATGCTGGGTGCTTACTCTGAGCTCAGAGATCATGAGGGAGACATCAATAGTATAGGAAGACTTTTTATGATGTGAAAGATCATCAGTTTACAAACAGTCCTTCATCAGATGCCTAGTATGTCCATGTCCAATAGACAGACTATGACTTTATGACAACATTTTATCATAACTTTTAGGTAGTATTTGACAAATTAGTCAATGTAGGCATTGTTTCTATCAATATTAAATAGCAAAAGATACAAAACTTTGGCACTTACTTTTGAGGTTCTAGTGACACAAGGAAATTATAACAAAGTGGAGACATTAAAAATATCCCTGCTGCAATAAATAAAAGAGAGATGAAGAATACGTGCTGTAATTGGAAATGGGCTCACTTTCCAAGGAAATATGAAAAAAGGCAAAACAAAAATAAACAGGTCCTTGACATGTGGTAATTGGAGTTGTCATATTTCATTCCATGTAATTAATGGCTAGACCCATTTTCTACAATTGTATTGTTTAATCATAAAAGTAAATACAAATAATTACAAAGTTAAACAGATATTCTTAGATGTGCTGTTGGCAAAGCACTACAATAGATCAAATTATATTTTGAAGATAGTTTCTGTCATTTCAAATTACTATGAAGCAGCCCTGTCGCCATTAATGATGAAAATAACCAAGATATTGCAATAATTGGTTACTTCTATTGTTTAATTTTATGATGTTTGATTGTAAACAAAAAGAAAGTGCCTTTTCCTATCTAGTTGAAAAGTACATATCACCCACCTTTCAGAAAATTTATAGTAGAGAACCTGAAGAAAGATGTACTATTTTGGAGGCCAGTGATTTTCCTACAGGTGAGAATGATATAGCCCTGCAAATAGCTCACAGAAATCTCCTTGCACAAATAAATCATAAACATTTCCATGCGTAACGCAAGTGCTTTGCCTCCAGAGTAGTTCCTACAATAATGGGGCCCATTGTTTCCATGCTAAATTAGATACTTAGCAAAATAACCATTATATGTTGAAATGATGTTTTTATTCCTAACAAAATATGAAAAATACAATATGTTCCTGCACCAAAGGTCTGGATTCTATGGTTGGTCCCCATCTCCAGATCTAATATCAGGGACCAGAAATATCAATTATAGTCATTCCATCTCCTCCAACAAGAAGTGTTACCAGGAGTGTAGACACATCTAGAACCCCTGTATATCTTTCCTATAAATTCTACATTCACATTCAAAGCCCACGTTTAGTCTCCAGGCATGGCAAGCTCAAGTTTATGTAGCACTCTAGACTGTGGTCCATAGGACGATGGCCACAGGAGCCTCACCTGTATTAGTCTCAGCCTGCCATGACAAAATACCATAGTCTGGAGGGCTTAAACTACAGGTGGCATTGTCTCACAGTTCTAGAAGCCAGACCTTGTAGATCAAGGTTATACCCAATTTGATTTTTGGTGAGGACTCTCTTCCTGGCTTTCAGATGGCTGCCTCCTTGCTATATCCTTACATGGCCTTTTCTTAGTGCATGAAAATGGAGAGAGAGAGAGAGAGAGAGAGAGAGAGAGAGAGAGAGAGAGAGAGAACGCTCTGGTGTCTCTCCTTGTAAGAAGGATTCTATTCCTACTCAGTATTCCTATTGAATCACTTATGACCTAATTCAGTTCATTACTTCCCTAAAGGCCCCTCTCCAAATATAGCTACTCTAGGGGTTAGAGCTTCAATATGCGAATTTGGAGGGAACGCAAACATTCAATCCATAACATTTTGTCCTAATGTTCATGACCTTCTGTCATGCACAATACATTAATTTCATCTCAAAGGCCTCAAAGTTTTAAGTCACTGACTAGGATTGACTCTGAAGTCTCAAGTCCAAACTCTCATCTGAAAATCATAGATATGGGTGAGACTCTAGGTATGATGTATCCTTTTGGCAAAATTCCTCTCCAGCAGTGAATCTATGAAACCAGAAAAGTTATGTGCTTCCAAAATACAGTGGCAGGAGAAGCACAACATCCTCTTCGAAAAGGGAGAAATCGAAATGAAGACAGGGATAGTAGGTACCAAGCAAGTCCAAAACCCAACAAGGCAGATTCCATTCAAGCTTTAAGCTCAAGAATAATTCTCTCTGGCCTAATGCTCAACTTCCAACCCCAGACCCACTGGGGCAACAGTACCACTCTCCTTGCCCTAGGAGGGGTGATGCTTGGAAGTCCCATGCCCTGAGGGTCTGGGTAGGAGTATTCCCGCCCACTGAAACTAAACAGCAGCCCCAAGCTTTAAAACCAATGAGTAACCATCTCTGCTCCCTTGACCAGTAGTGGAAATGGCAGGACATTAATGATCTCTGAGTTTCCTTCTAGGCTATTTTTTCTTTTCTTAAAGAATAACACAAATACATAGCTAAATGAATCTATCGTCTCATAGTATAGAATCCCAGAAGTACAAAAGCCTTCCTTTATTTTATCCCATTTTAGTTCAAACTGGCAGTGCCTCTGTGGGTATAATCCCAACTCTATTTTTTATCCCAGTTGAGATCACTGATTAAATTCATTAATAGTATCCATAATCTTGACATGAAATGTTTGTTCAGCCACACCCTTAGTGTTCTCTTTAGAACAAACTTCCTCAGTTTTTGCAATGTAGATAGGCTGAGAATTTTATTCAAAACCTTCAAGTTCTAGTTCTTTGTGCCTAACAATTCCTTTAATTTACCTTGCTCTTCTTGTGTTTTATTATAAGTGTTCAAGAGAAACCAAGCTGCTTCTTTAAATATTTGCTCAGAGATCTCCTCAGCTTTGTTACTCACAATGTCTTCCTTTCACAAAACTCTAGAACAAAATTTAATCAACCTGTTTGCCACTTTATAACAAGGATTGCCTTTTCTCCAGTCTCCAATAAGTTGTTCCTTATTTCCATCTGATACTTCACCAGAATGATATTTAACATTCATATTTCTACCAATATTCTGGTCAAAGAAATCTAGGCTTTTTGTAGCATGCACCTCAAATCTTTCCAGCCTTTACCCATTACTCAAAGCTACTTTCACAGGTGATGGTATTGGTTACATCAGCATCACTCTTGTCGGGAAGAAAATTTGTATTAATCAGGGTTCTCCAGAGAAATAGAGATAGATAGATCGATGATGATGATAGATACATAGATAGATAGATAGATAGATAGATAGATAGATAGATAGATAGATAGATAGACAAATAAGTAGATAATTTGTTATAAAGAATGGAATTGCCTCATGTGATTGTGGAAACTGATAAATCTCAAGATCGGCAGTTGGCAGATTGGAGAATCAGGAGAGCTGATGGTGTCACTCTAGTCTAGCTTGCAGGCTCAAGACCCAGGAAAATCTCATATATAAGTCCAACGCAGTAAAACAAAACTGATGTCTCAACTCAAAGGCAGTTAGAGAGGAGGAATTCCCTCTTATTGGGGAAGAGTTAGCATTTTTGTTCTACTCTGGTCTTTTGGGCTTCAGCTGAATGGATGAGGCCCACCCACAACTTAGGAAGGGCAATCTGCTCAGTGAATCAATTTGAATGTTAAACTCATCCAAAAACACCCACACAGAAATGCACAAAATAATGTTTAATTAAATATCTGGCACTCTATGATCCAGTCAAGTTGACTCATAAAATTAACTATTACAGTGTCTCCACCAGACCCAACAGCTGAGGCTGAACAGGGAACAACCCAACACCTCAGGAGCTCAGAGTACTATCTTCTACTTCACCATGTTACTAATCTACAATTTAGTCCTAGCTGCATGCACCAAGAAAATAAGTTCAGTACTTTTGATTGAACATGTTCGAGATATTTTTATGTTTACTTCTCGAAAGAAGTGAATTAAAGTTTAAAATTCACATTCAAATGTAAATTTTAGATAAGCAATACATTTATACTTAGTATAAGTATGTTCTGTTCACTATTTGGAACATGGTTATTGTTTATCTGAAATTTAAATTTACCTGAGTGTCCCATATTTTTATTTGATAAAAATGCAAACCTTGTTTTATTTTTGCATGCTATTTTAGAAAACTACTATTGTTTCACGTAGTATTTTTATGTGAGTTAGATAAGAGGGAAAAGAGTGAATTTTTAAGAGACTATTTACAAAATGAGGACTTAGGTACAAAAGAAACCTTAGTAAAAGAAATCGATTTAAGCACATTAACTGCATGGAGTATATTCACAATATAAATGCACAGAAATATTTCTAAAATGAAAAAACAACAACAACAACATAACACATTTAATAGTCAAAGATACCCTGAAATATATTTAAATAGACCTTTAAAATAAAATTATTAAGCAACACAAATATTACAAAATATCAGACATTTATAGCTGGAATAAATTTAAGAGATTATATAGTATTACGACCCATTATGTGAAGAGAAACTGAGGCTCAGAAAAATCAGGAGAGCAAAATTAAAACTAGTACCCCCCAAAAAATAGTACCCACAAAACCATTCAGATTTTAAATAGACAATCCTTTGATAACTTCTACCTTTTTTGAAATTAGATTGGCAATCCTATATCTGTGATATCAATTATACACTTGTTTTATAAAACTATATGCCTATTTTATTTTCTCTAAGCACAGTAATTTATAAATGTAAGATTCTGCTGTATCAGTAGCCTGCGTAATTCAAATGTCTACATTTTTGGTCCATGACCATTGATTCATTTCAGAAGCTTTCTTTCTATAGTCTTTCTTAGTGGCAGTCATTGCTCTCCACCCTGGGTGACCCTTGACACAAATTTGGGGGGAAAATCTTTAGACTAAGTCCCAAAGGAACCATTCATCCTAATGCATCTAATTACTACCTAGAAAATGTGAGTGACATTATGCAGAAATTAAAATGAAAACCAACCTATGCAATGATTCAGTTCAGTGATTTCCTAATTGTATTTGGTCAAAATGTAAATATTTTCTAGGAAGAAATTTGGAAACTATGACATTTTGTGGAAAAATAAATCAGATAAACACAGATGGTCTCATCATCACTTCATATAGTAATGTGTCTCTTGGCTGCTTTATTTACACCCCGAACCTATAGGGATTTCTATATATTTTTTCCAGGTTAATAACATACCTCTAAATTAGGTATGTTTTTCTTCATGGTACCTAAATAGATGAATACATAAATAAAAAGTCACTCAAATTGGTGTTTGGCATCGTAAAAATGAAGAGCTGATGTGCTTAAACATGAAGCTTTCATCTTATTGCTGGAATACCGTGTAGGTGTACTGTTAGTACCTTTATAAGTGAATACTATCGTGAATTGGATTTGCTGATTTTCCTGCACAAAAAAAGTAATATAGTAAAATAGAAGCTTTCTTGACAATCCTCCTCATCATTATATGTTTTCCAGTAGGAAGATTTGAAATAAGGTGGTAAATAAGAGGATATATTATTAACCTGAACATCTTGTTTTTTAATGAAAATCTTAATGGCCAATTTGTTAAGTTGAGGCTATTTAATACATCCTTATAATATCTTTGTCTTTATCTCAAATTATAAATATTTCCATGGGCATATTCATAGGCAAGCACACATATCCCTTAACAATGCCCAGATAGTCCATTTGATCTCCTCAAATTATTCCAAGACTAATGTGAGAAGTTGGAGTAGGAGGCGGTCCAGTCTCCAGCCACACGGCATCTGATCCTGTGCAGCACCCTTGTTAATAAATGAAGAGACTCCAGTTTCATTTCTTCATCAGATCTCGGTGTTTGCTCCACACGCCTCTACCCAGAGTCAGCTAGGTTTGACTTTTATTACCTTCAGGCCTCGGGGCCAGCTGATATCCAATTAAGTTAAGAGAAAATCAAAGCCAGCTGACTCTGGGACAGCAAGCTGCTTGGCTTGTGTTTTCTAAAGAATCTTTCACAATTATTCACTTATGTATTCATTCTGCAAATATGTGTGAGTCCCTCTCATATGACAGGCATCATTCAAGACCTTTGGGATATATCAGTGAACAAAATGGGGGAAGATTTCTGCCCTCAGTGAGTTTGCATTCTCCTGGAGAGCTCAGATCATCAACAATAATATAATAATTTTTTTAAAAAAAGCAAACACTATATTGTGTTTCAAGGTGATAAGCATCATGGAGAAATTGAGCACAAGAGTACAGGGAGTAGGGCAAGAATATGCTTGCAATCTAAAGTAAGATGGGTGGGGTAGGCCTCATGGAGAAAGAGGGATTTGAAGTAGGTGAGGGAATTTACCAGGAAGCTGCCTGGGAGAGAAGATCCCCATGGAAGAAATGGTCAGAGGGAGGAACTGAATGTGTCACACTTGAGGAGCCCCAAAGAGGTCAGTTTTGCTAGGACACCGTGAGCCAGGAAAAGTAGCAGAGAGTTAGGACATGGGGCCCATTGGAGGGAACTCAAGGGAAAGCTGTTGCATTATTTGAATAAAGATGAGCCATGGTCTGAATCATACTGTAATAGACCCACTCTGGATACCACCTTGAGAGTAGCTCCTAAGGGCAAGGCAGGAGCCAGGAGAACATAAGAGAAGACTAACAGAATAATCCAGGCAAAATGTGATGGAGACTCAGACTAGGGTCATGGCTGTGGAGGGCCAGAGCAACAGGTGGCTTCTAAATATATTTTAAAGGGAGACCCAACAAGATTCCTTAAAGCCCTGTGTGGAGAATGTATAAGGAAACATGGCCTCAGGGATGGGTTCAGGAGTGTAGGTCTGGGAGGATGTTAGAATTTTGAGTGTTTGTCATCCTTTCTTGACCCTGATTCCTTCAGTTTCTATGAATCTCTCTGCTGACCTTAGGCCTTTCCCATTACTTTTCTCATATTTCTGGTGGCTATTTGTAGGACTCTGCCCTGTATGCTCACTGGACCCTGCTTCCATGACCTTCAGGACCACCTTTGCTTTCCTTATCCACTTCTTTACTAGTCACTTAGTCTCTTAGACAAGTGTGTTACTGAACTGGATTGATGGCCACTTCCTGCATTTTATATGCAGAGGGCTTTGTGTGCTACTATTTTTGCAAACTCTAGAAAACTCGCATGGATTTCTAGGCATCTTCTGCATGGCATGTGCCATATGGAAAATAAAATATTTATTTACAAGGATCTTTCAGAATCCTTGTTACAAAACAGAGCCCTGTATTTGACACAATTCTTCTTCTAATATGTATTCTGAGAGTCTCTGGTCCAGCTATATACCTTTTCCAAGGAAGTTTCAGAGTATTATTGTTTATTCTTTATCCAAAGCCAAACCTGCTGTTAGAAAAATGAAAGTATAGCTTCTTTCAACCAATTAGCCAATTGTCCAATCTACATTATGCTAAGAACTCATTCCACTGGCACTTTCTACGGAAGCTGTACTTATACAGTGCCAAAATCACCATTATGGCCAATCAACTGATTGACCCATCAGTCAAGCCAGACATTTGGTTAAGATGCTCGACAGAGAGACAGAACCCACAGTTTTGAGGGTACATGGAAATAATCTTGGGGTTCTCTCCATTTTTTCAAATACTAGCGGTGGTCCCAATCCTGGATGGAATAATGGCTGTTGGCTGCAGTCCCACTGCTGCTAAGCTCAAGCTACTCCTCAGGCTTAAACAACTGAGAAGAGTAAAGTAGAGATGGTGCCAAAACAATGAGTGTGGCTTTTATTTAACTTTAGTGTTGCTGCACCCCTGCATCAAAGGGGGAATCAAGTCTTTGTCCATGATAATTGGGTTAGAGAGATTGTCTATAAGCATTCATTTTGCACCGTAATTGCTTTCTTTCTTTCATATATACATATATATATATATATATATATATATATATATATATATATATATATATATATATATATATATATATGTATTAGTGAGTTTCTCATCACCGTTGTCATTAAGTCTTTCTGTTTTAAGGAAATCCCATTTGTGTCGACTGGTCCGCAGCCTTTTTTGGACTTTTTGGACTTAAGCTTCCTCATAGGTGACTCTGTTACCAAAATTAAGCTGTCGAAGGCATTCTTTGCAAAACTCAGTTCATAACTGGAGCTGACCAGAATGTGGCCTCTTGTAGTATGTGTCTCTCATTTGCTTGGCCTGTTTTGGGGCAGCAGAATGATATTATTGTGGCTGACAGAGTTCAAATACAAACACAATCTAATATTTATTCTTCAAACTGTAAACTTAGTACGGTTAAGAAGCTGTAGGCAATGATGAGCTGCTCTCACTGTGCTCATTCTCACCTGTAATTCTTCCTGATGGCACTGATTTGTCGTGTTGCTGTAATTGTTTTGCTCTGTTTGGATGATGATGATGATTTGTTTTGTTTTAAAAAGATCTGAAGAATTTTCAGCTAAATGTTATTTTGTCTTAGAAATATGGCTTAGTCATATTTCAGATAAATTGCCATTTATCTGAGACCATTTCAGATAAATTGCCACAGTGTGCCAACAAAATAATAAATAAATAAATACTTTTTTTGTTAAAGGTCATAGCAGGTTTTAATTACTCTCCTAAGGAAATGGCATAAGTGACAAGAAGATAACCCTACACTTAACAATAATTACAATAATGTCTGATGTTAAACTCGGGCTTTAAAACTTTCCATCTCCTTCACACACTGTTTCACTAGGATGATCACAAAGATCATCTGAGATCATTGAAGAGAGAAGATACCTCTCTCTGTGATCAAATGGGGACTGAGGGAGGCTCTGCGGCTGCACTGGTACCTCCGTTGCCCACACACAAGGCCGTCACTTGCCACCGGCAATTGTGAGCATCTCTCCCCTGCGTGACAGCCACAAAAAAATTATTTTGCCCACTTGTGTGCATTTAATAAGTTACAAAATGTGTTAGTTAACTAAAAAAAAGAAAAAATGTATTCGTTCAAATATTTGGACCCTGCTTGGATATTGACCCAGGTCCAGACATTCGGTTTTCTAAGCTATAGGAACACATGGACCGCGCATCACTCTGCACATGTGCAATTTGATTTGACAGACTGTATAATTCTATAAGAAGTATGGCGAGGTGTGTGATGGTTCGTTTTATTCCTTCAAAACAAATGAAGGACAGACTCGCCTCTCTCCAACCCAACTCATTGTGTTTGCAAAGTTTTCTAGAGCCTTCAGGTTTTGTTCTAAAACCGATTTTTGTTTATGGGACACCCTATGTAACTGCATGTTATGAATTACTCTACGAAGATCCTTAGGTGCTTTCTACTAGAAACTGAGATGGCTTTGCCTTTCTCAGCAAACAAGCGGAGGTTATAACTTGCACACAATCTTCAAGTCTTGTGATTTTGGGTGGGAGATGCATTATGTCTTATTTATAAGGCATTCCAAAGGGACTTCCACTGGGTCCTTCACAGAGACTGGGCAACGCTGAAAACCAGAAAACACAAAATATCCACCATCGAACGTTTCAATTTCTCACATATGGTAATCTGATACAACTAGTACCATCTACTTGACCAGGTCATTTACAAAAGTCTTACACTCTTGAATAGGTTCCAGTGCAATCATTTCTTTCCTCATGCTTCATAACTGCTTACCTAGCGGAACGTGCTTTCTGTGTATTTGTCAGGAGAATATTAACATTTTACTTTACGATTTCCACCACCTTCCTAATCATTACTTCTTGTTATTCCTGTTTAGTATAATATCACCTCTGAGCATAAGAAATGAAACGGGGTTTAGGAAAAAAAAAAGAAAATCCTGTATTATATCATCATCTGGGGAGTGTGATGGCTTCTGCTGTGTTAATTTACACTAAAATCCATGACCCAGGAGCCTGATTGATTGCCAAGGGCAGAAATCCAGCCCCTGGCCTAGTTTGTTTTGTGAACTGTAGCCTCAGATATCACTGCAAGCCACAATAATATTGATTTGATATACACTAGATGGCTCTTTATGCTCTTTGGGAAATTTATTGTGCCGAGTCAGAACCCCGGCAGCCTGGAGAAGCCACTCTTTAAATTGAAGAGGGCTATCACGGTTTGACCCCTGGGCCACTCAGGTGACTGAGTGGCCTGGGCGAGGCTAGGTCGGAGCAGGCCCCGGGGACCAGCGCTCATCAGTTTTGAATGTCACGTCCCTTCAGAGGACCTGAGTTATTGCTAATAGGAACTTGCTAGGGTCTATGACATTTGGATGCCCTATAAGTTAAACATCATAACACTTTCTTCATGTCACAGTCTGTTAAATTATGGCTGAGCACAGCACCTCTGCTCTGGTCGCTTAGCATTCGTCTGCTGCACAATGCGAGACGACCTGCCTCCGAGGAGGTGGAAGATCAGCGCCGCTATTATCAGCCCAAGAGCGGCTACCGCACAGATCTCCCCGCACCTATAAATTAGTACTAGGCTTGTCATAGGAGCTCCAATTGTGGGAACATTGTTGCCATCTTGTTTCTGCACAATGCAAACCCAGTGGCCTTTGGCAATCCACACAATAAAAGTTAGGATGCAATTCAGGTCTTGATAGCTTTTACTATTTTTCTTGTGGGGAGCTGAGCTCGGGCTGGATTAAAGATAGCCAGAGAGACAAACATCACTCTTCATGGGCATCCTATGCATGAAATAGAAAAGAAATCATTTCTGTTAGAACAATTTGCAATCAGCTCTCCTCTAAAGAGGGCTGTTATGCTTATAATTTCTGATTTCTGCAGAAACACATTATCCCGTAACAGACCATTGTCCCAGTGGTAACAGATGACTTGATCTATCTCAATTGGCTTATTATGGCTAATTCCACCTTCTGAACTGCTGCGATACCCATGAGCATCATTTTACTCAAGTTCTGGAAACAGACTCCTGACTCTGGCAAATCACATTTCCAGGACAGAGCTTTCTAAAGCCAACCGGCAACTCTGTTGGAAATTTCCTAGTGCCAGGGACCGAAGACATGAAAATCTATAGCTGCACTCAACTTTTCCTAATAAATAGCTAGTTATATTTTATTGGAAACCAGCATGACCATCTATATTGAAAAGGATATTCCGAGTGGCTTAATAACAGGGTCCCAAGCAAATGGCACTAAGGGTGGCATGCAAATACCAAACAGGACAATTTTAAGTGAGACTCCATCAGGCTTGCCTTAATCTGCTTGTGTATTGTTCATATTAAACTGCCAAATTTCCTGAAAAATTCCAATAATTAAGTTTCCTTCTGAATGTCTTGAACAGCTATAATTATTCTATCTTAACTAGGTGGAGAAAGAAAGCGCTTAATTGAAAATAATAAAATAATGCATTAAGGCGATCATTAGTGGAAGTGGGAAATCAGCAGTTAATTTTGATGCGGGGGCTGGTGAAGCCTCACCACAGTGTGACATGCGGGCAGGACCTGTCTGCGAGAGCTGGGGGACATAGGTAAGACATACCTAGGGTTCTGGCCCCTGTGAGAGAAGGGAGTAGTCTTGTTGAGTTTGCCTCTGCATGTCTCAGTTTCCCTATTTACAAAATGAAATTAAAAATGAGCTGCAAATGGTACATGTGAACATGAAATGGGATGGGACATATAAAGGTCTAAGTCAGGTATAAACTCATTACTAATGATCAGGAGTGCAGTCCTGTATTCGTGAGATGGGGCTGGCATCATAAAGTACCACAGGCTGGGCGGCTTAAATAACAAAAATTAATTTTCTCACAAGTCAGGGATCAAGAGGGCAACAGGGTTGGTTTCTTCTGGGGCCTCTTTCTCTGACTCACGGATGGCCATCTTCTGCCTGCATCCTCAGATGGTCATCCCTCTGTGTGCACGCCTGTGTCCTAATCTCCTGTACTTAGATTGACACTGTCCTATTGGATTTGAACCCACCCAAATGACATCATTTCACCTGAATCCCTTTTTAAAGACCATAGATCCCAATGCAGTCACATTCTGAGTTCCTGGGAGCTGAGGACTCTAACATATGAATTTTGGGGGTTCACAGTTCAGTCCATATGAAGCCCTTTATGATGAAATATCACGTGACCACAGCCCATCATATCACAAACACATTGCTCATTTCTTATTTTTGTCTCACCTCCCTGATATTGCTGTTGATATTTTTCACATTACTCCTGTGTATTTTTAGAAGAAATTGAAAATATACATGGGCAAAAAGAGAAAATAGAGCAAATTGCATCTATAAATCTACCACTCAGGGAAAAACACTGTTAAAACTTTGAATCTTTCCCCTGGCATATATGCACACGTAAAGAGACTTTGAACAAAAATGGAATTATACCATTTAGAACCTGTTTTTCTTTTACTTAACAAATCATTAGCATAGGTCAGTGCCACTGCAAATAGAGCTACCTCACCGCGTATAACAAAAGCAGAGCATTTTACTGTATGGAGAAGCTGTGACTATTCATACAATCTCCTAATTTTAAACATTAAACATGGTTCCGTGATTAGCTCTCACCAACAATGCTAGGCACATATTTTCCCTTATGTCCATGTGAATGCTTTCAGTTATTCCCACAGGCCATTTCTCTGGGGTTTTAACTACACAAAGACAGGAAGCTGCCTATCCTAGAGAATGGCGCATGTCCTGGTATGGATTGGGCACCGACCCCACGTGATCTCTCTGCCAAGTGCCGGTCACTGCACCAGCCCAGATGAGCTTGGACTCAAGAAGGAAAAGTCTGACTAGGGAAAAACCGAGTCCTGCTGTCGGCTGGAGAGGGCTAACCTGCAGTGCTGTGGGGACACCTAGTAGGGGTAACTCAGGTTGTCACATCGTCACTCCAGGTCAGAATCCAGATTTGTCTGTCCCCAGGCCTAACTCTATTCAGAGGAATGTCAAAGACGCCCCCATAGTTATGTGCATGACGGGCAAGCTCGGTGGGTAACAGGTTAGAGTAGTGACACCTCACAAAGAGTAGGAGGCATCGAGATTCCACAGTTTCCTTTGAAACAACTATATACATGAAGGTAATAATTGGGATGGTAGATAATAATTGGAACATTTAGAAAGAGTCAGCTAGCACCTGTTTTCCCAGAGTGTGAAATATTTATAAAGACAATGTAATTTGTTAGTCTCCTGAAACACATCAAATAGTTATCCCCTCTGAGTTTTTGTTTTTACTTCACAATATCTGTTTGATTGAATTTCAATTGAAATGACTATACCAAATTTAGTGGGCACATCTTTTTTTCCAGTTCAATCAGCAATATTGTCTATTTATCACATCATGAGGAAGCAGTGGGTTTAAAAGGACAAGTCAGTGTCCAGAACCTGAGGCAAACTCAGAAATCCCCTTTTTATCAAGAATAACAGTAGTAGAAAGCAGTCACCATGCTTGAGCTACGAGAGGTGACATTTAAATACACTACATGCTAAACTGTCCCATTCAGTTCAAAGTAGCTCAAAAGGAAGTGGTTAGACAGTCACCAAGATTCCCTAAGGAATATGTATCCCCTAGGAGATTTCATTTTAAAGTGCTCTGTAATACAAGTGTTACTGTTATTCATTATTTTCTAAAATAATTAACACTTTTGAAGTCTTTTTCAATAGCTTTACGTTGAGGGTTTTGTTTTTGTTTTGTTTGATGAAGCCGTATAATTGAAAATAGAATTTGGAGACAGGTGCACATGAATGTCTCAAATAGGGCATTTCCATGCATTTCCAAGAATCTCCAATTCTTCATCTGTAAAGTGCCTACCTAGCATCTAACATCTAGATGCTAGGTAGAATTAAATGATTCATCTTGGTTTGGGTCTCTTGCATACAGTTCAACCTGTTCCTGACCTTCCTCTTCCTCAAACCTGCAATAAATGTAGACCAATAATAAAATCTACATAACTTGAAAAAATTTCTGTGAGTAGGGAGGGCAAGGAAAGATGCAAAGTGAGCTTGTCAGGTACATGAGGCAATGGGGAGTCCCTGAAGGAAAACCAGCTGGACACACTGGTATTTTGGAAGAGAAAACAAAAAAAAAGGATCAGTTGGATAAGGAGCTGAGGAAGGATGAGGCCAGAGCATGATCCAGGGAGGTTTCTTCTTCCTTGTGGGGAGAAATGTTGGCACCTTCAATCAAGACGACTCAGGGGACAGCCAGATTTGAGGTTTGTAGCAAGGCTTGTTTTTTGACAAGTAGAATTTAGTGTGGGGCTGACGACCTGGGTTTGAGATAAAGAAGGACCTGATGTTGGGATTTCCTACCTGACATGCAGGAGAGATTTTGGGGCAGCAAGTAGACGCTGGAGAATGTTCTCCATGTAAGTGAGTCTTTGAGTGGAAGCTGCCCCTTCAGTAGCATTTTTTTTACACAAAGACTGTTTTCTCCATGACTGCATTCAGCCTGTTGGTGTAGTTAGATGAAGGAGCTGTCACTTTCTTATGAAAAGTACAGTTGAGCTTGGAATCATTTTATGATTCAAGAATTTGACAAAATGATTCCATTTTTTAATAGATGCATGTAATTCCAGGGGAAGAGGTTCATTTCCCTATGTGTAATTAATAGAAAGTCTTGAAGCAGGAGGAGCCCTAAAATAGGAGATACGTTGGAAAGGAACATGAAGGGTTTGGAGCGCTCTGATTGGTGCTGGGCTAGACACGGGCTCCGTCTTGGCCCAGGAGATTTGCTCTTCATTGTGACAGCATGACCCACACCTCAAAGTTCCCTGATTAGAAAATCACTTGCAGCCCCTGGTAAAATGACAGGTTTTAAAGCCACTTCCCCAGAGATTCTCACTGAGCGAACCTCGAGGGAGGGGAATATTGCCAGGGGTTCTTGCAAGGCAGGAGCAGGAAACCTGGCCCTAGGCCGTGAAATAAGTCTCCAACTGTCCTGAATGTCAGAGCCACCTGGAGGGCTTGTTAAACAGAGTACTGGGCCCCACCTCCAATCTCTAGTTCAACCTGATTGTGTGCGGCCTGAGAATCTGCATATCTGAAATGCCACCAGATGCTGCTAAGGCCGCTGGTGCCACACGAGGACCACACTCTGAGAAGCACTGCCATCAGCCGTGATTTCAGTGAAATATAATGAATTGTTTGCCAGAGAACTCACCCATGCGGCAATAACCTCGATGCCTTTCCCCTCCAGTGGTCACCTGGGCCTTCTGTCTCCTCACTCTCCCCGCCCAACACTCAGAGCTCTCAGAATATGGACTCCGCTCCCTGCAGGGGAAAAGGAAAGGAGAAATGGACTCACGTTAAATCTTGAGGGAAGTCATAATTAACATACATCTCCCAGGAACATCTGCGTTGTATAAAAAAAATGGGCCAGTTGAAATCCAAGAGATGCGTTCTTACAGTGCAGCTCCTGGCTGAGGAGGAGAGGCTGTGGGGCAGGAAGGGTCCTTTCACATCCTCTGGAAACGTGTACACGATTCCCTCCTCTAAATCGAACACCACCTGTGTGCTTACTTGCCTGCTATTGAACTTATTCCCCTTTCCAGGTTTTCAATGTGTTTTTCTGGTTAGAAAGCACATTTCCCCACTTAGCTTAATGGGCAACAATTTGGAGGGCTCTAAAAAGTAATTTGCTACATAAAATGTTATACATTTACACGATGGTGCCAGTATCATGCCTCTTAGAAACTTGATGTATTATTGTCTGCCATGAAGCGCTCCTCTCTCTCCCTTCTGGAGTACTGTCTCTGCCTTATCAGCTGCTCAGAGTATGATGGGCTGTGTCGTTAGTGCCCCCCAGGGCCCAGGTGCACATGCTTCTGTCTCCTCCTCCTCCATCAGACTGTGAGAGAAGCTGAGTGGTAGCCCTGGTTGGTACCTGTCCCCCAACACCACACTGATTCTAACAGGTGGAGACATACCTGGGCAGTTGAGCACCGAGCATATCTGCCCTCTTACGCAGCAGTAAGACCTCCAAACAAGGTCAGGTCACATTCCATTGTGGGCACACATGGGCTTTCTTATTTGTTTGTCATGTCATTTTATTTTGAATCTGAATTCACATTTATAGCTTTAATATTAATTCTTTTGTTCAATTTTTGGGATGAGATACAGGTGAAATGGAAAAAAAATTCATGTGGAATATTTTATACTGTTTTCCTCAAATTATACTAATGAGTTTCATAATTCTAATTGGTAAGTTTGTTGCTAAAACTTTTCCCCTCCCCCAGAAATACCAGTGGAACACTTTTTTTTTTCTTTTCAGGAAAATAAATTTCTAAAATGCTAAAATTACAACACGTTAAACCATAAGAAAGCATATTAACTGAATATTTGGAGTCTGTCTGGCTTAAAACCAGAATGCATGGAAATTAAACCTTTAGGCTTAAAATTTAACATAACTTAAAAGTCCTACATTAGAGTTAGACTAATGGTGTTTTTCCCAAGTTGGTTTTCAGAAATTCCTCTAAGCTCTGGATTACGAAGTGGGGAAATGCCCCCCAAAGAAACACAGAGCTGCAGGATGATGATGAACTTTTTTAAGATTCACTGCCAGGTTGTACAAAATTCTATACCTCTCATCAAAACTGCCCCTGTTTAAAGAAAAACATTGTTTAGCTCTTTAGAAATGGTCCCTGAAGTTGAATTATCCCATGAAACATAACTGTTTTGGAATTTTGAGTGGGAGGGGAATTCAGGAATCAATCTTATTCTTTAACCTTTTTAACGTTAGAAATCAGTAAATCTTTCTAAAACACATTGTCATTGGAAGGAAGTTACCTTAAATGCAGGTATTTACATTTCACCCAGATCAAAAGCAGTGTAAAAGCAGGTGACACATGGGGTATAAAATTGACAAAGATAGACCAAAAACTGCTTTGTCTTTCTATGACTAAGTCCTCAACTCTGCAAAATATTACACATATGCTTTTGATGAAGCAAGTTTTCATTTATTTCTTTGCTATGGGAAAACAAATTATATTCTTTATAATCATAAAATGAGGTTTGGGCTCAGTGAATTTTCTTATTAGACATATATGTTAAAGAAGACAATAATTATTTTAGCAATCGAAAGATTTTTGATGAAACATGGGGCCATCGGGACATTCTGTCCACTGATGAGATGATTCTGTGCATAAACTTTTAATTCGGTGATTATATCCTACTTATATCAGTGTTCCCGTTGTAGACAAATATAACTTGGAGAAAATTTGATTACATGCAATTTGCTTAAGTTTATCCACATATACATGCAAATATAAGACGTCAATGAATTCAACATTTCATCATACGATGTGAGATATTGATTAGAAATCGAATGATTAATATTATTTTTTAACCTTCGATGTACATGTTAATTATTGAGTAGAGACCCAACTTCTCGACTGATAGTTTTCTGGCAACAAATCACCATCCCTTACCTGTTCCTGGCAACAAAACTGCCCTGCTTGACCACGGCCTTGAGATGCCATCCTTGGTTTTTGCTGCTTATTTCCTTGACACACGCATTTCCTTCTTCTAATTTCAGTTGGGAAGCCTGATTAACTCCTCTCTTGTTTCAAAAACTCACACAAGAGGCTTGCCAGCCACTCCAAAGCTCTGGGTGTTGGCCATATCACTTTCATTTCCGTCTGGGGCTTTCTCCCGACATGAGGTTTGCTGTCAGTAGGAAGGACAATAATTCTGTGGCCCCAATAAATGGGAGCCAGGCTCCCCCTGAGACACCAGCACTGCCCCGCATGTGCCACTCTGTGCCAGCCGTCCTCTGGCCCATCTTTCCCTTTGGCCTACTAGGACCTGGACGTCACAGCAGGTTCTAATGCACATGGAAGTGCAGAAGCACCTCTGGAATTTGAAAATGGAGCTAATTTTTTCTGGTCTTTTAAGCACCTGGACGGATTAGGCTAATATTGCTTATTCCTGGTTTGATCAACATTCTTCTTCAACACGAGACTGAAGCCCACTGAACATGAATGAGCTCCATGCAGAGGGGCACTTGCCAAGAGAACTGAGACCACCTAAGCCCAGCGCTCACCCTGAGTTCCATCTACACCCAGTTCTTCAGCAGGAATATGTATCTGCTGCCCCCACAGTTCCACGGCACAAGACACAGTTCTGGCACCCGGGGTCTGCTGCTGACGGTCAAGAAACCACGTGACGCTATTTCCAAATGCTTTTATTCTTGGCGGGGATGTATTTTGCTAGTTGGATGACAAGGCGTATTTTTGACCATGATCTTTGAGCCAATGTTTCAACAGCAAAGTTAGAAAATATCAGTTTGTAGTGATGGTGATTTAGACTAAGCTAAAAAGCAAACTAAGCTAACGTGAGAAACTAAGCTTTGCTAGTTGAAACTAAGCTAATGTGAGAGTCAGTTAAAAGAGCATAGGGCTGTAAACTATGTATTTAAAGACATCTTACATTTGACCTGGTGGCTTTGATACTGAGCGTAGGGCTTAAAACGTGATGCTTAAAGAAAGCTGTGATGAAAACAAACAAGACACTGCCACCTTGAAGGAAAAGGGCTGCTCTCAGTGAAGTTGGAAGTTTTGCTCTTTGCTGCCGCAGTGTTTTACTTTTTTTTTTTTTTTTTTCCTATGTCACACATTGTAAATCGAAAGAATTTTTAAGGGGTGGAAAAAACCCATGGTGGGGTACAGGTCTCATTACACCCACTTGTGACTATGGCACTAGATAATTATTCAGACCTTCCCCACATTCTCTCACATTGTTTGTGTTATAATTAGGGCTCTCTATTAGAAATAGGGCAGTAAATTCTCCCTGAAGAATGGCCGAGTTTGTGTGCCAGAATATTGGACTACAAGGGCTACTTTTTGTTGGGTTTTTATTATAACATGTGCTACATTAACTTACTCACCTTCATTTTTTTTTCTCTATTTGGAGGTTGCCCAAACATTTTTAAGTTGTTTCCTCATTTTTACTGATTATAGGAAAACCTCAACCATGTCCCCAAACTCACATTTGAATAATAATAAAAAATCATATTTTACTACAACGGTGTTGGCAGGAGGTTAAAATATCACTTTGAAAAGCACTTACTCACTTATTTTTATTTTTCAGGAATCACAAAGCAGCCTTCCTTAATGGAGACATGTGGTTAGTTTTAACTTCAATTTGTTTTATTTTTTTTTAAAAAAAGAACTTAATTTGAGTCCTCAAGAATGCAACTTAAGTAAGTCCATAAAAATAAACATGAGGCAAGTTCTGCAGCATTCTGGGGTCTCGGGCCAAATCTTAAAGGCAAAGAACTTAGAATCCTCCGATACCCAAGGGTATTCGGTGAAGGACCAGAGTTTGCACAGGTGTGTCCATTCAGATCACTTTCAGGGGGCTGGCTGGTTATCACCAGGGAAGCCTGTCCTTTTTTAAGGGCCAGGCGGTGTGCATAGGGCACAATAGCCAATAGCTTAACAAGTGGTGTGAGAAGAGGGAACCCAGTGACACCTGGACCCTCTGGGACCTGGGGTAGTTCTCAGCTCTGGGCTCTGTTTAGAATGGATCATGAAAACATCTGACTGCTATCTGTACGGTGAGGATGGACAGATATTTTTGAAGCTCTTTGGAATCAATTGTCAGCCAAAGGAGGGTGAGAATGAATTGTGTTTGTATGTTTTTTGTGACTGCTCACCCACCCCAGAGTTCTGCCCTCGCAAGCCCTTCTGGAAACATTAAATGTGAACATATGCTGTGTTGAAACAAGCAAAGTCAACTTAACAGGTTATCCTCTGTCCTGTTTTCAAGACATAACTCACATTCTAATCTCTTCTCTGTAGCTTTTCTTTTCTAACGGCCTTCAACTCCTCTCCCACCCAAACAGACATAACCAGCCAGCCCCCGTTACCAGCATCCATGCTTTTTTCATACTTGAATGATAAAATGTGTCACAGACTATTTTGAATATCTCATTACATATCTGTCTCATTGGACTAAAGCCTTCTGGGAACATTGTCCTGAATAGGACATACGCCAAGCTCAGCATGCTCCTAGCACATAGTAAACATTCAACGCAGGTTGTAGGGAAGAAATCAAGAATGGAGAAAAAGAAAGAATGAAGCTGATCTCACTGGTAAAGTGTGTAAATTATCTTGGACAAGTTATATAAACACATCACAGCCTTCTATCACATTTTGATAGTAGTCTAAAGAGTGATTCCATCCCGTTATCATGAGTCTTTTCTTCCAAGTGTCTCATTGTTGCCTCTTTGAAATGTTCCATTTTCCAAAATATTTTCAGGTTATCGACTCAGTGGTTAAGAAGTCTGTGGATTAATTCTTATCACGATAGTATTAGTGATCATTCATTACCGAGGAAACGCTCTAGGTCTAATGCCCTGGGGACACAATCTCTGCAAGAAAACGTCCACCGCTGGAATTCCCAGCATGTGGCACCTGCGAGAGAAGGCCTCGGCCCCTGTGTCCCCTCAGCTCCTAGGATGGAGCCTGACACAGAGGACAAGCTCCTATAGGACCCACAGGACGAGCTCTGTAAATATCGGTGACGTGGTTGCCAAACTGATGTGTTTTCTCCTCAGTTCCCAAATATGGTAGGGCTACTTGTGACTCTCTGATTACATGACCCAGAGCTCAAGCTTAAGTGACATGGGTTCCCACAAAGGAATCTAGTCATCAGCCACTTCGAAGCTTTGGTGGTGCTGTTATGTGATTAACTCTAAATCTTTCTTGTTGTGAAAGTCAATTTCACTCATAAAAATGATTGTCCCTGTCACTTAGACTTTATCCCTAAACCAGCCTTGCAAAAGTGAGACATTTTAATAGCTCTGTCAAAGAAATTTGAATAGCTTATTAATACCCATCAAAAAATCTGATTTAAAAAACACAAACACATCTCAATGAAGAGACCCATTCTTATAGATAAAGACAATATGCATTGATCCTATTTTTTTTAATTCATCAAAATTGTCTTCTTTGACATACATGAAGTGAAGCAAGCCCACCATTTGTAATATGAGGTTCAAGATATTTACCAGCTCTAGAATCCCATGTACATGAACAGGGTCTTTTCTACAAACTGGTCCACATATACGGATGATGGCATGAAAAGTAATCTACAGTTCACCTAAAAGAGAGCCATAACATATTTCTTACTAGGTGTATAGTTATAAACTCCTCAGAAACAACTTTACCAAACTTTTAGCACATATTTACATCACAGCCCTATAAATGAGCATGGCCAGTCCATGGAAGTCTCATGTCTAGTTGTAGCAAATAGGAGATAAACATTTTGAATGCACACCCATGACTCTACAAATGATGATGTATCTACAAGCATGGGTTCTATGGTGATTACTTATGTTTGCTTTTAATCCTCTCTGAAATTGACATGGATCTTTCCATCAATGGCATCATATAATCGCTGTTGGTCTGGGAGGAGAGTGGAGTCTTCTAAAGAGGGTTTGCAATCGCCACTGTGGGTAATCTGGGAGCCTCATTAGCTTGCAACGATTTAGGATAAATTTTGTGCCTGAGGATCATTGGACTTTGATGGCAGTATAAATTCCCACTAAAAACCCACGTGTATGCCAACATGAGATGCGAATTCTTAGAGAGGATTTTGTTCTTCTTCCATCCTAAGCCAAAGATGAGATATTCACCTTTATTCCCTATTCCTCTTTGGCTTCTGGCTTTATTTTTGTTAATCCTCAGACTCAGGTTATAACATTGTGATTACCCCACTCCATGCAGGTCTCCTACGAGATCATCCATGTGTTTTGTTTCAGTTTGTTTTGTTTTTCTCAATTTTACATAAAATAAAGATACGTCTTGCAGATCAACATGACTTAAATTTGATGTAAAGGTATATTTTTGTCCTCTCTGTTTGTCATAAGTTAAGTCAAATATCAATGACAAGTTATTAAACACTGTCCTACAATTCATTAATTCCTTAAAGAGGTTAAGTGGACTTGACTTCCCCCTGAGTTTTTGTTGGCAGTCTTACTCCACAGACTATCACCCCATCCTGTATTACAACATGTCCGTTCCTGCCACTGCCTGTGTTGCATAGGTACCCTACAGTGAGTCCCTAGAGGGCAGAGATGATATCAGATACTCTCTGAGCATTACGGTACTTTGTGATCAACATTCGGTGGCAGTAAAGACTGGCTGGTGGCTGGTTCAATGGGTGAATCGTGGATGAATGGTTGGTTGTACGAGTTGGTGCATCGATCGTTCAATGGATAAGGATTATGTAGGCACAAAAGAATTATGAAAAATTATCTTCTCAAGAGAGATGACACTAACAAATAGGCTAACATCCTCTGTATTTTGCCACTCTCCCCTGACAAGCAGAGAGGTTCCATTTGTGCAGTCCAAGCACTCTTTCCCTTAGTCAGGAGAAATAAATTATATGCTGGGTCAAGAATCAATCCTTTACCTGTTGTAACTCTGGCTTTCAAAGAGTTAGTGACAATTTCTTGAAGCAGCATTCAACCTGAACTGTGATACTCTTCTTTTATGTTTCTTTCTTTTCTTTTTCTTTTACTCAAATTCAACAGTAACAGTTTCTGGGTTTTTGTTTTGTTTTGTTTTGGTTTTAGCTCCTATTCTATATAAATTCTACCGTGTGTTGCATAGTCCCCAGACTCAAGAAATGTTCGCTCTAGTCGGAGTTACCAGACCAAAATATGGGACTCTTTCAGCACAAGTGGGCACCATGGAATGAGGGTTGTGTGTCTCCATTACCAACAAAGGTCTTCACTGGAATCCAGAGCTGGGCAGCATCCCAACAAGGAGGGAAAAAAAAAAAAAAGAAAAAAAAAGGAAGCCGAGTGAAGGGATGAAGGAAAAAGAAAAACGTGAAGACTATGTTGGGCCTCAAACTACTTCATGTAATTTAAACATTTTAAACTTAAAATAACATTTGAAGGAGGATTTGCTATATTCAGTCATTGCTATATTCAGACTAAATGTCTGATTTTTAAAAATCATTCTCACATTGGGGCCTACAAAATGGAAATTAAGGGTAGCTATATAGCGCAGAGGCGGAGTGGAGAGAGCAGTGAAGCTTGTGGAAAGTCCACATAAAACTTAAAATGTTAACATGACTTCTTTCACCTCAGGTGAATTTATAAATGAAACTTTTTTTCTTTTTTAAGGGTACAAATTCATTAGTATATCCTTGGGAATGACTGATTCAATTCAAAGGATTTTTTATAATTCTGGTAACTCTAATCTGAACCATTATTTCTAATTTCTTAATATGAAACTTAGAAATATTGGTGACCTAATAAGTTTTACAGCACTACACACAACCTTCTTTATGGACCTTACACCATTATGTAATATGTTATAAAGCAAGTTGAACGTTGTAAAACTCATTATTTTTTTTTCTCTTAGCTAAAGTGCATGATAGCCAAAAATTTAAGTGGAAAGCTATTAAAGTTGCAGAAATCCCAACCTTCCATGTTTTTTCAAATGTTCTATTTTGCTCTTTTGTTGTTTTGTGTCAGTTTCTAATACTGGGTTTATTCAAAGTTTGTGTACTAACGTTGCAATCACGGTTAGGCTAACATGGAATCTTTAGGCCTTATACATTTTTATTTGAATTATTTTTTTCCAGTTTTGTTAGGACGATTACAAACTAAATGGAGCAATTAGAATGAAAAGTTAGAGAAAATTGGTTAAAATAAAAATAAAGACCAAAGTTAGAAATAATTGTTTATTGTTAATGAGAGTCTTATAATTACTGTAAGCTTCAAACCCAAACAATTTTCCTCTCCTTAGAAGACCTTGAAACAGGACAATGATGAAAGAAACTGTACTAGTGGTTGAATTCTGTTCTCTGCCAGAGTTCTTGCTGGCATGGCCCTGTTTGTAGGTCCAGGATACAGCTGGTTCCACCATTAAAATGATGTTGTCTTTGATCAAATGGGCCACCAATATTACTGGGTGTCTTTTTCACAACTTCTGGGTGAGTTTAGAATTTATAGATAAGATTGAGTCATAGTAAACAAAGAATGAAGGGAAAACACCTTTCAATAAGCAGAAATTACCTCCCTTCTGATCACTACATAGATGTTTATTTTAGGTGCATTTCTCCTCTAATAAAAGGAGTTGAGGGCTTTGCAAATTTGTTAAAACATGTGTCATATTATTTGTTTATTGTTTGGTTGAGTTTTTTTGTTCGTTTATTTTTTATTATTGTTTTTGTTCATTTTGGTTTTACCACTAACACAGTTCCCATAAACTGGAAGAACGCTTAAAAAACAATCTTTCAGTTTTGCGATGTAGAGAAAGCCTTAGAATAAACCTTTAGAATAAGTTTCTGTTGACAGAATTCCAATTGTGAACTATAGCAGCTACTAACATTGAATTTCTGGAAATGTAATTACAGACAGAAGTCAACGTTAGAATCTAAAGGAATATAGTCTGTAATTCTTGGACTTCTGTATTCATGTTATATTACAAAATGATTATATACATCGTATCACATTTCTAACTATCTGCCAAGATCCACTTTTACTTTTTCCCTTAGTAATTTTACCCTTTGATTTTTAGGTAGGCTCATGGCTCCCAGTAACAAAGACTACATTTCCCAGTATCCTTCACATGCAGATGTGGTCATGAGACTAATTTCTGACCAATGAACTATAAGAAAGTTATATATGCAACTTAATACTGTCCTTAGAAGAGGGTTAATTCCTATCCCCCTCATCTTCCCTCTACTCCCCACCCATTGTCTCCCTACTGCTAGATGCAAAGATGGCTGGAATTCAGAAGCCATCTTGGGCCATGAGAGGTCTTCAAGATAAAATCTGGGCGACTTACACCATGGCAGACCTCATCAGCCTGAAACTAACAACCTTTAAACTTCTCTTAACAGGAAGGAGAAAAGTCCATCTTGTTTCAGTAACCCTAATTTATTTATTTTTCTTATTACTTATTACTGAAATCTAATCCTAACTTGTATGGTGACTATAATACCATCTATTTTTTTTGTCAATCCATTTAATAAAATTTAATGAAAGAAAAGATATGAAAATCTAGCAAAAAAAAAAAAAAACGTGGCAAAGGCTAAGATCTCTGGACATCTGGACATGACAGTTAAAGAGTTTATTGAATCCTTCCAAAAACATGTCAATTCGATTTAAAAAAATCAAAATCATTATTTGGATCAAAAGACAATCCATCTGAAAAGCTCTATTAGGCACAATCTAAATAAGGACTTGTTAGTGTTAACTTAGAACGTTGGGACACATATGTACCCGTTTTGTGCGGTGTATGCCTAGGAAGGGAGTTGCTTGGGCATAGGCTGTGCATATGTTCAGCATTACTAGACACCATCATACAATTTTCCAACATGGTCCTGCTGATTTACCCTCCCACAGGCAGTATATGAGAGTTCTAGTCATGCCACATACTCACGAACACTTGTTTATTTATTTTGTTACTTTAAACATATATTCCTTATGTAGTGGTTTGTCATTATAATTTCAGTTTGCATTACTCTGATGACTAATGAGACTATATTTTTTCACATGTTTTACCGCCATTTAGAAAGCTTCTTGTGAGCGATGATTATTTCAGTTTCTTATCCTCTTTAAATTAGACATTCTGTCCTTTCCTTATTCAAGTTAAGGAGTTACATGTGAGACATTTAGCAAATATCCTCTCCCACTCTGTGGCTTGCCTTATTCTTCTATGAATTACATCATTTGATGAACAGAAGTGCTTTTCCATTTTGTATCAGTATTCTCATCTATAAAATGAAAAGCTCAATATGTTCTTGCCTTTTAACTCTCCAAATATGATCACAGTCAATCTTATAACTTATATAAAGTATCTTAAGATGCTATTTAAGAAAAAATCCTAAGTATAAGTGAAGAGTCCCTTAACCTGAATCTCAGCTTGGTTCTCCCTTTCTTTGGCCAATGGTCTGTTTTAATTCTGTCATCATATTTCTTCTGATGCTTTTGCAGCCTTACACAAATGCCCTCTTTCTGTTATTGATACTTAAAGACGGCTCAGATGGGCTGCTTTTCTGTCCCAAACTAACCTAGAACATTTTTCATGTGTAAAGCATGATGTGCGTTGTTTTCTACAATAGTTACAGGAACCAGAACTACCCCGATTCTCTTTCTAGTACATCTTGTTGTTTGTATTTTAAGTTATTTACTTACCTACATAAATCATAGCAAAAACAGTATTTGTCTCTTGAGTAAGTTTTATCATAAACTCTTAAAAATGGATGTATGGCGAAGGCAATTTACTGTTTGTTTGAATTTTTGCAGGCTCTCAGCAGGTTCAAGAATCTGGAAATATTTTTTAGAACTTTTCTGAGGCTTAAAAAAGAAAGCAACTTTTACAGCTCTGCAAAATAGGATTCCTTGCCTACTAAGAAACATTCTTAAAACCCTCCTGCAGCTTCCATAAAACACTTTATTTAGCTGTTCTTTGCATTTTCAATACGTCTAATCTTTGGGGACATAATTTATTTGTGGAAAATATATTTTTACTTTATTTCGTGTTTTATACCATTCTTACAAGATGTTCTTTATAGGTCCTTAATTTCATGTATTTTTATACAAATTTGCTCATGCTTTGTTTGCTGTGAATATTTTCCAGTTTTTCTATGTGAAGAAAAGTCAATCTTTGTGTAAGAGATTTGTGTGTGTGATCAAGTGGATTAAGGACCACATATTTCTACTTCTCATTCTTATTTGTAGATCTGATAAATGTATAGGTAACCATGATGTGGTGTCAGAAATATTACAATTACATTGTTCAGGAGAATTGTCATTGCTTTTCCATTGAGGTTTTTTGCAGCTTGGTTAGAGAACCATATCTGGACTGTTGACATTTTCCTAAGTGGAGTCTTGATGGGGCTTCTGGAATCTTCATCAAAAGCTCCAATTCAATAATATAAACAAAGCATCACCTCTGGAATTCTCTGAGAAGCAGGAGGGGGGAAGTGCAAAGGACAACGCTGAGCTTTTGCTTTATATATTTATCTTGGTTTATTTATAACAACTTTATCTTATTTTATTTTTAAATAAAGAACAATATCATCATAATTCCTTACAGTTATTCTATAATAAAATAGTGCTAATTGATTCCTTGGTAGAATTACAAATATTTAACTCACCAGATACAGGAGATATGGTGAGGAGCTATTTGATGGCATATTGAAAATGCTGTCAAAATACACACCTGACTGAAAGCACTCTGTGAAACTCCACTAACCGCTTCTTTCCACACAGTGGAAATTGCTAGGAAGTAACTCTGAGAATAGTTAGAGTTGGTTGGCTGTCTCGGTGATGGCATTAGGCAAGTTTACCCAGCAGAGAGAGGTGGCTGTGGAACTCAAGGATGATTCTGAATCTCTCCAGTCGGAAAACAAAGTCATCCTTTCCTTTTATCCATCGATGTCATCCTGTGGGAAGCAGAGCTCTGTTGGGCACATGTCGAGGTGCAAGTAGCATCCAAAGTGATGAGCAGGACAGCTGAAGATCATATCCCTCTCTGGAAGCATCTCACAGGATGGCACATGTGGTCCTGGGTGGTCAGGTAAAGACCCAGCCTGCCAATGGCCATGGAGCTGGCTCCATGTGTACCGACGAGATGGGATTGGAGCCTGTGTCTTCACTGAGCCTGGAGTCAGGGCACCAATGCCCGCTTGTTCTGAAGGATAGGGGGGTAGGGCAGTGCATAGAGCTATTTCCTTTGTATTTGCAAAAGGAGACACAACAAACTGAATAGGACACGTTGGTTTTTCTTCACATTCCCAGGTGACGTTTCTGTGTGTTTCTGCATGGGGATTTGGCTTGAATGGGCCCCTTCTGCTAAAGTGAGGTGCATGGAGCAGAAGGACGCTCCCCTCTCACTCAGAACCCGGCGACCTGGCTTGGCTCTGACAAGTGAGGCTGACCACGCAAGCTTGGGATTTGGGTTTAGGAACGGGACGTACATGTGTACGTTTTTAATAAACGGCCCTTTTCATATCGGCCTCCTCTTTTTCAGTGGGAGGCTGGTTCTGAGCTTCCCTGAGCCCAGCAAGGCCAAGTCCTGCACGTGAGAGTCACCGAATCCAGCTCTGCCTGCCAGCCAGTGGCCTCTCCACCCCTCAACAGTCCTCGCCCCTGAACTGCTGAAAAAATGACAACTGCAGCCTTGTGCTGAAGGCGGTGACGTTTCACAGGGATGCCACTTCCCGCCTTGACCTGAGCAGCTGGCAGGGAGCTCATTTCCCCGGAGCGTCTAATCGCCACCAGGAAGTCCGGAGGGACCTGGCGCTGAGCACAGGAGAGAGCTGCATGACTTCCCCGTTCATATATCAGGACCTTTGGGGCTCCACGAATACAACTCTAAAACTCACTAACACATCATGATAAATCACTCAATCATCTAATTGTGAACAGTCATTAAAAAAAAAAAAAAGACAAAAAAAAGAAAGAAATGAGCGTTTGTGGTGAAGCTACAACGTCTGGACTGTAGGGGGTGCAAGAGCTCCATTCCTCCTCGGCGGCCGAGCGTCTCCGCGGGTCAGACCCCACATTGAATAGGCCTTTATCACCACAACAGAGCCAGCTTTTCTATGAATCCAGCCCTATGAGAAAGAGGATCAAATCAGCATGCGTTCTGACAGTGTAAGCTGCAATCTTAAACTCAAAGCTGTGAGTGAGAGCTCAGAAGAGGAGCGAGCTGGTATTCATCCTGACTCGCCCACCAGAACCCCCCTCTGCCAAATCGGGGGGATCAGTTCAGTTGATTACAAGACCTCCTTAGCCCGGCCCTGAAGGTGCAGACTGGCCGCTTTTGTGGAAGCCAACCCTGCGGAAAACCCAGCAGAGAGACTGTCTTTTGCGAGGGAGAAAGATGATGAAAGGTTCCTGGAAAATGGATAAGTGGGTAAATGGATAAATGGATAAGTCAATGGTCTGTGTTAGGTCCGAGAGAGAGACTGAATTTTTTTGGCCCCTGTTTACAATTAAACTAGGTTCAAGTGTATGATACAGGTACCACATGCCATCCTGTTGCACCCTGAAAAGAAAATTCCTGTAGGTACTTATATTGGAAGCCTGCAGGGCCCATTACTAATTTTCTAATTGCACTCAGCACTGCTCGCACCTCCCCTCGGCACTGAGCCATGTCTGGTTCTAGATTTTGTTCCCCAACGTTATGGAGTGGAACTCACTACACAGAAGAGGGTTGCGGGGAGGGTAATGAGCAACAACTCAGGAAAGTCAGTCTCCCTCTTGATCAACTTTCCAGCTGCAGAATATCTTTGTAAATATTTTTATTTACAGGCTATAGTTTTATCAGTTCATGTATAAAATTGAAACCTACTCGGTGACATGATTGAAATGTAGTATTTTTGAACATACATAAAGGTCTCTGCCCCTTCTGAATGATGGTTATAGAAAATATCTGTGACCAGATTGCCTCCGTATTGTCTGGGTACATCCCACACAGAAGACAATTTCAGCCATCCTCAAATGGGGCAAAAGACACTTTTACTGTATGAATGGTTTTTAAAGGCAGTTATAAAAACGCTTCTCCTTTTTCCGTTTTTAAACGAAAGATAATCATACCTTGTAAGAACAGGGTGTGGGGAAAATGGGTTGGAGATCTAAGGGACCCTAGGTAAGTAATCCGGAACCATTGTGACAACCTAAGCCCTTGCCTTCATGATGAAGCTCCCCCTGCCTCCCTGGAAGAGTGAGGTCATTCGTTCCCTAGATCGAATAAAGATGGAAAAGGAGGTCCATAGACTCCATGTCTATGCCTGCCCATGTGACCCTGTGTCCCCGAGCTCTGTCCCACCGCGACTGGCCCCACGCTCTGCTCCCTGCTGTGTGCAGAGATCAGGCTGTCAACAGTGAGAAACTTCTAGAAAGTCCACTGTCAGCCTCCATCCTCTCAGGCCACCTCGAGATCTGGAGTGCCATTCCCACGCCGTGTCCCAGCTTCTCAAAGAGAAGTCTCTAAAAAGAAGCGATAGAAGGGGAGGCAGGGCTCCCATCAGCAGCTCCCAGGCAAAGGCTGCAGGGCAGAGTGACCATCAGGACCAGAGGGAGAGGGAGCATTGCACCTGCAATCTCCGGATAAAAGCTGTTCGTTCTTGCTGGAACCCTTTCTTCAGAGCTGGCCACTCAGCACGTTTGAAGAGCACAGGCTCACTAAGTAGTTAAGTCCTCAGAGCACTTAAAGAAATGAATGCAAGTGGATCTGCTCTTCAGTCTGAAATAACGAGTCGGGGGGATTACGGTAAAAAAAGAGAGAACAAAAGTGGTGAATTATTTGTGGTGACAGAAATAAGACTTAAGCAAAGACACTTCACTTAGGCATCTATCCGATTCTCAAACTAACTCTACCATTAGGGGAGAAAAAACTATGGGATGAGGTGCCCATACCTGAGAAAGCGTGTGTCCATCACTGACTAATATTCAGGGCAGAGGACAGTGGGAGTGATACTTCTTTACATTGAAATGGGGGTGAGAGGCTCTTTGGGGGCTGTGGGCCTTAGCCAAGGAGAATCGTGAAAGAAACCAGGAACTTCTATTCTCATAGATAGTACTTACGAGTGCCATCGATGGCAGACCCATAAAATTAATTAATCTTGTAACTTGGTTTCTCTCCCTTATGACTTTGAACATATACTAAAAAAGCATAAAGCAAAACTATTGGAAAATTGTCTTTTTAGGTCACCTAGTTACATTTTCCCTACACTGTATGTGGTAGTATCAGTAGTTCTCACACAGACAGCCAGAGTGATTGAGGGACATGTGACCTGTCATGGGTAAATACCCACATTTTAGGGTTCACAGCTGTGGGTGTTACTGGTTCTAATCAGCAGAAATAATATTCTCTGCCCAGTGGTTGAGCCCCATCAGAGAAAGTGACCCTTTTCCTGTGTCTAATGGACAAATTGACATTAAAACGAAGGGCCAGAACCTGCCAAGCTCTTTCTACTTTTCATAATCTACAGAATCATTGATTCTGAGAGACTCTCTACATCATACTGACATTCTTTTCTCAACCTAATGGTTTGTTTTATTATCTGGGAGGTTCTCAATTGAATGCCATACTGTTAACCGTCTGCAGCCACTGAGCCTGTAGCTGAGGACGTGCCTTGCTCTACCCATGTCACACAGAGGGACCGGACCTGGGTGACAGAGCAGTGGCACGGCTCCGACACTCGCCGTCCTGGGTGAGAGCTGGAGCCTACTTTGTCCTGGAAAGGGAGAAAGTGACTTGTCTTCTGCTCTGACATTTTAGCGATTCCAGCTGGGTTTCAACCCAGGATTTAAATGTACACCTAAGCCAGGGGGACTTATGTAACATTGTTTAGAAAGTGCTACAATGGGTTCTTTCGAAATCACCTTTATATACTTTAAAGATAGACAAGTATTTGAATTCATTTTTATTCCTCAAAAACGATTTATACCTTAGGAAACCGGAAATTCCAAGTGATCCATTAACTTTTCGGACTGTGTGTGTGGACCCTGTAAGGTGATGAAATTGTGCTTTGTTTTCTAAATTCTCTTTCAAATATAAATTATTTTAAACCTTGGTTTGGTATCCGAACCAATCTGGAAAGAAGAATGCTATTTGTGTAAACAAAAAGAGTACACTTTGGTAAAACATTAATAGAAAAATAACCTAGTTCTATGGAAATCTGCACGCTGCTGGATATCCAGCATGACATGAAGATACAGCATATTTATAACACGTTACCAAGCACTGCATAATCCACTGGACAAATTGTCAGGAGAATTTTACATTTTACGTGGATTCCTCAAAGGCAGCTGTTACTGTGCTCCCTAAAAAGCACTTGGGGAAAGTTGGCAAATATTTTTCTACTACTTTGCACATAGTTCACAGATCGTTTGCAAAAATAGTTTGCAAATAGTTTAAACCCAAAAGAGGAGGAGGAAGCATATGGATGACGCAGACAGCAAAAGAGAAGAGAGACAGTGAAGGTGACCAGACGACAAGGGGGGCAATGGGAATAAGAAAGAAATGCAGCTCCAGAACAGAGTAAAGCGGGAGGTGCGGAGAGAGAAAACAGTGACACGTGTGTCGCAAGCGTTCTCAGAGTGTTAACCTGAGTATCACGCAAAACTGAATACATTGCTATCATATTTTTAATGAGGAAATTTCACCACTTAAGGTGGGAATGAGCAAATGAGAAAACACAGAACCTATCGACAGGTGTGTGTGCTCGATGGAAATAAGCAGAAAGGAGTCCACGTGTTGTCAGGGGCTGGGCTGGCTAAGACATGAACCTGTGACAATGCCTGGGATTGTGCATGCCTCTCAGACACAGGGGCCAAGACGTACATAGAGGGGACACGCCCACATGGCGGCTGTTAGCGGGCCGTGGCAGGCAGGGTGCACACACCTGCGCATATCAGCCACATTGGCTTTTTCATAAGGCCCCACACCCCAAGTCAACAGTCATCAGACGAGCAGCTCAGAGGTCTGAATATGTGTGTTCAGGTTTTGTTTCTTTGGACGGTGCCTAGGCTATTATTCTGTCCTCAATATATAGCTCACTGGGGCCCTGAATCAGCTCCTGGCGCTGCTGAAACAAAGGACCACGAACTGGGCGGCCGTAAACAATGGACTTTAGTCTCTCAGTTGGGAGGCCAAAAGTACAGGATCAGGTACGGTAGGGCCATGCTCCTTCTGAGGGTGCGAGGGGAGAATCTGTTCCATGTCTCCCTTGCAGCTCCTGCTGGCGGCCATCAATCCGTGGTGTTTCCTGGCTTGAGGACACATCACTGCAGCCTCTGCCTTCACGTGATATTGTGTATATATGTCTGTTCTTATAAGGACACCAATCATATGGAATGAGGACCCACCCTAATGACATCATCTCATAACTTGATTAGGTCTGCAAAGACCCTGTTTGCAAATACAGACACATTCACAGGTACCAGGGATTAGGAAATCGATCTATCTTTGCAGGGATCAATTTCAGCCCATGCAGGCATTCACTGACTCCAGAAGTGAGCACAGCTGCCGCACCCTGGCATCACTGACCCTCTTCAGGCAGCTGTGCAAACCATTCTCCAAACCAGTGCCTTCCCCTTGCCCTCCCACCCCCCCCCTATCCACTCACGTGCTCCCTGGCCTGCACTGCAGCTCGCAGCTGCACTGGGCCTACCCCAGAAGTGACCCCCAAATCAGAAGAAGTTCTAAATGAAGCCAAGAGAAAGAACTGTGTTTCTGAGAACCTAGACTGAAATTGTGGATTTGGTGATTTGCTGTAACTTGTAGTACAAATAAAAATCAACTCAATCCTAAGGCATTTAAAGTGTGTTATTCAGTTAAATTTTTAATCTTAATGTAACAACCTCTTTCCAATTATACTGATGAGAGAAAATAATTGTTCCTACCAGAAAGAAAAAAAAATTCTGATAATTAGTAACTATTCCTAAAAGGTCTGGACTTCTAGAAAGTTATGCTGATTAAATCTGAGATATGAACAGATGTATACTTGCAAAGATAATCAAACATTATTACTTATGATAGAACTTTGAAAATAATGACATATCCAGTATTAAAAGGATGGTAAATTACCTCAGTACATGTTCAGAAGGGGTTGTATTCAGCTACTAAATGATACTCTCTCTCCGAGTGTATTTTTGTTTTTGGAAAAAGCCTCATAGAAGAAAGGTAACTGGTTAAACAGACTTTCAAAAACACATATTCAAAAACTGACTATACCTTCATCAATAACTGTGAGTATTTATTTTGATGAAGTAATTACAGTTGATTTTGATTTTCTTCGATGTGCTTTTTTTTTTTTCTTATTCACTAGGTACTTCATCGGAAAACACATATAGGTAACAGTGGGAACAGAAACAGTTAGGATGACATGGTGAGTGGTCGGGACCTGCCCAGTGCCCAGCTATGGGGGGGAATCAATGAGTGACGCTGATGGACGTGATAAGACAAGCAGCAGAGGCCATACTATGATGCCAAGTCTGGAGCAGAGGTGCCCAGCCAAGATTTGCAGGCTTTGCTTCGCTCTAGATTTTCAGTGAGAAGTGGAGGTAATTTTCCTGCTAAAAGATTGGAAAGAAAAATTTTGGCAAGACAGAAATAAATGTTTTCACCATAACATTGAATTACAGAGAAGACTAAAGCACAAAGAAAATTGTAAGTGTCATGACTTCAATAAAAAAAGAATAATTAACAATCAGAGAGAAAGTTTCCATCTTAGTCTCTGATGATGCAAAAAGGAACTGAAAGAATTGCTTAACCAACTGTTAAATCAACCCAAATTGTTTTTAATTATAGACCTCATCTCATGACAACTTTCTAACTTTTTATTTCCAGTGTACCATAAGCAGAAGATAAAGATGCTTTCTTTCCATCTGTTTTCATGCTATCAAACAACACAGATAATGGAAATTACCTTAAAGGTTCCAACTGAATATTCTTATTTTTGAGTTGAGCTCTGAAATCAACCGTGAATTTCCAAGGAACATTTGAGTTAAATAGAAACAGAGCAGCCTCACACTGGGAATTAAGGAGAGAAGTGATATAAAACATCGATGTGGCAATAACCCTATTCGTGAGACATTTTCAATTTTGCATCCTTAGACTGACAACCACATGCCACAATGTCTTTGTGATGATAAGATGGTGCAAAAGCGTCAGGACTTGTCCATTCATTCAGCAACATTGACCCAGGCCCTGCTTGCGCCAGGCACAGCTCTGCATGCTGGAGGCCCACCATGAGCCAGCAGATCCAGATACCCGCACCACTATATGAAGAGTAAGGTCTGGTGAAGTCCAAGAGAATGGGCATGACTATATTAGATCAACAGGATAAAATATCTTTTACATTACACATCCAAATATGCCCACCCCCAATGTGATTTAACAGAGGGTAATGGAGAGCCCAGAGCTAAGAAATACAGTGGAACCAATTGGCCCAAAGCATGATCCAATCAGTGAGGCCAGGATAATAGACCACGATGGACCAAGCAGAGGTCAAGTGAGTAAATAGTGATGTCGGTTCTCTATCCCACGATCGTGGAAAACAGGAGCAATGTCTGAACTCTGAATACTCACAAAGGTAGCTAGGAAAATGGACATAGCAAAACAGCGTGTATCTGACCAGCTAGTGAGTGCCTTCACAGAGCAGAGACCCCAAGCCTAACGACAAACACATAACTGTGACATGTTTTTTTTTTTAAAGGCATTGTAAAAAGAAGGAAGGGAGGCAAGGCGGGGAGAGGGAGAGAGAGGAGAAACTTAAATACACAACATTGAGAAGGGAATAAAGTTGCAGGTTTCCTGGGCTCTATAAAGAGAAATAGGAAAAGTGAGAAACAGTTTAATTGTGTGCGAGAGAGATAATTACCCTACAGAGCCACTGTAAGAATCCAAAAATGACCAGGGTTATGGCTGAACATGAAAGGTTTGTCTACCAGGGACACTGGAGCTCAGGAACCAGGCCCAGCATGAGTGGCTCAAGCATGAAACTGGGATTTGGGGTCTTGGAGGAATAAGATTCAAAGCTACCAAGTCAAGACTGATTCTTCAATGAGTAAAAAGGAGATCTTGCTCCTTATGAAAAGTCACAATACACTTCATGCACATTAAAAAAAAAATGAATAGCTGAGAAGATACAGGGGGAAAAAGAATAAATAAAATGACAGAATAGTCTGGAAACCCCATTAATAGAATAAAGTTTAATTTATTGAATAAACAAATAGGTATCGGGATAACTAACAACCATAAAATAAATGAAAATAAGAGAATTGAAAAATACATTTGATATGAAAAAAATAAAACTCCTGGAAATAAATAAAACAAATAAAAAAAAACTCAAAAGAAAAGATAAATGTGACTAGAAACAGCTGAAGAGAGAATTAATGAATATGAAGGCAATAATAACAATAAATAACAGAAGAAAAAGGTAAAAAAAAGTCAAAAAGTTAAATGAAAGAAATGATGGACAGACAATATTTAAAGTGATAATGATCAGTATTTTTCCATGGATCTCAGACATTCAGCACATATCCATTGCTGAGAAGATTAAGTAAAATAGGTCCACACTAGATACATATTTAACCAAATTACATAAGATTACAAATAGAAAAGTCAGAGATTTAAAGGAATAAACTCATAATTACCAATGTGAATAATCATATTGACAGTAAGAATCTCCTCTACAACAACATAAGCTGGACAATCATAAAAAATATGTGTTCAAAGGGCTGAGGGAAAGTTATGGTGGACCCAGTTTTTCAAACCCAGTTAATTTATTATTGAAGTGTGATGGCAAAATAAGGACATTCTAAGCACGCAAAGCAGGTAAGAATTTACCACTCAAAGAACTAAAATAATTCATTCAGAAAAAAACAACGGAGAAGAGTAAGTTGAGCCCCAGTGAGGACCCACCCTATAGATTTGGGGTAGTCTGAGGAAACTTTTACTTACATATTTGCAGGGTTTATTGATTTGCTCAATTCAAGTGCAACGTATGTGTATATGTGTGAGTACATGTGTGTGTCTAGAAGTTTTGTATGTCTTATTGGGTTGAATCTTAATGTTTTATAAAAGCTTCAGTCACACAAAATCATCTTAGAGAAGATCTACCTCATGTCTGTCCAGAAGCTTTATGAAAATCACTGTAAGTAGCCTCTAGCCAGTGGATCAGGTTGACCCAGGCTCTTGTCTGCTGTAAGACAGGAGGCCGGCACGGACATGTGCAGTGGGGTCTGGACTTGCTACCAGGACTGTGTGCTCCTGGGGCAGTTCTGGCTCTTGAAGTGTGTGGTTAGGGCTGGAATGCACAAGCTCCTCATGGCAGCCATGCCTTCGGAAGTGCAGGCATCACAAGCTGCAGAAAGCCGCCTTATATGCACAACATAGAGATCCTCCGGGGTCAGTGCAAGATGATGGAGCCTTAATTAGCGAATCAGAGCCATGGCGGACAAAGACCTGTCAGGTGACAATAGATGCAAAGAAGAATCTAAACCAGAAGCTCTCTGGTCAACTCTTGGCACTGTGCACTGTTTCTCTGCCTAGACTTTGAGACCAGAAGGGTGCAATCCAACACCAGCATTCTGAGGAAAGTCATGGAACCCATGACGGTCTCAAGGAGATACTGAATTTCTTGATAATTTGCAAGAGGAATCCCAGGCTTGATGGAAAAACTCTACACCTGTTGTTGAGAAAGCATATGTTTTCATTTTCAAGTGTGTGTGTGTGTGTGTGTGTGTGTGTACAAATGGGAATTGGATAAACTATTGCCATATGGTTAAGAATCATGAAGGAAAAAGAAATGGAGTGATCCACTCAGATAAATCCGCGATTTTCTTGTGAAATATGGATGAGGTTATGTACGGAGATAAGATATCAACCTTCAGCTGAAACAATACTGCTGGCCTGCTCTACCGTTACTGAAGGGGAGAAAGTTATGGGCTCATTAAACTGGTGAGCGGCGGCTTGATGAAGAGCCTGGTAAGAGCTTATTTTCTGCTTCTCTGCATGCACAGTCCATCAACCGCGATAGCCAATCACTGGAACAGATTCTGGGCTTCGCTGAGCCACAGTGATGTATGGCGCGTATGGGAGGAAAGGTGCTTTTGAGCTCACAGAAGTCCTGAGGTGCAGAAGGAAGCCGTTACGATTGGCTGGACCATGCTCTCACACCTTTAAGGTGCAGTGTATGAAGATTCCATTTGTTGATCCTCGTTCTCCCCTGAGGAGCTCACACAGTACCTTTCAATAAGGCAGCCCTTGAAACAGTGCAAGCAATGGCTGTACTCCTCAGCCTCTCCTGTTTCTTGTGTCGAACAGACCAAGTTTCTTGGCCTTATATGCAAAATGCACCCAGATACGTTTCTGTACATTAAAGAAGCTAAGATAAATGTAAGGGAAAGGAACGTATGTTCCTCATGGCTCTGCATTTTAACCTTTCGCTTCTCCCAGCGGCAGTAAGAGGTGTCCATTGTTATTATATCTTGAGGGAGAAGTCCAAGCTCAGTGAGGTTGACACCACGAGCCAATGAGTGACCGAATGACCTACAGACTGGATGTTTCTGCTCCATCACCCAGATGCTGAATGCGTGGGGCTTCTCTTCCCACATGCCAGAGCCCACTGCACCTTACATTAGGGTCACTCTTTTCTAAATGTCTTCCAAACTGCCTTTTCAAAATGTACCATTACAACAAACATGAGTGGTTGTTTTAAAGAAAAAGCAAGAGGACTCACCCAGGCCGCACTTTAGATGTTTTTCTGTAACTTACTGCCCAGGAAGTTTGGCCTATCGTGGCACTGACACTATTCTCTCCTGCTGAATTAGATTGGCTGTCATGTAGGGCTGACGCCACTGTTGTGTCTAGTTGTAATGGATCTCCCTGCCTTTCTGGACTCGAATGCTGACTGAGTAGCATCTGCCTACTTTGGTCTAAATGTCCAGTGGTGCTCTGGAGGCACATTTACCTGGGCATTATGAAAGGTTGATCGATGGACCAGGGCCAACTCTTAGCATGTCTTCTCCAAGTTAAAAGAACGCCTGGAATGGGGAAAAAAATCAATTAAATTATTATTATTATTACTATTATTTGCCCATTTAATATCTGACACAAAGTTATAACCATATTCCTCTGAAATTTATATTGCAATGGTGTGTTTATTTGAGGTGTTTGCTGTTATTACATAGACCAGTAGTTTTCAATCAAGGGTGCCTTTGCTTCCCCAGGGAACTTCTGGGGTGACTGAAGACATTCTGGATTATCATGACTGGGGTGAGGGGTTCAGCTAACGTCTAGTGGGTGGAGGGCAGGCATGCGACTATGACCCACCAACAATGACCCAGCCCCAAATGTGAAGAGGCCAAGGTGGAGATTCCTGGATGGAGATGGAGAGGGAAAGAGCCTATTTATACACTCACGTGGACAGCTAGCTACTTTTGTACTTTTGACAGCATTGGAAAAATATCAGGTTTCATTCCATCTTACATATTACCAGTTTTTCAAAACACTCAGACTAATATAATTGTGCAGAAAAGTTAATATTTATGATCTATTAATTTCACATCGTTGTATAGATTAGCCCATGCCTATTGATTAAATTTTCAAAAAATAAGCTTTCTTCTGTAAACATTCAAATATCTGAAAGCTATCTGTTATATGGAAAATACCTAAATATTTAATTTATCTGTTGGTTTTCATTTGGACCTTGGAATCACTATGTGAAAGTCTATAAAATTAGAGATTGTCAACCTCAAAGAAGTTCAAATGTACCAAAAAGCTTGAAAAGTTACCAAATCAGCTGAGTTGTTTATGAACATAATAACTTAGAACATTCATTCTCACAACCAAGAAACTATCCAGGGCAAGAGAAAGACACTAGAAGTGCTTAGAGAAATTGAACTCTGTGGTAAATGTGAAATATTTTCAAAACACAAACACTGTTCGGCCTTTCCAAGAAGACTCAACAAATTTACGTCAGAGATGAATCAGAGGCTGCCTCTTTCCTCACTTCATCTACTCACAGACTTGCAGTGATGGCGCTGGAAAACAAGTCTATTCCACAGACACCCAGAAAGTGGGGGAGGGAAGGATAGAGAGAAGAGGGAGAGGGAAAAGGAGAGAGAAGCAGGAAAAGGAGGAGGAGGAGGAGGGAGGGAAGACAAAGATTTAGGACACAATAACATGTTAATAACATGCCATTTTGAAACTTTTGTAGGATTGCATTCCTGATGCAAACTGGGAAATCCTATGAATAATTCATCTCACCAGCACACGGATTAGAATATGCCGCAAGGGCAAACTGTCAAACAAACCAATAATGAGAAGCTCACACTCAGCACCGTGGTCAAGTGTTTACTGAGCTCATACTATGTGCGGGCCCGTGCTAGGAAACATCCCAGACACAGTTCAGACCCTGTCCCTTTGCTCAAGTTATTCGAAAAGTGATGGACGACTCCCTGTTTAATGCATAACAGTTTCATCAATGACACTGAGTCTTATGGTTTCATTTGTGAAACCCCAAATTAGAAAAGGATTTCATTAGCTTTTCCAAAAATTGAACCTCAAAACATTGCTGACACCATTTTTTAGAAACAAACCATGTGTTTACATCTTTCATTTGGGGAACAAAACCAGACAATGTTGTGCCTAATTACAACATCTGCTCAGAGTGGTGCAATGACAAAGTGACAGAGTGGATAGTGTTAAGAGAGTCAGCATACATGGCATCCAAAGGATTGTCCTGAGATGGATTTTTTTCTCCCAGATGTGTGCCTTGGGGAATTCTGGACTTCAGCACTTTTCTGTCTGCAGACATGATGCCCTGAAAAGCCTCTGACAACTTGGTGTCCATATCTTTGTCTAATTTCTACAGCGACAGATGTAACTCCTCCTAGAAGCCAGAGTCACCTGTCAGCCCTCCAAACAGTGATGACAGTGGGATGCTGTCCTCAGTCAGGGGTAGTGCGTGCCATCTTGACTATACAGAGCTGGCATCTTCCAGAACCTTGTGTCATCACTCGTATCAGGATACTTGGAGATGAGCTGGTTGGTGATTCTCCTTGATTAAAAAAATAAAATAAAACTTTATTTGAGTATTCTATGGCTAATGAGCATATGTCACTGGGGATCAAACTAGAACCCCTGATAGGCGATGAGAAAGATGGCTGACTAATTTGCATTTATGATTTAGGGAGGTGACTTAAACTGTGTACTCGATAGCTGGCTTGAAAGTCGGTCATCAAAAACAAAGTGCGAATAATACACTTAGGTTTCTCTGAGTGGGAGAGGCCAGTGGGAACCCAGAAGCAGCGTTCTGAGAGCCTGCCAATACCTGGTCCACATGCTGGAGAGCTGCCCCTTGTCTCGCCATCCCAGGGAACAGACCCAGGGCACCTTTGTCATTTGTCATGTGCGGCCGGTGCCTTCTGCTTTGGAAGGAAAGAAAAAAGTGAGTTTTTCAAGGCCCCACCCATATGATCCTGTTGATTACCTGTTTTTTTTTTAAATTAAAGTTTATTGGGGTAACAATGGATAGTAAACTTACATAGGTTTCAGGTGCACAATTCTGTATTACATCCTCTAGATATGACATTGTGTGTTCACCACGCAGAGTTAGCTCTCCTTCCATCACCGTATGTTTGATCCCATTTATCCTCATCGTTTTGTTGTTTGTTTTTAATCCCTCCAGTCCACTGGCTTGGCTTGGTGCAAATAATTCAGGAAAGCTGAGCCCATCCGCTTTGAGAGTGGAACGGCTAAGATGCACCTGAAGGTTTATTTAGACCCGTGTAGCTGCCATTTTGTAGAATACGTTTACGTCACGATTTTTAGATCCATGAGATAATATTACATTCCACATGAGTTTCTCAAATATTTGTATAAAATAATGTTCAAGGTCCCATAAGTTTTGCTTGTGATTGACTATTTCTCTGTTATATAATATCCATTAAAGCCATTTAGTAGCTTATACCCTCAAGAAACACCTTGAGGGTTTTATCATTCAGGGAATATTTAAACAAAGAGCCAATGTAAGCGCTAATGCAAGGACCCAGCTTACAGTTCTAATTAAAATAAACTTAGGACCACTGATTGGATCTATCAAGTTAGACATTGATAGATGGGTACAGCTGAGCTTTACAGGTTGGAAAAGGTTAATATAATAAAGATCAATGCCTTATCAAGGTTTTATGTAGACCTTTAATTTTTTGTAACATATACTCCACAATATTTTTAAACTAAGTAAAATAGTAAAAATAAAAATATTTGGAGTAAAGATAAGAAAAACAGAATGTGCTATGAGAATGACTTCATCTACTTGTGGGGAAGTTTCAAATAACTAAATTCAGCAGAAAGTAGCATAAATCTTAGCAAAGCAGAATGGATGGATATATATGCCATAAATTAAAAGCTTATATTAATTTTCTATATTTCATGAATAATTGAATTTGTATAATTCCTTTATCAAAACTAATCTACATTCATATATCCCAGAGCCCAAATACCAAATTTCAATAAACATCTCAGTAATCTATTTTTGCTGCCACACAGGAAACAAATGGAAAGCAGGAACATACATTGAACCCTAGGTGATTTGGCTGTATTGGTCTCCTCACACAGCTTCCACCTATCTGTGAGATGGGAAGAAAATCAATGATGTTCTGTTTTTGTCACTGAAAGTAATAACAAGCTAAGTAAGAAGACATACTTCCTGCAACATGAGAACTTACAACAGATCTGTGGTCACTCTGTAATCCTAAAGTCGCACATAAGGAGGGCTATCTATCCTTTTTCAATTCCCAAGATAATTTTCCTCTTGAACAGACCAAAATATATTTGCATTGGTTAACTAAAATTTCGGATTAAGGAAGGAGTGCTCTAGGGTGAGTAAAATTCTGATTTTTGACCTTTAAATACATCAACTAGAGAAGAGAGAGTGAGGAATACAGGGAGAAGAAAGTGAATAATTTGCAGGGCAGTGTAGTAGAGGGGACAGAGCTGTGCAGAGAGAGCATTCTGGGGTTCTCCTGAGTACTCAGCCGAGTGTTTATCAGTACCTTGGTGTGAGGAAACCAAGGAAGGGAAAGACACACCAAAAAGGAAAGAAGAAAATAGAACCCTGCCTTCACAAGGAGCCAGGAACTGTGTTGATTCCACCAGTTGGAGTGTAAAACCTCAGAACTCATGGAGTGTTGGGGCAGCACTCAAAATGGGGGGAATTATAAGCCCTAGACAGTACACAGCCTGGGCTCACCAAGGAAATTTAATAGCAAGACCCAAAGTGGTGAACTGTTTCCACACATTTTAACTGAATGCCAGAACAAAGCTCCATGTTTACACAAGTACACAAGTACAGACCCAAAATCCAACAAAGTAAAGTTCCCAAATGCTGTCATCTAAAAACTACTCACCAGGCATGCAAAGACTGGGAAAATCTGACCCATAATGAAGAGAAAAATCATTGCATACTAACCCAGAACTGACCCAGAGGTTGGAATTATCTGACAAAAACATTCAAACAATTATTATGGTGGTATTTCATAAGTGTTAAGTAGAGGCACTAAATCATTTTTAAAAACACTGAAATTGAACATTTAGGGGCAAAACAAAAAAGCAATGTCTCAGATGGAAAGTCTCTGGATGTAATTAATAGCACACTAAACATTGCAAAAGAAAATACTAGTGAACCTGAAGATATAGTACTAGAAAATATTTAAAATAAGACACTGGTTGGGGGGGGGGTGATAAAAGGGTTAACAAATCATCCAGAACATCATCCAGCTGTGGGACAAATTCAAACAGACCAATAGTGGTGTGATTGGAGTCTTTAAAGGAGGAAGAAACCGGAAAATAATATGTGAAGAATACTGCTCATACATTGTGAAAATCTGATAAAACCTGTAAACCACAGATGTGTAATTGTATTTAAAAAAAAACCCTATGAACCCACAGAAATTTAATGAATCCCAAGCACAAAAATACATACATAGAACTTCCTTACATCTCATCCTGATAGAATTGCTCAAAACCTATATTATTTATCTAAGCTGTGTAACAAATTACCCCCACACTTAGTGACTTGAAACATGTATTATTACCTGAAAATGTCTGAGGGTCAGAATTCCAGGCAAGGCTTCGCTGGCTTCCTAGTCTCTACCCAGGCTGTCACTGGTGTTGACCAGGAGGGCCTGACCTCCCCCGTGGCCTGGGAGAGAATCCGATTCCTAACTCTCTCCTGCAGTGGCTGTTGGCAGGCTTCAGGTTCTCAATAGCATTTAGCTGAAAATGTCATTGACTTGCCCGTGGGGGTCTCCATAGGACAATTCATAACGCATAGCTGGCTTCCATCAGGGTCAGAGAGAGACACACAGGACAGAAACGGCAGCGGGTTTTAATTTAATCTTTGAAATGGTAGCTGCTATGGCCTGAACTCTTGTGTCCCTCCCAAATGGACGTGTTGAAATCTTAATATCCTGTGTGATGGTGTTAGGAGGTGGGACCTTTGGGAGTTTCCTAGATCATGAGGGTGGAGCCTTTGTGAAAAAGATAAGTTCTCTTATAAAAGAGGCCTGAGAGGGATCCCTTGCCCTTTCCACCATGTAAGGACAAAGCAAGAAGTCTGCAACATTTGGACCCGCCATGTGATTATACATGGCGTCCACCCTTCAAATACAAGAATCAAAAGCAATGCCATCTTGAGAGTCTAATGATCTAAACGTAAGCCTGAGCCCAAATGGGGAATGACTGATTGTTTATTCTTGGTATTATCTAATTACCTAATATGATTTTTCATGAAGATAAAGAAAAATGCGTTTCTCATTACGATCCTCAGCACATGTGGTAATCAGTGCGTGATCCTCGGGAAAGAGAATATCAGCATTGAGGCAATTTAAACACACACAATAATTTGCTGGGTGCCTCAGAGCAGTGTGAGATTAACTATTTGTGGCAATCTCCACCCCGACCTTAATTAAAAACAAAACAAAACATTAATATTATTTTTCAGAAGCAAAGCTGCTGCCTTCTGGGTTTGATATATAGGACACATCAGCTAATGATTTAAACTAAAAAGCTGTGACTATGGTGTTTGCCCAGAGGAGCAAACGTGAAATGCTACGAGCATTGACTGCAAGGGCCACTAGTGCTTCTCAGGGCACTGCCAGGGCTCCTTCCAACATGGCAAAAATGCAGGGACAGGGAACGTAAGTGGGCAGCTTTGTAATTCTAGAAAAATCTAGAGCATGGACTTTGATCCTCAAAGCAAGGACACCCTTTTAGTCTGCTCAGGCTGCCGTGACAAAATACCATGGACTGGGCGGCTTACACACAGACATTTATTTCTTAGTTCTGGAGGCTGGACGTCCAAAATCGGGGATCCAGCATGATGGGCTTCTGGTCAGAGCCCTCGTCCTGGCTTGCAGATGTCCAGCTTCCTGCTTGCATTGCAAGTGGGAGAACGAGAGACCTCTCTATTCCTCTTCTCATAAAACCACAGTCCTGTCAGAGCAGCCCAACCACGACCACCCCCCACCCCCCGCCCGACCATGACCTTATTTCACTTTGCCTCCTAAAGCCCCTTCTTCAGATATAGTCACAATGGGGGGCTTCATATATGTATTTTGTGGAACAGAATTCAGTCTATAGCAGAAGCTGTAACACACTACGCATTTCTATCTCCAGAACTAATTAATGCTTTTTGAACCAAGTGATAAGAGTGGTTGACTTTTATGTTGTTTAATAGCTCTGTTCAGTCGCCTATCTCTACCATGTCTTTTCAAATATTTTGGATAAGCATCTCTACTTTGTACCAATGTTTAAGTTAGTTGCCTCTAGTTGTTTTGTTTATCTTTAAGATTAAAGATTATTTCAAATTAATATGACATTGAAAATGGTTTAATATAGTCATATTTTATATTGTCTTACACAATCTATGAATATATCAAATGGGTGCAAATCCTATTAAAATAAATCAGACAATTATTTAGAGAGTTGCTGTAAAGAGATATTTTATTTTGTAAAGGAAAACAATAATCACTTTCTCAATTTTGGATACATTTGCAGAGAATTTGGATAAAATTTCATGGAATGAAATACCCATTCACACTCCAATATGGGGATTCAGGCAACACCTCTCTGCAAATAACCGGAAATGTTCTAGAACCTTTAGCAGTATTCTGGGCTGAGCTTTTACGGAACTCCATCACCTAATAATTAGATGAAGCTCCTAAGATGCAGGTGACGAAGGGCCCGTGGTTTTCAGTGAGCTGATATTTAAGTTATTCCGCCAACTGTCCCACAAGATTACATCATTATATATGTAAATGATGAAGGCAGATTGGAAATGCGAATCAGTCCTTGGTGTGTAAGACCTCAGAGGCTGGCGCTGGCAGCAGGCACACCGGACTTTTACTCTCCATCGTCGTGGTTCTTTGCCCTGACGCCCATCATCTTCCCCTCTGTCGGGCAGCTTCAGCTATCTCTTTCCTGTCTCTGTGACCTGACAAACCCCCTCTAGAGACCTGGCCACCTGTTTTTCCTGCTCTGTCCTGACTCCAGATCTCCATAGGCCCCGCCCTGACCCTTGGGACGAGGCTGCGTCCGGGAGACATCCTTTACAGCCATACACACTAGGTCCCTCCGACTGGGGGTTCATTTGGATGCTGGACGGGCACCGACCAGGGCAGGGGAGGCAACCACTCCTGGTTACCTGTTCAGATAACCAGCATGGATGACAACACAAGAAGTGGAAACTGCAGTATATTGTAGCTGAGCATTGGGCCCATGCAGGTTTCCCTGCCAGGCAACCTTCTCAAGTATACTGAGACTCAGTAACTCCATCTGTCAAATGGGCTTGACGTGCACTGCACAGGGGCTGATTCTATCAAATGTCTTGTTGCATGTGGACCGCTAACCTTGGTACCAGCATGGTCAGTGACTTGTGAGCATGTATAATTCAGGATCCTTGAAGATACAGGCTCCTCTTGACTTATGGCCAACAATATTAAAGGTAGGCTGCTTTATCACCTATTCAATGGCATTTTCAGAGTCAAGGTCAGGGCATTCTGGGAAAAAGGAAAGAAAAAATGTTATGGGGCTATAAAAATTTTGTAATCATTGGTCATTTTATTCTAGTTCCGTCTAAACATCTAATAGCTTAATCTGATGAGAAATTAAATAATTCCAGGTATAAGCAGAACTTGCGTGCTCTCACCGGTGGAAGAAAACAACAGAGGTTTTTTAATGTTCTAATCCCCTAATATTAGCCGGAGACTGTGACTTAACAGCAGTCATTGAGGTTTACTTAAATGACAGTTGAGAGGCCATCCAGGTCAGAATGTACCAGAAACCCAGACCTCTCCATGTGACTGGGGATCCCCAGTCCTGGCAGAGCTCCATTCTTTGCCCAGAAACAGTGGCCCGGGTGTGGACACCTGACTGGCACTGCACCAGGCAGAATCTCCCAAGCGGCCTGGGGAGAATGGAGTCCTCTCTCAGGATTTCAGACACGCCTTGAGGAAAACCAGAGTCACATGTTGGGTGTGATCAGCAGTGTTTTCAAATGTGGGGAAAGCTGGCCAGCCTGAGAGAGACTCCAGCCCTCTGCCGAGGTCCCCAGAGAGGACAGAGACTGTCCTGACATGGCCACTTCCTGCTGCCAGTTGTCTTCAGCCCGTTGCAAGCCTGACTGCCTTCCCAGGCCCAGGCACCAACCTGTCCCCTTCTGCCCATGTCAGCTTGTGTGGGGCCTCCTTCAGCACCCACAATCCCACCTAACACAGTTACCCCCAAACTCCTCACAAGGGTGTCCCACGAGGCTTCCCCTGCATTATTGTTGGAAACATTCTCTAGTGTTTTTGAGGTCCTGTGATTTCTTTCTCTATGAATGGAAAATATTTGCTCACACTATTGTTATGTCCAAAATTATTTTCAACTACACATGAAGACAGGGGAAACGTTTGTGGGATTTCATCACAACACTCACGGTAGGAAATGGCCATGCTTATGGGGTGCAACTGCAGCCTGATGAGTTTGGGAACACCAGCCATGAGGTAATGTTCTGTCCCAGCTGCTGCTGTCCATATGAATCCCTGCAGAAAGTCAGCTGTGCTCGGCCAGCACCTGAAACAGGCATCGATTGCCCCAATGTCTTGGGAAGCTCGGAAGAGGTCTCTTTCCAAAGAGAATTTGCATTGGTCAGAAAAGAGGAAGTTTTCTGATTTTTCAGTTCCTTCCTACCCTTTGCTAGATATGTGATAACAAACTTCACATAAAATTAAAAAATAAAAATGAAGTGAAATTTGTGCCTGGACAAACCAAAATACCTAACAGACATAATCTGGTGGGGTGATATTTGCAAACAGCTGTTTTGTAGGAAGTAGCTAAGAGCTGGCTGGACTTGGCTTGATAAACACAGTGTCTGACGGAGACAGAAAGAGCCAGGGCTGCATTCAGGGGGATGGGTGTCCCAGGACTGCCGTGGCCCCCAGGGAGGCGTGGACCCCCACCGGTAGGAGGAGTGTGAATCTGGTGGCATGCCCTCTCCCCTGGGGGTCTGAGAACTTCCTGAGAGTGAGTGCTGTGACTGACTTAAATGTGGAATAAAATAATGTATGTGTATCCTTCTGAAATAGGTGGTAGGTCATACAGAAGTTATGAGGTCATTATTTTCACAGGTCACCTTTTAATCTCCAAAATTCAATATGCTGAAGCATAGGAGTAAATAGAAATGATCTAAGAGAGCTCATTAAAAATAGGGATGGCCAACCCCTGTCCCCCAACCATTCTGATTTAATAACTCAGCGTGGGTTCAGACAGCCATATTTTAACAAGCACCCTTTTGCCATCTAAGGTGTGGAATACCAGCATTATAGGAAATAAAAATAAAAATAAATGTCACCCCAATAAATTTAATAAGAATGAAAAAGAAAAGAAAAAGACAGAAAATCACTGAAATGATGATATCATAGCTTCTATAGAGCTTACATGGTTAGGATAACACAGAAAATATGATTTTAACAATTTGTTTATTTAGATCTACATTCAAATATCACTACTTCACAATAGTTATTGGTGTATTTACTTTATAGAAAAACAATTACTTCAAAAATGTTTATTACAATAATAAAAGGCATTCATCCATTTAACCATTACCCACATATCAATATTTATGTCTCATATGAATTTCCAAACCACTTTGAGAACCTGTAAATAAATCTCCCCTGAGCCTGCAGGATGGTTTGTATATTTGCTGAAATACACAAAGCTATGCCCATGGGACAGATTCCACATACTTTAGAGGTGAGAAAATGTAGATTTGAGATCTTGATTACTGAAAAGACCCTCCCGATTCCATCTGGAGTGATATAAAAGAAACCAAGTGAAGAGAGAATTGAGTCATTTTCTGCTCTATAACAGACTTCCATGTTTGCTACTGGAGTTTTGTACAAATAGGTTGACACACGAGGCCAGCATCACTGGGAAATTTTTAAAGCAGAGTTAACTTAAAAATAAAAAGTCTTTCAAAGAGATGGGCAACATGCATTTATTTGAGATCAATAAGAATATCTACTCAGGACGCAATGATTTGGGCAGAAGCCCAAACAGTGTTCTGATTAGGAGACACAGGCCAGGGGTATTTTTGAGAAGGGGATGGGGATCAATTCCAGCCCCTGAATGAGACATTTCTATTGGTGCAGATAGTATAACATAGGCATGTTAATTCTAAACAATGCCTTTAACTTTCAGTCTCCTAGTCATCAGTCCAGTAGTCAAAATACCTGCTCTCTTGTTATCCTTGCAAAGAGCTCTCCGGCACACAACCTTGCCTTAGGCTTAGTCCTAAGGTTATTTTGCCCTGTCTTAACTTCCAAAAATTTGAGGCATCAGACATGCAAGTCCATTCCTCTAAAACAGCAGTTCCAGCTCCACCCTAAGGGGGCTCCATTTATATCATTGTTCACAGTGTGTAGTTACTAAAATGTTTATGGCAGAATTAAGTGTGTATCCTCGGCTTTCTTTAGTGACCATTCATTCAGTCCCTGGGCTCACTTCTTTCTCTCTGCCTTCAGTCCACTTCCCCAGGATGTGTGGTCCCCTTAATCTACTTCCAAGTCCTATTCCTGGTCTCCAGGGTAATGGCTTTGTGCTGGCAGCTCCAAAGCCTATGTCCAGCAAACGGGGGCTCATCCCAGTCACCCCTGGTCCCTCCTCCTCGATTGTTTTCTTTTCCACGTTTCTGATTTCATGGCTTCCCCACCTGCTAAGTTTCCCACTCCAGATCCCTGGGCACCTCCCGTTGAGCTTTTCCTTCTGTGAATGTCACCGGCTACTTCTTCCAATTTGCCCACATCAAACTTGAATCTTGGTTGGCAACATGCCTTGAGTTACACGACTCTCAAAGTCAACTCCAGTTTGCTGCAGGAGAGTGTTTGATGCAAACTCAAGCACTTGTGGCCCTGTGGATGCCCTGCACGTCACCCTTACAGCATGATGTGTACGTCTCTGTGTGTTGCTTAAAAGGCAAGGATTTCAAGTTCCCTGACTGTCATCCTTAGGCCATAGCAAGCAATCCCTTCAACAGCTGTGAGTTTGCTAGAGCAGCCGAAACAAAGTACCACACACTGGGTTGCTTAAATACCAGACATGTGTCATCTCCCAGTTCTGGAGGCTATAGGTCTGAGACCCGGGCATCAGCAGGGTGGCTTCTTTCTGAGGCTGAGGGATGATCTGCTCCTGGGCTCTCTGCTTGGCGCGTGGACCGCCAGAGTCTCCTTATGTATCTTCACCTGGTCCTTCCTGTGTGTATCTGCGTCCAAATTCCCACTTTCTATGAGGACATCGGTCTGACTGGATGAGGTCTAATAACCTCAGCTCAATCATCTCCTTAAGGCCTTATCTCCAAATAAGGTCACGTTCTGAGGTCCTGGAGGGTAGGGCATCAACATGTGAATTCCGGGGGTTCACAATTCAGCCTAGAACATTGTCGCCCCACAGTTGTTGCAGGAGATCTCATGGAAGAGTTTCCTCTCCATGAAAATCTGCCTCCCATTGTTCTCCACTCACCACTCTCTGTAGGGTAGAGGGTACACACACACACCTATTCCTTGTCACAGTTCTGTGCCCCCGGGTAACATACCTGGGGTGGCCCTGGGCCTACCTGTTCCCAGCCAGGAGGGAGGTCTAAGACAGCCACTTCCCTTCTCCCACCTGCTGAGTGACAATATGGATAAAGTGATTCTTAAGGACTCATAGGGTTCCAGAATTACAGGAAGTGTGAAATCTTTTATTTAAGAATCATTCTGCCTCCCTCCTAAAACATGATTCTGCAAGCCGCATGTAACAATAAAATTAATGAACATACTGAGAGTATTGCTAGGAATTTGGAGGAAACAAAGGGTAGAATAAATGATAGGAAAACCTTTTTTCAAAAAAAAAAGGGACTCAATGATGTTAATAAAAAATGGAACACTCTTTTTGTGACATACATAAAATATACGTACAGGAGATTTTTCTTAGAATGGGTGGTTTTGGCTATCTTCTAAGGAATGTCATTTTTCACAACTAATTTCTTTTTCTGGTTTGTTCTGGCAACTCCAGTTTTGAAATTTCTAGATACAATTTCAGACAGTAGCTAGTGCCCTAATGTTGGTTTCAGAAATCATTTGTAGATGTTGAGCAATTAAAGACAATGCTATGTACCTTCTCTCCTCTTGATGCTGTGGATTTCTTACTGGGAATGTATGCTGGCCTTGGTCAGCCTGGTGCTATGCAGCCAGCATTCAGTAGGCTACTCTGGGGAAAGCATGTGAAAGTACAATTCCTGGCATCATTCAGTGTTTTCCTGTTAAAGATTGAAAAAAAGAGCAATAGAGTAAGTATCGGGCAGGTTGCTTTCAGAATATTATTGAGTTCTAATTAACTATTCTAGTTTAACGTAATAGACAGGGACAAAGATTTACATCTTAAGTGACTAAGTTTACTGTCTATTTGTGATAACAAATCAAATCTGACCTTCACAAAAACCAAAATGAAAAACAAACAATGACAACAACAAACATAAGGTGGACATGTGGGTGTGGATGAGCCTTCCAAGGGTCATGGGGCGAGGTGGGGTATCTGCTCATGGGAAGATTCCTAGATCCTGAGGAGAGGGCCTCCCCCTGAGGCTCCTCGAAGGAGGGCGGGTTGCCGTGAGAGGTGGAAGGGACGGGACGGCCTTGTTATTTGGGGGTGAGAAGTTTCTACTCCCAGGCCAAACTCCATTTTCAAACAGTTGTCTTGCAGCAATTCAGTGAAGGCCAAGCATCTCCTCAGAATCTTAGTTATTACTCAGAGACAAAGTGCTGAGGTCAGAGATGACCGAGAACATGAGACCAAAATCAGAGGCGAGTGTCTTACAGGAGAAACCCCTACGGCAGCCTGTCTGTGTTGTGAACTTCTGAGAGTCTGCTCAGGCCTGTGCGGGAGGGACCTGGAGAGCTAACTTTTGTTCCCTAAGATGCAAAGGGATCATTGATAATCGAGCCCTCAGAACTGAGCCTGGCCAGCCTCTGCTCAGTTCCAGTAGACCTGACACTCACTGTTTCTTATCAGCGCCAGTTATCGACGTGCTGGTTTATCTACGTGAATGTGAAAGAGGAGTTAGTAATAACATCAAGAGGAAAAAGGACCAAAATCATCAAGCCAATTCTACCAGAGTGCTCTGAAATCAAAGGGTCTTGCTAATCAGTAACTCAATCTCTCTCTCTATATATATATGTATATACATGTATATATACATATGTATATTTACAACAAAAATAAGACGATTTGGATATATGGGGGTGGATGAACCAGCTTTGTTGTAAATAAATCAGTAAAACAATATATATATATAAAACTATATATATATAGCTTTGTTATATATATATTAACAATATATATATTTAACAATATATATAAATATATATAAATATATATATTGTTAAATATATATAACAAATATATATATGTGTTATATATATATAACTATAACTATAACTATAACTATATATATATATATATATATTTATATAGTGTGTGTGTGTGTGTGTGTGTGTGTGTGTGTGTGATGATGTTTTGCAGCCTAATTGTAGCTTCTCCGAAAATTGATACAAAAATTCAATGTAGAAAGAGTGCCCTCATTTTAAACCAGTCCCTTCTGGAAAACACATGCTTTGCGCCCATTTCGGACCTGCTCTGCCTAGGGTGACTGAGCTCCAATGAAAGCAAAATTTCACATTCTGTTTTCCTGAGTCCCTCCCAGCTTCACTCCACTGTCATCGGTCACCAGCCCCACGACCTGGAGCACCTTTACTCGATGGATGGGACCCCTCCTTGCCTTAGGATTTCACTGGTTTTCATTAAAATCGAAGTGTATGGGCCCGGGTACCAGTGCCTAGTTTAATTTTTTTTTTTTAATTTTATTAAACTTATTGGGGTGACATTGTTAATAAAATTATATAGGTTTCAAGTGTACAGTTCTGTCATGCATCATCTGTATGTCACATTATGTGTTCACCTGCCAGTCACTTCTCCTTCCATCACCGTATACTTGATTCCTTCTAACCTCTTCTACCACCTTCTTCCCTCCCCCCTTACACTCTGGTAGCCACTAAACTGTGGTCGGTGTCTATGAGTTTTTGTTTGTCCTGTTCGTTTGTTGTTTTCAGTTTTATACCCCACATATGACTGAAGCCACTTGGTTCTCAACTTTTTCTATCTGACTTATTTCTTTTAGTATGATCTCAAGATTTTCTTTTAAAATGTCAAAAATATGACTGGCCACTTTCAAGACAAAAGACTCTTGATTTTGCAAAGGGCTTCATTGAGCAGAAAGAGGTCTAACAGGCAGAGGATAAGGAGTCCCTGGTTTAAGGGAGTGAGGTTAGGAAACTCAGAGGGAGGAAAGGAGCCGCATTTGTGCCTAACACTACCAACCTCCATCTCGGTTTGGCTGCTCAGTGGACTCCGCACCCCCTTTGTGCTTTTTATTTTATCTCTTATAGCTCTGTAGAAAGTCTTTCTCTTACTCAGCTCAATTTAGCCTATAGAGGAGCATTCTGCTAACGAATAGCCATAAATATTTGGGAAAACAGTGTCATATGTTTTGTTTCTTTCAATCTGTTTCATTATAAACGACTTAAATAATCGAAATGGAGTTAGACCAAATCTACTTGGGAGTCATTAATTCAGTGTGCTAGGATTCATTTGCCACCTATTGATTTATGCTATTTGGGGCAGGTTAAATATTTGAATTTGAATGGAAGCAAATCAAATGTTATAATGTACCACCCTCTATAATATACTCAACATAATTAACATCCCAGGACTTCTATGTCAATAGCTTATGCACCCCTTTTTGTGGTGGGTCTCTTAAATTGACAAGTGACATTCTGTTTTGACCTAATCTGGAGCTATCAGGCCTGAATCCAAACTGCCCTCTGCAGCTCACTCGCTGTGTTCTAATGTAGCTCAGTTTCTTCATTGGTGAGGATGAAGTGAACACTCAGAATGGCGGCTGACATAATGGTCTCTTTTGTCATTACCAGTGGTATTATTTTGACCATTATGGGTACCTAACACATCTTCGATAGTCAGCTCTTTGTCTTTAGAGGTGTAGACATGAATGCATCTATTTATTCATTCAACAAACGTTCCCCAAGCCCTTACCATCCTCTAGGGATGAAGAGATGAGTAAGTAGCAGCCCTGCCTGAATGACCTCAGAGACGGGAAGGTGCACGGGAGGTGTGTACCCTCACTCTCCCCACCTGAGGACCCAAGACCAGCAAAGAGGCCCCAGTGGAGGTGGCTCCAGTGTAGTGGGGGAGGGAGGTAGGCCCTCTGCAGAGTAGAGGAGCAAACTGGCAGGTGATTCTGGGAGAAGGGCTCTTGCATTGAAGCCTTCAGGGCAAGAACAGGTTGCCGTGGCAGAGTCTAATGGACCCTCAGCTGAGTCCACACAAAGAATATCTCTAATAACCAAGTTGTTTAATCCAGAAACAGCTCAACAACGTGAGTGTGGGTGGCCCCAGAGGGCTGCAGAGGCTGAGTGAGCAACAGGCCATGTAGGTGGTAAGACTGGTGGGGACAGAACGTATCTCAGAAAGCACTGGGGTAGATGGAGCCCCACTTGGGGTGGGGAAAGCACAGCTGGAAGGGATTGACGTGGAGGCCGTGGGAGCTGCCACACGTTACAGTGGGAAGTACCATGTGGTCCTTGCCCTGGCTTCAGAGGACCAGGCAGGCTGGCTGGGGTAGGGAGGCGGTTCATGGGGATACGCAGAGCTTCACTTGGACTTCACTCTTTGACAGTGGGTATGTGCTGTGGGCTCCCCTGCAGAGGACGATATGACCGAATTTGTGCTTTCGAAAGATGTGATGCGAGGGAGAGCAGGCCATGCTGTGGCCAGCAAGGTTCCTCTTTGAAGACTGGCTGACTCCTGCCTTTGGCCGGAAAAGATACACAAACTCTCATATTAACCAGCAAATACCACAGTCGCTGAACCCCATTAGCTGCGCTGCTCTCCACTATCAAATTTCTCCAGATAAACTCACCATGTTTTCTGACTTGATGTTGCACAATGGATTCTACTTCCATTGCTTTACTAAAAATACTGTCTCTAGTTGTGAACTTAATAATAAGCAGAGACAACCACACGTTGACCGTGTTTTGTCTCTGAAGTTGTTGACACTCTTTTTCTTTGAGTTGTCTTATCACAGATCCTCTGAGACCTCCAGGTTAGTCACCACATCCTCACTCACCTGCCTCTTGGCCCCTTCCTCGGTGCACAGTCTGAGAAAATTAACACATGGAGGAAAGCTTTCAGACAGGCCTTCAATTCGGCTTATCATCCACCCTCTGAGATCAGGAGGCCGACCTTTCTCATCTCAGTGGTTACTGAATGAACACCAAGCATGTGTAACCACTCCAGAAAAAATGATGGTTCAGCCTTATTCAGTTCATGCTTTGTTGTTGTTGCTGCTGTTGTTTTAAAACTCAAGAAGATAAGTGAAATGACGAAAGCAGAATTCAGCACTGTATAAAAAGAAATGTGTAAGGAATTATGCTTGTGGTAAAACAGTGGGTTGGTAAGCTGTCCCCAGATGATTTTACTACCCATGCACACAGACATGCACACAAACACAAAGCAACTCGCTATTGGAAAAATGCTGTGAAATACATTCGGACTGTCATCTGCCATTTTTCTGTTTTTGTTTTTTTTTGAACGAAAAAGGGACAGGGCAGGTTATGAACTCAAAGCCCAAACAGTTCATACAACAAACTCCCCAAATATAATGAAGTCCTAGCTTTTTGCTTGGTGAAGTTCTCTGACCACACCTTGCATGAGAGGTTTACTCTTGATAAACCTCATAATTAATTTAATTATATTCTGGAAGCAATGTTTTGTCCTCTTCAGAACTGACACAAAGCAATAAAAAATTATTTGGCCCAGTATTTGGACATAATCTTTTTAGGGACCAAGCTTCAGGCACTATCTTTAAAGATACAAGCTACAGAAATATCACACCCTGTTTGTGAAATATTTTTATTTGGCCCCAAATATTTTTAATTCACATGTCTTGAATGTCATTAATTCCATTAACATGTACTTGACATATCCATTCTTCTAGGTGCTGTGCAGTTGTATTGCAGTGTTTGTATAGTGTAGTTCAATGAAGTGTTCCAGATGATTGATTTCATTACGTAGTACTGGTAGGTGACCCGAAGGAGGGAGACCATATCCCAAAAAGAAAGACGTGAGATGAACATTGTGGTAAATATACTGAGAAATCTACTGAAGGAAGAACTAAAGTATGAGAGTAGCGTTTGGAATGGTAAGACCATGGGACATGGTTAGTAGTGGTTCTTCTAAAGAGAGAAATCTAAAGAGAGTGCTTACCAACATGAATTAAGCCACTTAGAGCGACCCTAATTTCTAAAGAAAGAACCATCTCTGACTTTGAGAACTAAGAACAGCATGTCTGGTGTCACAAGTGAAACCGCATGTTTCCTGGCAACAGTCACTTCTGGAGGGTGGTCTCTGGTTATAACGCTGTGTGAGCACACCCCTCATGTGTAGATTCAAACTTTAGCGAACTAAATTTCCCTACAGTTCAGCTTATGGTCTCTCACACACATTTAACTCACACTCTACGCCCAGCCTTGTAGAGATAATTACTGAGATGGTAGGCTGGTTCTCCATTATGTGTGAGGGTATACAAGGTGTTAATTAAAACTCTGGATTGAGCTGCCGAGTGCAGATTTTAAGAGTGGCATTTAGTTATTTGTTACCTTTGTCTGTGTGTAGGTTTTATAAGAAAGTTGAAACTCAACCAGCAGTATTGGCACAATGCCTAGATTCCAGGTCTTAACTATTTTGTCCAGAATCTTGAACCAAATGAGAGGCTAATATTTTTCCATTATGTGAGCCCCTCCTGACCTCCAAAGAAATGTCATAACAAAGATGATGACGCCAGATTACTATTTATGGTGCACTTTAAAATCTAGGGTTAAAATCTGTCTAGTTCATTTTTATTTTCAGTTTTTCAGACTGAAGCCTGTGTTCACGTTAGTGCATATAAATTAGCCTAGTCCTGAATATATATTTACCAAGAGATCAAATTAAATCAGCGAATATTTATAGAGTGCCCAGTAGGTTCAGGGCTGCATGCTCCATGTAGGAGGATTTAGGAGGATAGGTTATTGCTCCGTAATTTCGTCCTGCAGGTACCCAGAAAAATGTATTTTGAACAATATTGTTATTTCCTGACCTGGCTAAAACAATAATGTTTTTATTAACTGCTGAGTGGAATTAACTATTTTGGTTAGAATTAATTTTGAATTAGTAAGATAAGGTGTTTTCTATAATGTAGTTTTCAAAAACTGTTGGCCAGTTATTTTCTGGGGATTATAGAGGAAGCAGAGACCTTTTTACTGCACATCAAGAACCCAGAACCCAGTTGGGAAATCGGACAAGCAGAAAATACTCAAACACAAAGCAGTTCACAAAAAAAGTCATAGAGAAAAATAATAGTGTAATGGGCACCACTGAAGCAGCCTGAATGCAGGCATGCGGTGTCATCTGTCCACAGCTTGGGAGGGGGCCATGTTTGCTCTTTGGGAATGGACATTGGAACACGTGCACTAGAAAATGGAAGAGCATTTGACACATCATTTTTACTCCTTTCTGAAGGAATATTTTAACCCCTTCATTTGAGGGTCATTATCCAGTCTTCCCCATATGGTTCTGCTGTGATGTTCTCTCAGCCAATGAAATACTGGGCCCAGAGGCTCTTGGTAGGCTACACCAGACCACTGATAGATGAAGAAAGAGTTGCCCGATTCGCAGTGGTTTGTTTCTAGTGAATAGAAGTCATATTGTCATATCTATAGATGTTATAGGAATATATTCTATTGCATATTTAAATATTTCAATTCATGTTTCAAAGTACAGAAAATGAGATTCCAAACTAAACAAAAGTAAAGTATTTACAAACAAAAACTATTTTTAAAATATATGAGAACTGTATAAGGTCCCGTTGAATTTATTTTCCATTCTGAGATTTTAATTGTTCTATAATCTATGAATATATTTTATAACATCTTGTCTAATGATAGAAAAGGTCACTTCTCACTGTTTTCAGAACTTTCCTAAGCAAAATACACTGTGTCCAGGGTGTCACAAGAAAGCCATTGAGAGCACGAGGACAGTCTCATTTCCTACATCTCTGTACCTTTCCTACCCATCAAACACTGGGGGAGTGTGAATCAGATTCATGCCTGGTTGCAGCATTTTACTTTTCTCTCTGAACAATATCATTCATCTCCCCGATCCACATGAGTTCTTCAGTGTAGACAGTCAGGTCCGCCTTCGTTCTTCTTGGCCTAACTGGGTTCCCCCAGGTTCCATACCTGAGCCTAGCACTTCACACAGTTCTCCATGTGCACCTATCACTTCCTTATCCTCAGGCATGTGCAGGACCGCCTTGTAAAGAACCGGATTCCACAGAGCGTTTGGGATGAGGAGTCTAGGAATGCATTGTCTGGCTTCTGATAAGGTAGAAATTTATTGCACACCCATAGAATGTTAGATTTCTTAAAGATATAAGATCATTTTATACAATTTTTACAAAATCACAACTGGAATTTAAGAAATAGGCTATTCTAGCCTTATACTAATTATTGATACACACTCAAACATGACATTTAACCTTAGATTTCAATTAACCATCATAAGGGGTGAGATGCTCATGCACTTCAGGACAGGTTGCCCCCTTATCAGAGGCTGGACCATGTCCCATCAACTGCAGGGTCCTCTTTCTGTTGATCTGAGGATATGCAAAATGGGATGTAACATATCTGAGTTTCTGTATTATAAGCCATGACTCTACCATCTTAAGTTTTGATGTGGGAAAATGACTAACATCTATTTGAGCACCTACTATATGCATATTTCTGTAGTAGATATTTTGCTCAAGTTTTCAATCAGATGAGAAACGATTTACTAGAGTACTCTCCATACTACATATGAAAAAATTCAAGCTCAAAGCAGTTATGTAACTGGCTCAAGGCCACACAGTTGGAATCTAGAAAGTCTGAGTCTTGAGCCCAGATCTTGCTCCAAAATCATAGCTCTTTCAACTCTAACACACAGCTTCCCGAACACTGACATCAAAATGATAGTTCTCTCCCTACTGACATAACGGCTGCATACGTAGTGGCTTTAGGTCTTCAAAAGAGTCTTCCATCACTCTTAAATTTGAATTCTAGCGTTTTTACACCAACACTCTGATTATCCCTGCCCATTTTATGAATCATAGACACTTTAAAGAACCCAGTCTTTTTTACAGGTGTAAATCATTTTCCTTTAAAAATGTGTAATTTTCTAATCTTCCGGATATGTATGAAAATAGATTTTTTTTAATTTAAAAAGTTGAAATAATTTTAAAAATACCGAATATACAGTGTGTTGTATGGGAAGTTATTGTTTTTCATAAGGAAGCATTCAGATGATAACCACAGTGAGGTGGCGTGGCTGAGGGGGTTAAAATGTATGTGAGGCTCCTCTGAGCATATTTCTTTATATACACCTTTATTATTTAAACCATGAAAATCTATGACATTTGACAAATTAAAACAGAAAGAAAAATATTAAAAAACTAATATCTCAAAGTAAAACAAACTGAGACATATAAACCCAATAATGTGACAGACTGACAACATAACCACCCAGAGAAAAGAGGGTTCCACGTGCCATTTGTACACTGTGCGCCAACATTTCAACTTCAGTGAAACAGATTCTAAGGACAATAAAAGGAATTAAAAGTATTTAAAACCTCATTCATTGGTCTTATTGAACATATTAACAATGATATATGATTTTTCAAATCATTTCATATATGAGATAAAACAGACAAATACCCTAATAATAGAAACTGTGGCTTTCAGTTTAAAGGAAAAGAGATACAAACAACGAAATAAAAGTATTTTCCGTATAAGTTATATTTGACAATGTTAATATATTCTCATAATTTTATTCATGTTTGTTATTACTTCTGTACACTGAAAGGTCTGGGGGCCCTAGTACTTAGCAGCCATGAGTGCAAATCGCACCTACATCTTGATTTCTAAATACAATCTCCCATTACATACAACCAGTGCAACTTGTAGAAGTGGATGATTGTAGGTCTGAGGCATACAATATACAAAATGAACCTGCATGTGTTATTGTGCCAGAAAGACTAATGCCACTATATCCGAAGGACACTAAAGCTGGACTGATGGGATGACCAACAGAAAAATCAGAATGATTTTGGCAACAAAATGTATAATAAATCCAAGTGATTACTTCTTAAAACATTTTTGAGACTGTAGTATGTGAGGAAAGGAAAAAGGAAAGGAAAAAGAGGAAGATCCTCATTTGCCCACATTAGAGTTTGCACCAAAACCTTGTTATGAAAATTGATGATTTCAGTTAAAGAACTAAGCGTGGATCATGGCATGTTTGTTTTCTTTTTTTCTTCTGAGAGGAACAGTAGTTTATCTACAGTTGCTGAAGGAAAATTCTTTCAAAAAGAATGTTATCAAGTATGTTTTTAAATGGTAGCATTAAGACATCAGTATTTTGTAAACTCCCCCCACAAAAGATTGATGCCGTCAAGGTTGTCAATGGATATCAAAACGATTACTTGTGAGTTGCTAATAAAAAAGTTTAGAAAATGCATTTACAATGGTGAGGTTGGCCTATTACAGCCTTCGAGATTAGCAGCACGACAGATGAAGCCACCTGGCATTATATGCCTGGTGTGGTGTAATGGGAAGCAAAGCGCTGGCTAAGAGTTCTTGACTAAAGTGTGTCACCTGAATCTAACCTAGCCATTGACCAGAGCTTCTAGCTCATTACGGGAAATACAGGGATGGAGGCAAAATTTGAATGACACCCTATGGAAACATACAAGATAGGACACAGAGTGGTCCATAGCTGATTTGTGTCATTAGAAAAGCAATGTCAGGTGGAGGAAACAGGTAACTGTTTTAGATAAAGAGATGAAAAGGCATAGTTATATGTGAATCTTGACTGCATTTTTGTTGGAAAAATTAGCTGTCAGAGGATTGAGTAATGATGAAAGATATCTGGGCATTGATTGAGAGTAGACAATAAGAAGTTATGGTTAATTTACTCAAGTACAATAACATACACTGGTGTAATAAATCCAATAGCTGATAAAGTTCAATAATTATAAAAAGTTAATATTGTACTTAGGCTTGTTTGTAATATACAGACATGGTTAACATTTTTCCATATTTGCTTTAATGACTAAATATAGCTAATGTGTAGTGGGGGTTAGAAGTGATTGTATTATTCTTTTAACTTTTCTGTATATTAGACTATTTTAATTAAATCATAATGTTAGAGATCACTTAGCCTACTCATCATTTTGGGAGGAGTAAAGAATCTGATACCTAAATCTCATAACTAATCAAGAAAAGATTTATCCTAGTTCCTCAACAAAATGAATTTATGGAAGATGTCCTCTTAACGTTCCTCATTATACCGATTCTCACGTGACCCACACCTTTAGCACGTCTAAGATAGTTCCCACTCTTGATTTCCCTCCCCATTTATTTCGCTCCAAGTTGAAGTTTGTAACTGTTATGCACAATTCCATAGGCATGTTAGTTCAGCAAAGGAAATAAAACAACACACTGAAGACGTCTTTGCAGTGGTGTATAGTCAATTCATTCTGTGTGTGTGATGGGTGAGATGGAGCACTGTGAAAGGTGGCAGAATATTGGTCTGGTGGCCAGTGGGCAGTAAGCTATGTGTGAAGATTGCCCTGCATACAGGCCATAAGGGCTATCACTGAAGAAATTCTATCAGCCTGGGATGTAACAGGGCATGCCTTGTAGGCAGTGATTTGTGTTTAAGTCCGATGGCTTGAAAAGCTAATTTGGGGTAGAAGTTTAACATCCAAGGCCTGTCTACCCATGGAATCCAGATTTAAGTAAAAATATTTTGGGCAAATGAGGGTGTTGTGGGAGTTTGACATGATGTGAGGGTAAATAATCATGGAAAGAAAATTAGGAGCAAGTCTGCTTGAATCCCACTCAGAGGAAAAGTCAACCAAAATGGAACCCACTGAAAACACGCAAAGCTGACATGCCTGGAAAGCCCAGAGATACATGTGAGGTTTCCTCATTGTCCTGGGAGTAAATGGTCCCTCCCTCTCTCATCATTCATAAAGTCATCATGAAATTCTTCATTACTCATCCAGGGTTACAAATGTAAAGATTCTTGGGGGAACCCAAAGCAGAGAACAGGACATCAGATGACAGATGGTTAGGACAACAATTGGCTCTGAATGCACACATCCTGTGGTTGTGAACTGTCCCCTCCTTGAGTGAAAGGACCATGTTTTAGTGGGTTCTGTGTCCTTGTGGGCCAGAATAGTGTCTGAAGTACAATCGGCTCAAACCAAAGGCTTAATGAATAAACAGAACATTTGTCTTCATGGAGGTGAAATGTTATGAGACCGCTAACACAGGTAGGGCAGAAGCGAGGAAGATGGAAGCAGATGGTGAACGTCAGTGAATTAACCTGTCCTGTATGTCTGCCACAGGTACACTTGACCCTGCACTCAGGTACATTTGTCATACGTGTAGTGACAGAGATAGGAGACAGAGGGATGGAAGGAGGAGAGAGGGAGAGGAAATGAAAGAGAAGAAAGAGAAGAAAAAAAAGGAACTGAAAAGAAAAGAGAGGGGAAGAGAGAAGAGAAGAGAAGAGAAGAGAAGAGAAGAGAAGAGAAGAGAAGAGAAGAGAAGAGAAGAGAAGAGAAGAGAAGAGAAAAAAGGAAAGAAAGAGAAACTGTTGTGTTTTTAATGAGCTCAGATTCTCACATGTCTTATCTATAATTCATCTTTAACCATAAGGAAAAGAGAAGAATGGCTTAAAAATATATGTCAAATTTTAATAAATAATTGTCATGGTTCATGATATGACAATCTTCTTTTAAGTGACAAAGATATTAAGCAGAAAAAAGTCCTCCCCAATATTCCTAATCTGTACCTTATTAAAAACCTGTACACATTATTTTTCAGTTCAAAATTTAGAGTAACGACACAGTAAAGGTTTCAAAAACTTCTTGTTATCCATATGCAGAAACTATTTAACAGCTTAAAAATAAATCATTAAAAATTCAGGCCCTGATAATTTGACTGAAACAAAGTTATACTGCAATAAATTAGTATCCTATATAAAGAACAATGGCCCAAAACATTGTACATAAGATACTTTTGTTTGTTTGTTTTGTTTTAAACAGCCTCTCTCAATCATTCTTCCTTTTGCCTGTGTAACCTTTGGAAGAAAACCTTTGGTGCGGATTGACACTAAAAACGTGTGACTAGAAACACCCCATTCCCTAACCGCATTACATTGTCTGTAAGAAAGTCTTTGGACCAATTTCCAAAACCTATTTTGAGAGTTGGAGATTGCCTTGTAAACATCTGGTTTAAAAAACTGTGTTTCAGTGTAGGAAACACTGCCGGGCCCCACCAGCTGAGAACACCTTGCCCCACGGAGATTACATCCTATTTCCAAAAGTACCCCTTTCTCCCATTCTTCGCAAGCATTACAGCATGAAGTTGGAAAGGGGATGGATGTGGGGAGTGGGTTTGCTGGGAAGGGTGTTGACTGCACTTGGGCATATGAGTGGGTGCGCACACACGTAGCTGGAAGCCAAATGGACTCTCAGCAAGTGCACAGGGAGTGAAAGTGGAGGACAATTTCCATCCATACATTTCCCGTTCCGATAGGGCGCTGCTTTTACTTCTGCATATTGACTTGGCCTTTGTCAACACGATAGAGCACCGATTGTGTTCCATCCAATTAGCCCGGCCTGCACCGGAGTCATAAAACTTTATGCAAACTACTGCTCACAGGCTTGGCAGCCCAGGGAAACAATGATCGGCTTAGAACTCTTAAAGATTTTTTTGGCAAATTGCTAATAAGAGCTCTTTTTTTTTTTTTTTTTCACAAGACCTTCTGCTGATAGAAAAGTAAAAGAAAAAAACAAATAATAAAAAAAAAGGACTGTAGTCTCATATAGCCAGTGATGATGACAGCCCATTAATAACACGGATCATTAAAATTTATAAAAAGCTATTCTTAATATAGGATATAAATACATTTCTCAGGCAGAGCTATGAAATTTATAACCTTTTTATTGTCACCAGAGGACCGTCGTACTGCTCTAGCCCTACCACTGTCTGCCCTCTATCATAAATCACAGTGTGGTTAGTAACTTAGATTACAACTACCAGTTGCATTTACAGAATTAAATATTGACTGCGTGAAAATGTTATTACATTTTTACTGATCGGAAGACCACAGAGCAGCCCTGCAGGACATGTAGCTGGACAGAAATATCTGTGTATTTTTTGTTGGAAATACAGTTATGGGGCACTCAGTAACAACTGATAGAGTTTGGAGCAATGTGGAAGGAACAGAGAAAATGCTAGCTCCTTAACTTTACATCCAAAGGAGGCCATTATATTGAAATATTGCACCTTGTTTTCGATTTAGGAGGCTCCAGACCAAATGTGTGATGTAACTGCCAAACCTAAAATGTTAGAGGAATATGGTGAAAAGCTATAGTATCCACACAGAGTAAGTTTATTAAAAATATTGGTAGAATTCAAACAAGAATCAGATATTGTAGATTCCTGAAGTGGACACATCCCAACTTCTGCTTATAAAGAGAACCACTGATTCCCAAAGCTCTAAATATTTCAGAGGTATTTGCCATTCACTTGAGAAACAGCAAAAATGTTTGTCCCTAGAGAATGTGTTCCTCTAATCACATAGATGACTGATTATCATATCCTAATATTCAGGAGGTGATTGGATACCTCATGAATGTGTGGCAACTCCAATTGGGCAACTCTCTCTAACGATGGACTTTGTTTTAAGACAGATTACAATTTGGCCAAGTTAGTCAAAAGAGTTCAGAATACACACCACATGCATGCACGCACACACAGGCACACACACCACTGAAAAGCAATAAACGGATGGGCAATTGGATATACTTAAGACAGAGAATGGCAATCTGACAGTCATCCAAGAATTTGAGTTTCATCCTGCCTCTTTCTTTCAATCTAAAGAGGATAATTCCCTCATTCAAAATGTAATCAGAAAGCTTAACTGCATTCTCTTGGAACTGCAAATGTCATATAGCATCACTTTGTGTGCTCTTTTTCAATGATCATCATTTAATTTTACTGAAAATACAAAGATTGAGTACTTATTCTGGAAAGGCCCTTTAAATTGCTGTCACTGTGAATACCGTGTGTCAATAAGTGGATAAACCTAGAAGGTTTATGTATTAATTTACGAAGTTTTCAAATTTACAACCTTGAAAGGAAGCGTTAACACATATTATTGAATTAAAGGAAATCAAATGCATCCTACCAAGAATTAGACAATAACCACCTCATAAAATGTAATATCCCAAGTATTTTATAATTAGATACGAAGAAAAATAATGACCCTCACTGTATGACAAGGTGGTTACATAACCACACGGAGAAAAGAATCATTTCAACCACTTTAGAGTTGACAGATAAATTCACTTATTTTAAGAGACAATATTTTGACTGTACATGTTTAATGGAATCCTAAGGGCAAGTGAAATTGCAAAGAAAAAATAGACTTCATTCAATAGTCTTATTTTTAGTGGTAATATTGGTATTTCTTGAAAATTTTGAAGCCATGTGATTATGTGTGTGTGTGTTGTGGCACAAAGTACTTAAGCAATGCTATTAATGTCATAGAAATATTTTTTAGTAAAGAAAAAAGGAACACAATTATAAAATCAAGAACCGAGTGTAGTAATATGAAATTTGAATTGGAAATATTCCCATGAACTCATTATTTTTCACTTTAAGAAATACGTATCTCTTGGCTCTGTTTACAGAGGAGACCTAGAATTAACACTATCCTGGTAGCAACGAGAAGGCACAGCACACAGCCGTGATCTCGCAATGGTACTCCTAGTACAATCAACAAAGATTCTTGGGAAAATGGCTGATTCTTGGTGTGGGAAAACTAATTTAAAAGATGAGGCTAGGCCATCTTTTGTAACAAAAGCAAAAAGGCTTTTAAACACAATTGTGTTCTATCAGAACACAGCAGGAGTAATAGGAAAGGGTGCCTTGTGATCAAAGATGGGACAACTTAGCACCACAGGGTGAGAACATACTCATTTATTTTGTTTTCTTAAAAATCCTCAGAAAGGTCTAGTCCTCTGAAGATATAAATGGACCAAAAACCTAAAGTGAACCTGCACAGTGAATCTGATTTCACCACATGGGTGTATTCTTTGCGTGTTTGCTGAACATAAATGGCCCTCGTTCTGGGCCTATAAGGACATAAAGGCCCAAGGGAACAGAAGGGCTATGTGTCTGTGGGTTCTATTAGTCTTTTAGTTGAATGTCAAACTCCAACTCAGTCTGGCTGAAGAGGGAAAAGGGGTTAAGAATTTACTAGCTCCTGAACTGCAGGTGAGGCCCTGCCTGGGTTTCACACAGTCTCCAGTCACCTCCTTTCCTGATTCACAGTTCTGCCTCTGGAACAGAGACCCCACCCCCAGCCCACAGGATGCCTGTCACAGCCCTGGCTCTTCTATTGGCCCCACAGTCTCTCAGAGTCCAAGCACAGGCTGGGTGCGTCTTATGGCATCTGACCTGGACACAGTGGTGAATGATTGGGAAGTACTGACAGGGTATGAGGTCCAGAGTCAATTGTGGGACCGCCATCTCTAGCCCCTCCTCTTCCACAATGCTCACAGTAGGAAGGGATGGTCCCCAGAGATATGGGATTGGGCTATCAGAAGAGGGGGGACAGGCTGTGCATGCAAACCAGAGTCTACTAGAGGGGTCAGCACTGACCCTATGGGGCAAATCAAAAATTAGAGTCCACTGCAGATGCTTCTGAGTTTCTTTTCTAGTCCTGTTTTCTCTGCTGGGGAAATCGAACATACATCCGTTTGACACTAAAATGAGGCCTTGTGAAATTGTATTTCTACAAAGTAAGAAACCTCACAATTCCTACAAATGAAAAACAAACTAACAAACAACAACACAAAAAACACCTGCCAAGATTCAGGGTCTTTTGAATAAGCTGTACTGTTGGTGACTCAAAATGACTTAGGGCCATAGGCAGGAAGATAGAATTTATGAAGAGCTTTTGTTCAATGAATTATTTATACTCTGTTTGATTTGCTCCTAACAACTATAGTTCCTCATTTAATGACTTTGATAAATAATTGGGTTATTGTCTTTTTCTAAATTCAGTCAAAGTTAAAATGTTAAATTTTAAGTGAAGCCCAAAGGAAAAATCTTGAATGGAGTGACAATGAAAATACTAGCTCATAAATCAGGATCGATCTATCTCTCTGTTCTGTCTCTGCCTCTCCTAGATAAAACGTGTCTACTTTCCATTCATCTCCATTAATAATAGTAGAAAAAAAAGGTAACTCATAACTCTACGGGTCAGTACCAGGGCTGAATTTAGGAAGCCAGTAGTGTGCCATTCCAATCCTTTTACTCTGGATTCAATAAGAAGATGAAAGAATAATCTTAAGTGAGGGAAAATATGTATGTATTCATGTATGTATGTACATATATATGTATGTATGTATGTGTGTGTGTGTGTGTACCATGTTTCCCCTAAAATCAGACCTAGCCAGACAATCAGCTCTAATGCGTCTTTTGGAGCACAAATTAATATAAGACCGGGTCTTATATTATACTATACTACACTACATTATATAAGACTGCGTCTTATATTATGGTAAAATAAGACTGGGTTTTATATTAATTTTTGCTCCAAAAGGCGCATTAGAGCTGATGGTCCAGCTAGGTCTTATTTTGGGGGAAACAGTATATCCTGGAATCAACTATTTTTTCTTTGAAATTAAAGTATTTACAGAAGAGTCAATATTCTTACACCTGGATTAGCACAGAAATAATTCTCTGATTATTCCAAAGGATTGTACATAACACTTTGAATACGTAGAATAAGTTTAATTCAGAAATAAACTATTCCTGAGGAATAATTAGACCTTACTTATATATCTCCTATATGAAAGATAATAATTTATTTAATTTGTACCACAACCCCCCTCATTCCCCCACTCTATTTTCCTTCTAATATATACTTCCAATATCATCATACATCAAATTTTTGTTAAAACAGCATTTGGTGCTTATCTTATTATGTATTTTCTTCCCACCTGAGTTGCAGAATATACTATGATTATATTGACTTTCTTACCCAATTTTCCCACTTTTACTTGAATTATCAGGTTTTTTATGGTTTATTTGTTATGTACCAGTTTGTCAAGATTTGTCAAACTTTTCTCAAAATAGATTTTAAAAAAAAAATCATCCAATTTTTTCCACCTTTGTGACTTCCCTCTGGACCCCTCTATCTCCTTGCTCTAATCTGGACTGTTTGCTTTCCAGACACACTCCATGCAATGTCCTGGAATCTCAACAACTGTCTCTACTTCCCTCTTAACATTGGGTCCGATTTCCTGAAACCTATTTTCCACTTTCCTGCTTTACATTCTTGTTTTGTTTTGTTTTTTAATTGGTGAATTGCATTTTTTTATTAGTTTCAGGTGCACAAGACAAAGTAATACTTAGATGTTTATCATTTATATCCCTCACACTGTGTGGACCCCCCTGCCCCCATCTACTACCCCTCTGACATCGCACCTAGCCATTACATTTCCACTGTCTCTATTCCTAATGCTGTACTCCGCTTCTTGTAAGTATATACATACATACATATAAAATTATAGTTGGCATTCATTATTGTTCAGCTTCAGGTGTACAGTGCAGTGATCAGGCATCTACATCATCCCTGAGATGGTCTCCCAAATGGGACAAGTGTCCATCGGATACCCTACAAAATCTTTACAACATTATTGATTATGTACCCCCAATTAATTTTCAAAACCCCGTGGCCATCTTGTGGTTACCGACTGTTTTCTAATCCCTTCACCTTCCCCCTTATCCCCAACCCCCCACCCATCTAGCAACCCTCAGTTTTTCCTCTTTGTCTCCAGAACTGTTTCTGATTAGTTCATTCACTTATTCTTTTCTTTAGATTCCACATATAAGTGAGATCATATGGTATTTGTCTTTCTCTGTCCAACTTATTTCACTTAACGTAATGTTCTCTAGGTCCATCCATGTTGTTGCAAATGGTAAGATTTCCTTCTTCTTTATGGCTGCGTAATACTCCATTGTATAAATGTATCACAATTTCTTAATCCAGTCATCTACCAATGGGCATTTCGGTTGTTTCCATGTCTTGGCTATTGTGTATAGTGCTGCAATAAACATAGGAGTGCATAAAGATTTTTGAATTGGAGTTTTGGATTTCTCTGGATAAATACATAGGAGTAGAATTACTGGATCATAAGGTAGTTCCATTTTCAGATTTTTGAGGTACCTCCATACTGTTTTCCACAGTGGCTGCACCAATCTGCAATCCCACCAACAGTGCACAAGCGTTCCCTTTTCTCCACATCCGTACCAGAACTTGTTGTTTGTTGATTTATTGATGATAGCCATTTTGACTGGGGTGAGGTGGTATCTCATTGTGGTTTTTATTTGCATTTCTCTGATGGTTAGTGAGGTTGAGCATTTCTTCATATGTCTGTTTGCCATCTTTATGTCCTTTTTAGAAAAATGTCTCTTCATGTCCTCTGCCCATTTTTTAATTGGGTTGTTTATTTTTTTGGAGTTGAATTGAGTGAGTTTTTTTTATAGATTTGTGATATTAATCCCTTATCAGATATATCATTGGCAAATATTCTTTCCCATTCAGTAGGATCCCTTTTTGTTTTATTGATGGTTTCCTTTGCTGTGAAAAAACTTTTTAGTTTGATGTAATCCCACATGTTTATTTTCTCTCTTACTTCCCTCACGTGAGGGGATATATCAGTAGAAATCTTACTGGGGGTAATGTCTGTGAAGTTTCTTCCTATATTTTCTTCTAGGTATTTTATGGTTTCAGATCTTACATTTAAGTCTTTAAGCCATTTTGAATTTATTTTTGTATATGGTGTAAGGAGGTGGTCCAGCTTCATTTTTTTGCATGTGTCTGTCCAAGTTTCCCAGCACAATTTATTGAACAGACTGTCTTTACCCCAACGTACATTCTTGCTTCCATTGTCGTAGAATTAAATGGCCATATAGGCAAGGATTTATTTCTGGACTCTCTATTCTGTTCCATTGATCTATGTGTCTGTTTTTATGCCAGTATCATGCTGTTTTGATTGCTGTAGTAGACTTGTAGTATAATTTGATGTCAGGTATTGTTATACCTCGGACTTTGTTCTTATTTCTCAAGATTGCTGAGGCTACCCGGGGTCTTTTATGGTCCCATACAAATTTTGGGATTATATGTTCTATTTCTGTGAAAAATGCCATTGATGGTTTGATAGGAATTGCGTTGAATATGTATATTGCCTTAGGCAGTATTACATTCTTGTTTTATAGAGCATTACTCCTATGTAATCTTGGTCATGGTGCATATGAGTAAATTTTTGAGATCTCGAATGTCTGAAGTGCCTTTAATTTTTGTTCACATTTGATGCCTAGTAGAGCTGGGTATAAAAGTCTAGAAAAGAAAGAATTTCATTCAGAGCTTTGTACCTGCTAATTTTTTATCCACCAGGATCATTCTTGATCACTTCTCTCACGTTGCACCATTTTAGAATATGCTCTTCATTCCAAGATTTCTGAAATTTTATAAAACTGTGCGTACTGAAAGGTATTTGTTTCTCTGTTTGTTTGTTTGTTTGTTTTAAAATCACTCATGTGCTGGGTGGTCAATGGACTCTTCCTGTGGAATCTGATATAATCCTATAGTTTCTTTAATTTTTAAAAATGTTTTATCCTCCATTTTTCTGTTTTGTCTTTTGTCAGATAGTGAAATTCATGAATTGATCCCCTAATTTTATCTTCCTTTTTTCTCCTATTTTCCATCTCTTTGTCTTTTGGTTTGCCATATGAAAGATTTCCTAAATTTTTCACCATTCGGTTTTTTTTAAATTTCCATATACATATGTATAATTTATATATTATATATAAAGATAAACATATTTGTAGATTATATATAATTCATATATAAACATATTTATATATTATATATATAAATTTCACAGAACATTTTCTTGTTTCTTAAATGTTTATTTTTATATCATCTGGCTATAAGTTTATAGATAAAAAGTCGTTGAGTCATCTCCTCCCCACTGCTTTGTCACTGTTTACTCTGTGCCTTTTATCTTTGTTTACTCTGATCACTGGCTTTCTTTGAATGTCTGATGATTCTTGGCTTTCTATTCATTTTCAAGAAAGAAGACTGGAAAAGTCCTTCTAGGCTCTGGATGAAGGATGGAGTCTGCTGACTGGTGGTTTTATTTTGAGGTGATGGAGGCTACATGAGTCTGTTTCCCTAGGAATATCCATCTGTCAGCATTGTGTGTCTTTTCTCCTATTTCAACTTGTTACCAGAGAGAGGAACCATCAGTATCTTCAGGGAAGGAAATCTGAACTCAGGGAGCTAAGGAAGAAGGGGGCACGGTTCTCTATACTTTGGGATAGAAGCATCCACTTAATCACCAGGTTGGGTACCGTTAGTACTGTTATTGACCTCTGGTTGCCTAGAGAACTATGACCAGTGCCATCCCACTCAATGATCTCAGAGAGCCTGCTCCTCCACGCTGCCTAAGTAGAGAAGTGTGGTCCCCGACTGTACATGAATGGGCAGGAATCTGGAGGTGCAGATATTTCTTATAAAGACTGGTCCAGTTTTCAGAGCCTTCTGCACACTGGCCTTCAGCAGTATCTGCTGCCTCCATCACCTGCACCCATCAGGATTTTAGGCAAGAACCAGTCATCTTTACACTGTTTCCTCCTCACTCCAAGCAGTTAGTTTCCAGCTCTCTCTGGTGAGCTCCATTAGTTACCATTTGTGACAGATGGCATTTTCCAAAGATGACCACAACAATATATATCATTCCAAGTGTTCTTCCCTAACCTGGCAATCCCCCATTACTAGGTGAACTCTAGCTCTCTTCCCATTGAATCTGAACCTGTGCATTACTTCTAGCATGTGGGAAAAATGTAGTTGTAGTGATTCTGCAAGAGTTCCAAGTCTATGGAAAAAACAACAATGCAACTTTAACCTTGTTAGCAAAATAACTCACCTGTGGAGCCCTGAGTAGCCAGGTAAGAAGTCTGATTATTCTGAGGCTGCCATGCTGGGAGAAAGCTCAGAATACATAGAGAGGCCACATATAGGATGTCCAGCTGACAACCCCAGTTGAGATCCCAGCTGATACCCAGCATCAACTACCACATATGTGATGAGTGAGTGGTCAACAACCAGCCCCCAGCCTTCAAGTAACCCTGAGCTTTCAGTTCTTCCCAGCTCAGATCCCAGGTGTCATGGAGTGCACGCAATACATCCCCTTCCAAATGTCTGTCCAAGAGAACCTGTGAACATAATCAAGTAGCTGTGGCTGCACACAACTGTTTGGGGAGGTAGTCATGCACCCATCGTGACTAGAACATCATGACTAGAACATCCATTCCCTATCCCATTTCCAATTATGTTCACTTTGTCTTTGATTTTCTTGAGTTCATACCTTTTTCTCTAAGGGAAAGGGGAGAAAGTAAAAGTAAAAACTGGTGCTAAAGCTGCCAAATTAGTCTATTCATTCACTTCTACATCCTCAGAGCATATGTTGTATTAATTCAAGTTAGTATATATCGGATATATAAAAGTTATTTGTTGAAGGAAGGAAGGAAATTGCCTGTGATGGTCATTAAATTAAGATCTTCAACCCATAGCCCGTCCTATATAAAATAATGAAAATTGCATTTTTTTTTAAGTCAATGAGTAGTTTCTTGAGTTTGAATCTACCCTGCTCCTTATCAGTAAGGCCTTTTGGAAATCTTTGCAAATTTTCCATGCCTCTGAGCTTTATTATCTGACCCAAATTGAGCAAAATCATGAGGCAACTGTTCCCTTTAGTCCCTCCCCCAAAGGCCTTCCTCGCCAACCAAGGGATACCTCCCAGACACCAGGCATTGGCTCCACTGGGCTGCCTTGACCGATGAGGGCCAGTGACTGACTGCAGTGGCTGAGCCATCTGTACTAATTGGGAAGACTGACATCCGGTGCTGAATGGACTGTGTTTGCTGCTCCATGATCTGTTGTACAGAGTGTGCACAGACATCACCTTACACCCAAGTATTAACTTATATGCTCGGAGAACGTGGCCCAAGCTAAGTTACGTCAAGTGTTTGATTCCAGTAATACATTATGAGGAATTTACAGCCTCCCCTAAAAGACATGCCAAAGCAGCATCTTGGCTCTATCTCATAAAATTTTATCCCAGTACTACGTGTAATGAAATAGAAACACACACACACACACACACACACACACACACACACACACGGTCCCACTGATGCCACACATATATGATAATACTGAGTAGAGAGAATAGATAAGCATTTGAGCCAGAATAGGAACATTTAAAAAGAAATTTCATGCTTCAGCATTTTAATTAAATAGTGCTTGATCTACATGTATAAACTACATATGGAACCATTTTAATAAAGTTCAGAATGCTAGCTTTGTGATATATTTTCCTGATAAGTTAGACTTTAAGTATAAAAACTTTATATTAAGGTTACTTTTACACCTCTAACTTGCAAAATAAGTTTGAACTGGTGGGGAAAGAATGTTGTCTTCCCATGTACTATAATAGTGTTTTCCTTGCTTCACCATAAATCAGATTAAGTGCCTTTTTTCTTTTTTGTTTCCTTTTTTCGTTTTTGTTTTTTTTGTTTGCTAGGAGAGTTCTGAGAATGCTAGTAAATGACCAATATATCTTCTAAAATAAACTCCTTCTCCATGTCCAAACCCCAAAAGCAAAGTCTTTAAAAATTGGAGCTCAAAGAAATCCTGTATATAAATTAAAAAAGGAATGTAAATTTGGCTCTAAGAATTTGCCAGGGAAACGTTTTATCACGTACATTCATTTAACAATGTTTTACTTAATCCTTTGCTTCCCAGAAGCCCTCGTATGTTCACCGACTTGAATACACCCTGAGACATAAAATATCGGACCATTCATGAACTTATCTCTTTCCGGTCAGAGATTGCTGATGTGCTTTCCTCAAAGAAGCAAGCAGGGCAATCTAAGCAAAGACCTTCTTCCATCCCCCCAGCGATTGGGACAACTTCCTGCAAATGAAGAACTGTGTGTTCAGAAGTGGGGCTCCTCATCTCTTCCTTCTTTCCAAATCAAGGGAGCCCCAGTTATCCTTGAAGTCTCTTCACGACTGGAGGGCAAAGATGCAAACTTTTCCAGCATTAGGAAGAAAAGTGTCTGCTGACCTAAATGAGAGAACATAATACAACTTGAAATGAGGCTTTCAAGTCTGACAATTTATGTGCAGTCCTAAATCTCCCTGACCACTTGTTCGACCCCTGATGCGGTATTTCATGTAAGTCTCTTCGCAGCTGAAAATACAACGAAAAAAAAGAAAAAACCAGAACCACAGTCCAAGGCTCTCCCATGTTCCTTGGCAGTTTCTTCAGCAATTTGTGAAGCTGTGAGCTCTCTGTTCCCTGTGTATTCCACTGGAGAAGCCAAGACAGCGAGTGTGGGAAGAGAAGGAAAGGCTGAGGACAAAGTAACTGAATCTCTTCTCCCATGCAGGGACACGTCTGAGCCACACAAACAGTGTGGCATGTCCCCTGGGTCGTATTTGTGTGCACTTGGGAAATTTGGTAGTCCAAGAAATGTTTTAGTGTAATGAAAGAACCAAATGAATGAGCTCCTCTGTTTCTCTCTCTCCCTCTGCTGGAACGGGCCACTGGAGCCATCTGCCCTCACCAGTGACAACATGCTGCGTATTCAAACGCGGCTGCTGCACACAAAGGTGGCTTCAGTGGACCCTGCAGCTTGTCTCCCCAGCAGGGGCCCCCACTTTGTTTAAGCTTCTAAACTCTCTATCAGTGGCAGGAGAGGGTTGGTGTTTGGGGCACAAAAGGGACAGTGTCGTGTAATGTATGCGCCCTTCCTGTGGAATCCTAATGCTGCTGCACTGTGGAGAACTTACACAAACCTTATAGGAATTAGAAAGAGACATTTATTTCATTCAGAGAATGCAGTGACTTCCACTTCTTGTGCTGCTCGGAACCTCAGCTTTGAAAGGGCCTTTCAGGATGCAGGAAGAAAGCGCGGGTCTGGGTGAGGGGACATTTCGGGGGCCAGCCTGGCATGCCTAGCAACTCCTGCGGGCAGGTTTTCCCATCCCTCCTGAAGTGATGGGGTTAATATAAATCCTGCACGCTGGTGTTTGTGTGGCCCCCATAATGAAGCTGTTGTGGGCTTCTCTGGGCTCTTGTGTCCCCATTTGCGCTCCGTGCAGTTCAGAGTGTAAGAAAATGAAAGAAGCCACAGTCACTTCATTAATGATTTGTAAACAGAATCTCCAGGATTGCCACCACCTGCGAGACCCAGGCTGGAGGGGTTTTGATACCACTCTGCCCAGAATCCCTGTGTAATAGACACCCCGTAGTTGGGAAAGGCCCCTGAACGTGTCACATTCTTCCCAGGGGTTCCATAGAGAGGAAACCATATCTTTTCACTTTTGAAAAGCATTTTAAAAATGAAAATAAAAGTCAACCTTATAACTATTCCATCCACAGACGTTAAGATTTTCAAAGGCAGATGGCAAAATGTAGCTAAAGGGGTAAGGGCTATACACAGAATTGCTGGATGTTTCCCAATCGTCGCAAACACGTTCTTAAGTTTGCTTGGCCTCCTAGGCCGTGGGCTCCTTCTGCTCTGAGGGAGAATTGTTTATTTGGAAGTACAGTAAAAATACTATGTGTACCAGTGGTTTATTACAGAAATCATCTTATAACGCAGACAACACTTTCTCCACGCACAAGCTGTATCCAAAGATCGGGACCAGCTCTCGTCCTCGTGCCAGGAAAAACGATGAAATTCATTTTCTGCTCAAATTTTACTAGAGTCTGGGCTCTTAACCCCATAATTTTAGGGGGAAAGTCCTGCTGCCACTTTTTCTCCCTCTGCCTGAGGTAAGAGATGGCAGGGATGTGAAGGGTCAGATCAGAGTTGGAAGTTCCTGACACCAGGACTCAGAGACAAGGGAGAGTCAGTTATCTCCTAAACCCCACAGGGCTGAGACTAAAAGGTTAGCCATTGCTCAGTGGTCACAGGACCAGAGCTCATTTCAGTAAGAATCTGACATTTGCTATGAGAATATGGCATAGAATACAAGAAACCATCTAGTTCTATAGGCATATTGATGATCTCAAGTTCTCTATTGCTCTAGAGTTCTGGTTCATTTTGGTTTTTCAGTCTCTTATCTTTGGGAGGTAAAGTGCTCCAGTAGAATGAGCAATGGGTTCAGGCATAAGGAGCTGTCATCTCAGCATGCGTTCTCCACTAAAGCACCATGGAGAATGGATGTGGGATGTCTGGCTGACCCCACATGCCTTTCTTGGGGACCCTGCCCTTCCCTGCCTCTGTCAACATCAGGCTCTCCCTTCACCTCCTGTGGAAGGATGGGCGACATAGCCCAGCCTTGGACATAACAGTGCCCCATTACTCTAGCAATCACACTTAACCTAAGGAAATTGCAGAGGATGCAGGAGGGTCCATCTGACACCATCTCTAGGATTGATGGAGAGAGGCTCAGAGAAAGAGCTTTCCTCTCCAGAAGGGTTGGTTCCCTTCTGCCTCCACTGAACAAGCCAATTTGTGCTGGGAAATGATGAGATCAATTCCATAGGTGAGAAATGGAGAAATAAATGGAAAGAGAGAAGATGAGAGACAAAAGGAGGGGAAGGAAAGGGGGGGAGGGGGAAGAGGACAGGGGAGAGAACGGCGGGGAGGGAGAGGAGTTCAGATGGGTACCATTTCAGCTTCTGGGTCCAGTCCTGAGTCAGCTTCCATCCCTGGATATGAACTAATACTGTGTGTGTGTGTGTGTGTGTGTGTGTGTGTGTGTGCATGTGTGTGTGTCTGAAAGACCCCGACAGCTTACTCAATGTATCTAAGCATGACATGCCACTTCTGTCACCCTTTAAGATAATGAACTAGAAGTATCTCACTATTTTTTTCAAATTCTATAATTTCATAAAATAAAATTTTAGAGGGTAAAATGGTAAAAAAAAAAAGGAGATGAAAAAATAATTGTTTCTAATCACCTATTTAAGTGTAATAATGGACTGAGACCGTGTGAGGTTAAAGCGTTACACACACTAGTAAGTACACTACTGTGTTTGTATTTATTAAATGCCTCTTCTCTAAGCAGGAAATTCATAACCACAATACTTTATGTACAAATTACTTTTGCAATTACCATAGTCTATCTTGTGTTATAGCTATTTATGCACATATCTAATTTTTCTTCTTGGCAATATAGTGGAGGGCAGGAACCACATCTTAATCATTGTATCACCTGGCATTTGGCCTTCAGCAATCCCAGGTCAGTTCAGCAGCCTTCCTGAGTCACCCTGGCTCAGAGTGGGGACCTGGAGGTAATACAGGGTCCTACCCTTCCGGAGTCTGTGCTTTCCAATTGCACAATTGATCTTAGTTTGGGTCCTATTGGATGAGAAGGCAACTGCTCATCCAGGAATCAAAAGGCATTCAATAATCTAATAATTCTCCTGAATTATTCTCTCTCTCAAGGCACCTCATGAATTGTTTTAATTGAGTGTGCCATTTCCTTCAGGCTTCTATATTTTCTTACCTTGGATATTACAGATTTATTTTAAAGAGCTCAATGATATTGAAGGTCCTGGCCATCTACACAAAAATTTTTGAAGCTCACCTCAAACACGAGCCCTTGAATTCCAGTGAGTCCCCATTTAAATGGCATCCCAAGAATTATCTCCTAAGTTAGCCTTTTCACAATTTGCAAATAGAAATGGCGCCCTTAGTTTTAAGCCAGACCTTATGTTATACTCAATTATATCTCAACAAGGACTTGTTTGCCAAAGGTATTTAGAGTCTAAGGGCTTTCTCTTCTTGAATATGAAGGATTTGAAGTCTATAGTTTCTATTAAGTGGGTAGCAATTATTAATATAGCAATACTTTATTAGTTTAACTGAAACCAGAGATGTAAACGTTTCAAGATTTAGACTTATAACATTACAGCCAAATGAAAATAAGTCCAAGAAAAAGTCTGTGAACTTAATTTGTTGAATTCTACATTTTTAAAAGAGAACTCATGATCATCGTTACTCCTGGTGGTTAAAAATAAAAGAACAGTGCTTAAATTTGAATTTCTGGAATTATTAGTCTTTCATTAAATCAAAATACCAAAGCCAGCAGAAGTTGTTTTGAGTGCAAAATGGAGCTTTGTGCCAGTATTACATGCCACCACGAGGGTCGACCCCATGCCTGGAGCTCGCCAAGCCTGCAGCTCCCTAGTGGATGACGAGAAACCATAATTACGGGATTTCAAATTACAGTGAAAGGAAATTGCATGCTCACCCTTCCCTATGTGTAGGCAATTAGCAAACCGTATAAATTTTAGTTGGGAGTGAAGGGCTCCAAGTCTTTGAAAAACAAAACAGCTCTTGACCATGCAGTCACTGGGCCCAAATACAGTGTGAGTGTGCAAGCTACTTTATCACTTTATTGACAATCGTTATGGGGAAAAATTCCTCTTTACATCCCATTTACCAGTTTCACATATGGATCCTACACTGAGCTTGTTGCCTGAGAAAAGAGCAACAAGAATTCCTAAAAAATTTATAAATAAGCCCAATACTAAATGTCTCCATTTTTTAACATCCTTCCAAGGGTGAATTAAAATCCTCTGTGGACGGATTAGCCCCTTATATGTTATTTAAGGTAAATGGAAAATTACAGATTTTTCCAGCTGAAATGGGCGCTGCGGGATTGTTTTCTGTGGTTTTGCAAAATCTCCACCAAGTCCTCCACCCAGTCAGCACTGACTCAAGGGTCTTTGAAAGTCACAGACCTGAGAAAAGGCACACCTGACCAGGTGAGGCGGTGATCACCGTGTCTTCCTGATTGTTCCTTAGCCTTTGGTGGGGTGGCTAGTAGGAGGTAGGGTTTATTCCAATCGTTTACACGATGACTTTTCTCATGTTTGCTGTGTGTCTGCTCTCGAGTTAAACAAAAGTTTTGCCTCCGTAGTGAGTCCCGCATTATCTCTCAGAATGTCTTATAAAGTGAGCATTACAATGTGTTAAACATTAGGAGAGCAAAATAAAGTTCTGAGTACCCAGAATAAGATTTTAATATATAAATATATTTTGATTGTGAAAGTATCTAAATTATACTTTCGATTTGTCAAAATTGCTATAATTAGCATGACTTACTTTTTACATTCAGAAAAAAAGTAGTGTGTGTGTGTGTGTGTGTGTGTGTGTGTGTGTGCAGGAATTACAGTGTGTTGGTCAGGATGTAGCCTAACTTTGCCTCCCTGCCTGTTTTGATGAAGGAAGGGGTGCTGTTGCTACTAGGATAAGAAACCCTAGATCCGTTTAAGTGTCTTGGAAGTAGGGAGAGGAAAGCTACCCAGCCGGGCGGAGTAAGCCCCAGGCTCAGGCCCTGAGAGGAGCTTGTGCCGCCGAGGGGAGGATGAGCCCCCACATAGTTTGGGGATCTCATCAGAGAGGTGCTCACACCTGGACAGTGATGTTATGTACTTCAGGGAAACGGCTGTGGAGTGTCCCAGAAATGCCCCCGAGTCGCTGGATTACATTCGCTCTCCTAGACAATAGGTTGCAGGGGTCTCCCCACAAATGTGACCCGCGCAGCCCTCCGGCTTTCTGACACTCATCCCTCCTTGGGTATGCAGGAGGCCTGGGTGCCGCCTGGGACCGACCCGTGGGGTTAAAAGTGAAGATTTCCCCACACTAGCCTTCAGTATTTGAGGTCTGCAGAAGTGCAGGCTGCCTAGCCCTCCTGTAAAACGGGCTTCGAGGTCCCACTGCACAGTGTCTTCAGGCCCCCAGCCTGCACCTGGCACGGGGAGGCCTGGAGGTGCTGTCCTAGGGCCGGGTGGCCCCGGCGGGCCCTCAGACCCGGGCCTTCCCGCTGGACCCCGTTCTCGTGTCCCTGGGCCTCGAGCTGGCGGTCCCCTTGTTCCCCGTAAGCCCTTTCTCACCGTTTCTTCCCTGGCATCTCCTGCCAGGCAGATGGCTCCGCGCAGTAAGACTGGAAAGCTGTTCCCATTTTGGAAATCAGCTCACTGCTAACAACAGGCTACTTCTGTTTTGAAACCGAAAGTTCCCTCTCATGAAAATTTATGGTAAATTTTCCAGCAGTGTAAACGAGCACCCTTAAAAACCCTTCCAGACAGACTCATAAAATGGAAGCTCATTCAAAAAAAGAGCTCTCTGCTTTCATGAAAATTGATCCACCACTAAAACTTCTGAGATTCTCTGAAAAACATGAAGAAAAGAGGCTAATAAATTCTGGGGGAAGACCTAGGTGTCAGGTCGGAGCTGAGTAAAACGGGCAGCACGAGCACACAGGGAAAGAGGCGCCTGCACGGGAGCGCGCGTCACGGGAGCGCGCGTCACGGGAGCGCGCGTCACGGGAGCGCGCGCCCAGTACTCAGGACCTGCGGGCACACGCAGCGTGGCACGCCCAGCACTCTCAGTGTAGGAGGAACAACAAGCTCCACTTAATCCATAGTAATACAGCCTTAATGAGAACTGTCAAATGGTGTTTCCAGCTGCACAAAATCAACCTACACACTCCTACCCTAGTCAATTACTAAAGAACATATCTTCTATCCGTCAACAGTGAAAAAGGCAGGAGGGATATAGACTAGTGTTCAAGATTCCTGTGGAAGAAATCACAAAGCTCATCGAGGTGAAGACCGAATTAAGCATACAAAATACGTGTAGACAAATATGTGTAACACACAGTCGTATACACAGTCTTATGCCCAGGTATTCTCTGGACACACAGATCCCATTTTGTCAGGTTCAAAACCTTTTATTTGATGTTGTGATAAGCAAATAACAGTGTGAAAAGTAGGAATACAAAACAAAAGCAAATCATAATCTTTCTCATTGGGGACGAGATGAAATCGTCACAACACCATAAAGGTCATTGTACCCGACTTGCTATGTTTGATTTGTCTTAAGTTAACCTTAGGGAAACGATTTCCCTTTTTGAAGAAATTATTTGCAGATGAGAAGTGGATATGAAGGGGCAATCCTATGGTGTTGTGACTAATCCTCTGGACAAAGATGCTTCTGTATATTTGCTTCAGGGGGTGGGGGCATGGTTATTGTAGGGGCTACGCGGAGGTGACTGCCGGCTAATGGGGACCAGTCAGTAAGTATAGATATGCTTTTGTCTGTCCCATGTTTCTGTCATCTTTTGGATTGATACTAACATTCATAACAATCACTGGTATTCCAACTCACTGCCTCACTTTCCTGGGGCCGAAGGTATAGCCCCCATCGAGCATCACCTTGTGTGAACAAATCTCACATAAATAGTGGAGTGCAGGAGCGTTCCGTGCAGCCAGGGACAAATGTGGTATTTTTACTTAACGCCCAGAGCGCTTGATTTTGTCACACTGTGTTTCCCCGAAAATAAGATCTAACTGGAAAATAAGTCCCAGCATAATTTTTCAGAATGACCTCCCCTGAACATAAGCCCTAATACATCTTTTGGAGCAAAAATTAATATAAGACCCGGTCTTATTTTTGGGGAAACACAGTAGTTGTGTCCAGCTTAACCTGCTTGGATTACCAAAGTGTTAGAAGATGCAGTGCCCTTTCTCTCTAGACACCCCTCCCTGCTCCCTGTCCTGCACCCATATTCCCTGGGTCCCCAGAATGCTTTCTCCCTGGTGTACAGGACCAAGTCCGTTTGAGTCTGCTCTCTGCCCTGTGCCCAGCTGCCCACAGCTCCAGAGTGATGAGTATGGCCCTGGGCCCCATGTCACAGTGCACAGCTGACTGCTTGCTCCAGCAAGGCTTACCAACGTGACTTTTACTCACAACTGGAAAAGGTGAGAAAACAGGCACCCGCTGTGGTTGCTGGGGATGGGCCCAGGTGGAGTGACCCAACCCATGTCATGGAGCTGAGACCAGGGACTGGCTTCCACTGACTCAACATAGGTTCCAAAGAGCCATTGGACAAAGGTCTTAGCACAAACATTATGAAGATGTGGTTCCAACTCCAGGCTCTGCTTGCTCGCTGTGTGGCCTTAGGCAAGTCATCTAACCACACTGAGCTCATCCACAAACTAAAGAAAATGATACCTCCTAGCTTAATTATGTAGGTGCAGTATCTAGCTACTGGCTTGGTATTTAATATTTGTCATTGCCCATTTTGAGTTTTTTAAAAACCCACTGGCTTGCAAAATGGCTGGACTTAAAGGATTGCCACCAGCAAATACAGATGATGTGGAGCTACCTGATCTCTCCTAGAGCTGGTGAAGGTGTGGGTGACAGCAGCCACCTTGGCAAGTGACTGTATAGTCCCTGCCAAATAAAAATGAACCTGTGAAAATGCTGGGAACCAATGATTGCACTCTAAGTGATGTATGTGTGGTGATCTTAAAATATGTTCACAGATGCTCTGAATGCATTATTTTAAGACATGGACGTTCATTTCTACCCCCTTGAGGGTGGCCTGCACTCAGTAACTCGATTCTACTTAGTGGGGTGCACTGGAAGTGGTGAGGTGTCACTTTGGAGGGTGAGGACTGTAGCTTCCACCTTGACTGCTTTTGTCCCTCTGTGTCTGGTTCTCCCTCTCCCAGAACTCACGGTGGAGGATGTCATAAGGGCACTCGGGCAGCCTAGAGCGAGGCCCATTTGGTCGGGAGCTCAAGTCTCTGACCAAGAGGCTGAGATGACCTGAGGCCAGTGAACAGCCATATGCCTGAGATTGAAATGGCGGGGGTAGGGTGAGGGTCCTTCCACAGTCGGACCTTCAGATGAGACAACAGCCCAGCCAACCACTCAAATACTTACAGCAACCTCCTGACAGACCTGGAGCCAGTCATTCAGCTAAGTCTGCCCCAGATTTCTGACCCATGTGAGAAACACAATGTTTGTTGTTTTGAGTTGCAAAGTTTGGGGTCCTCTATTATGCAGCTATACCTGACTAATCCAAGTGTGTACAGAGATGTCTATGGTGCTGCCATTTGTAATGTCCCAAACTGTAACTGACCCCAAGTTCATAAACAGGAAGATGAACAAGCAGGCTGGTGTATCCATTATTGCGACTCCATACACCAATAAAGCTGAGTCAAGTGCAGCTACATGCGTCATCACAAACAGATCTCACAACATGAAATTAAGAGATGTCACACACCCATGAATCCACTACCTATTTTATTCATATAAAGCTCCCCAGTGAGAAAAACTCACCTGTGTTACCAGAAGGTAGGAAGAAAACTAGCTAACAACTCTGGACCTACATTGTGCAATTTGGGAAATAAGTAGCTTAGATTTGATTTAACCTAAAACCAGAGTCAGCAAGCTTCTGTGAAAGGCTAGGTAGGATGTCATCACTTTAAGTTTTGTCAGGCTTGTGGTCTCTGTCACAACTACTCAACTCTGCCATCCACGTAACACAAAAGCAGCCGCAGACAATACAGAGTAGATGGGCCTGATTGTGTCCCAGTAAAGCTATTTACAAGGCAGGCTACAGACTGGACTTGGCCCAAGGGCCAGAGTTTGCTAGCACCTACTCTACCTATAACAATTCTGAGCAGTGTGACTGCTTAAAAGTGATAATATTATATGAGGAATTGTAGAGCTATGCCAAAATGAAAATAAAACAATATTTCATCTTTATTTTTCATATTTAATAGAATATGAAAAAATGAACCTATGAATATGAAAAAATAGAGCAAGAGAGAGAGAGATTAAACTTTGCAAACACTTGTGAAGGCCTTCCATCCCAGGTTCAGTTACAGTAAGTCAGTGTGGTTCCCTAGCACCCAGGACCCCCTCCTGGTGACATTGACCAGCAATGTCAGCTCATCTGAAAGGCATGCTTGGGCTGCCAGTGACGTTTTAATTTCTGGATCCTAGACCACTTTCAACATTAGCTTCTCATTCCAGAGTCATCACATAATAGAGTCCAATGCAACTACAGATGTCTTCTTTTCATCTTGAAATAAAACTGGCATTTCCAAAATAGAGTTAATAGTACACACATATTGTGGAGCAATTATTATAGATGTTCTATCTATCTATCTATCTATCTATCTATCTATCTATCTATCATCCATCCATCTATATCTATCTATCATCTACATATCATCCATCTATCTATCTATCTATCTGTCTGTCTGTCTGTCTGTCTGTCTATCCATCCATCCACCCATCCATCTATCATCTATCTATCTATCTATCTATCTATCTATCTATCTATCTATCTATCTATCTATCTGCCATGTTTCCCTGAAAATAAGGCCGGACCAATTAGCTCTAATGCGTCTTTTGGAGCAAAAATTAATATAAGACCCAGTCTTATTTTACTAGAAGACTGGGTATAATATAATATAATATAATATAATATAGCATAACATAACACCAGGTCTTATATTAATTTTTGCTCCAAAAGACATATTAGAGCTGATAGTTGGCCTAGGTCTTATTTTCGGGAAACATGGTAGCTATCTATCTATCGATCATCTATCAATCGATCATCTGTCTGTCATCTATCTTTCCACCTATCACCTATCTACTCATATGTATCTATTGTATGTAATCTATCTATCATCTATCTGTCTATAAATATATGTACAGTGGTACCTCGGTCTTCAAACGTTTCCGTTGATGAGCATTTTGGTTTACAAATGCCATAAATTTTATGGATTTATGGTATCATTAGATAGTAAAATTCATGCTAAATTTTCAGTTTTAAGAGTTGATTTTAAAGGTCTGGAACGGATTAATCCATTTTGCATTACTTTTTATGGGGAAACCGTGCCTCATTTTTCGAATGTTTCAGAACTTGAACGGTCTTTCAGATGGATATGTTCAATAACCAAGGTATCACTGTATATATATATATATATATATATATATATATATATATATATATATATATATATATAAAATCTATCACAATTGCAAATATACATATGACTTTTAAATGTCCAAGAGAAAATGAAACACACAAAATACATTTTAAAACCAAAATGTCCTGTCTTTATTTCTTTGTGTTACCAAGTGGAACAAAACACCTGTACAATGTAGTGCTCTTAAGTGCCTCAGAACCTCTTCACACCAGTGTTCGGGAAGGTGTAGATGTCTGTGCTCACCTGGGAAAGGCCACTTGGGCCTGCAGGGTCTCACCTGGTGGTGTAGGAGCTGATGGTCTGGAATTTGTCCACCGATGACGACAGCACACACGCACAAGCCTTCAATGTTTTCTGGACGTAAACTTCATTTGGTGAATGTATCCACGTGCTCGAAAGTCACAAAGCTCTCTCTGTGTCTACACGCCCAGAGTTTCTTCCAGTACCGGCTCCCAAATAAAGTCTGCAAAAGGCAATATTCCATTGAAAGCAAGATTGGCCTTCAAATGTCCCCTGACTACAGATGTAAGGAAGAAGGCATTATTGCCACCAATACAGTGAAAGCAGGGTGTGGGTCTGTGGGGGGAGTGGTGTGTGTGTGGGGGGTGTTACCTGAGGTCAAAAAGCAAGGCTGCAAATAGCTGTTCACATTTTTGGCAGAATGTGTGAAAAACTGGCTGTCACTGTCACACACTCTGATGGTGGGGGAGGGTATGCAGGACCCACATTCCTCTACGGGCTATGCGCTATGGATAGTTATCAAAAGAAACCAACAAACTACAGTTTAATAAACCAGTGATCATACCGAACAAACTTAACTTTGCAATTATTTCATGTCTGCCTCACCATATGACATTATAAAATGTAAGGTGTGTTTTGGAATCCATGTCCAAAAAAAATGGCCACATTAAAAAAATAAAATGAAATAAGGACTTTCCAGGCCTTGGGTTTTAGACACAGAAGTAGCAGTGGCTTTGGTCACTGGTCACTGGCTGGACAAGTGTGAATGTAACTATCCCTCACAGTTTCCTCCAGGGAAGTATTTGTACCAGATAGGATACCAAGATAGAGGTTAACTTAATTTTGAATCTATTGTCATCAAGCGACTTCCAAAAAGTCATAGTATAATTAAGCATTCTACCAGGTAGCTCCTATGTGCACAGAAACTGACAGTCTCACAGTAGGTCAAGGATGTGAAGGGAGAAGAAATTGTCAGTTTCTTTGGTGAAACCGTAGAACGTCCACAGCTATAAAGCCCTGCATCTAATTACTGTGCTGTGGAAGCCTGCCAGTCAGAAACCAAACATTTCTCTGTCTAAGCTCTCAGCTGACTTTCAAGAGAGACTCCCTTCCTAGGTCAGCAATTCAATTAAGCAGGAACTAGGCAAGTGTAAACCACAGACCCAAATCTGGTATTTTTCACTATGTCTCCAGATCGGGTAGTCAGGATGGCAAATGTAGTTGGGAAACACAGCTGGATCGTGACACGTGACAAACATGAGTGACTGGCCAAAAGTGAGCCTGAAGCATCATTAGGCTCTGAGAGCAAATCACACTTGTATGTCAAGGGGGCTCTGATGTCGGACAATCATCTGTGTTAATATACAGATAGATGTGATGCTCCACTAGCCCCGTTAGGAAATTGTAGCTGCTCTCCATGGAGACAGCCACTGCCTCCCTGGTCGTCAAGATCCCGTGTTTTGCTGGGATGGCAGTAGTCTCACTGAGAGCATGAGGGAGAAAGGTCTGGAACATCACTGCTTCTCCAACAGGTTCATTTACACGCAACGGCTTTATTAGGATGTATTTTACATACAGTACTGGGTGCTTAAGATCAATCAATGTGTGTGTGGGGGGAAGAGTGATGTACCTTTAGCGTATATTAAACTCGTATGTTGGATCATATTAGGAAACTCTCAACTACAGGTGATTGAGACAAAAGTATATTTGAATGTCAAAGGCAACATAATGAATAAATTACTTTACGTAGATTTCAATTTAGTGATCTGGAGAAAGGAAAAAATATAAGAGCTAGTTTACTTGTGGGCGATAGGGGGATTCATTCTTTTCTGGTTGAAAAGAAAAATAATATAATGGCACTCTTTACCATTTAGTCTTCGTGTTGCTTTTTTTCTTGTGGATTTAATATGAAAGTGAAAGGAGCAGAAGTGAATCTTGAAAGAATAGCATATTAAGTCCTCTAGTGGGGAACACATGTTAATATCATTCAAGGTACAGGTATCCAACGGTACCCCTCTGTGTTTCTTTGAAAGCTGCTCTGCCCAATACTTCAAACGTGTAATATTACCTAAGTGATGCTTGTCCTCCATTTTACAAAGCTCATTTCTGAAGAGAGGGATGGTCAAATGGAAGCTTATTGTTTATCTTAAGTTTCTTGGTTTTCAATAACTATCATAGTAATCCCATAGCTGAAGTAATTTCAGCCTTCAAGCCAAACTTTGCTAGCAATGATACATCTACTAAATTTTACAAACTAGACAGGTCTGCCCCATGCACACCCTTCCCACAAGGGGGTCCCTTACCTCCTACCTGGCCTGTGTTAGGGGGAACCCGGGATTAGCCTCCTCCTGCCCCCATTCCCCTCCAGTGGCTCCTTCCTGTGACCTTCACTAGACCTTGGGATCCTGGGATAGAATTGGTGCTTTTGATCTCCAGCCCCTACTTCCTGACTAGATCATGATGTTCTCTATAATGCTTGTTGGGGGAAATGCCATGGAATTCATTAATTATTAGAGAAAATTAAGTACATCTAGTCTTTAAAATCTCAGGCTACCAAATGACAACAAGGACCACAGCCACCCTGATCCAGCAGAGATACAGGAGATGATGAAAGGGGATCCAAGTGTGAGGGGAAGAGAGAGAACATATAGAGAAAGTACGAATGACTAGTGATGATGTTGCCATGGTGTGTCTGGCAGTGACCGCCAGTCGTGTGAGTGCCCATGTGGCCAAGTGCGCACTTAACCTGGCTGAGCTTTGACTCGTCGAATTAAGTAAAACGAAGACAGTCTTGTATGGTTGAAGGCGTGAAAGTCAAGGGGGGGAAATAATACATTTATAAAATAAAATTCGCATAGAAAGGCAGGAAGGGAAGGAGGAACAGAGGGGGGAAAACAAACACAGGAAAATGTAAGAAAAGTGTGAGAAAGCAGTCAATGTCTATTCTGACCGGCCTTCTAACAAGGGTCCCGGACCATATTGGGGAATAGCTCTGGGGGAGGGGTGGGTGGATGCCGACAGCGAAGAATCTCACCAGAAGGGGGATCCATCTCCTTTCTGGGGGAACTCTCTTCAGAGGCAGCGCAGCTTCTTTTCCTGAGTCACTTTGTTTTCCGTTGCATATGGAGGTGATTTCTGCTGAGGCGAACTTCTCAGTGTTTCCTGTTCCGAAAAGCAGCATTAATCCAGCAAATTAAATGGAGTAGCGATGGGGTGATGTTACTTACTGTAGCCGCTTCGCAGCTTCTGGTAGTGTTGGTTCCTCAACAAAGGTCAGCCTGACCCATAGGAGCAGCCTAGGTGTTTGTGGGGTTCTGAGGTGGATGCTGTACGCAGGACACCTAACCTTGTGGGTCTGAAAAGACCACTTGCATCTGAACACTTTGCCCAAGGAGTGTGTACTTAGTACGCATGCGGGATAAAACACTGACGTAGGAAAACCATCCAGGGCCAAGGTTTCACTCTAGCTTCACACTTCACTATTGAATGTGTGAACTGTGTGACGCTGTGCAGTCCAAGAGAGAGGCTGGTCGTGGTCGGTAAGTATGGGGAAAACGTTTAACTTACCAGTCGTGCACCTAGACACAACTTCTGAACATGAGACACAGGTTTTGTTTCTGAATTTGTCTGCAGGGCAGCTCTGGGCTGGCGCCCAGTGGACGGGCAGCCCCTGCTGCAGCCTCTGTTCCTGTCTGACATTGGAGCAGCCTGTGACCCTCGGCCACCATCAGTTGCAGGCACTGGGCAGACAGCATTGGATGGACAGCGCGTCAGCCTGGATTGAGGTCAGACTGAAGAGAAGCCTCCACGCTGTTTCGTCACGGCAGTTAGTTCCGTACCAAAGGTACCTTCATCCTGGGGGGCTCGTTAGAGATGGGTGGGGGGTGCAGAAGGGCTGGAAGGTGGGACCAAGCCCTACAGGTCGGTGCCTGAGCTGTGAGAGGCACCCTTGCAGCAGTTAATTGCACGCTGTGTGACATGTCACCCCACTTTCAAAGATATCAGTGCATTCATAAATATTTAAATGCTAGTCATTGCCATCTTGTTAAGACCGATGACCTTTCAAACTCAGCCCGATTTATTGACACTTTCAGTGTTTTCATTCTCAGAATATAACGCACTTCTTAAAAATCAAAACAAAACACAACACCATTTCTTTCCTTCTCTTCCTTCTTCAACAGAGGCTCCCTTCCAAAGGTGAAGCCTCAGAAAATTGGATTTGCTGTGTCCTGGAGATAAAGCAGGGAAGTATCTCTTTGTGCACCGGCTTTGTGCTACGTCTGTGGAACCCCCGGGAGTCACCTGGGAGAAAACACAACACAAAAGGCTATCCCTTCATTTAGCAAAGACAAAAGGTGTGTGAAGAGGTTCCACATCAAAAGGCATTGGTTTACTAATCAGGCTAATGATCTGATAGGCTAATCCCTAAATGCCAGTCACTATTGTGTCCCAACCCTGGACCACTTACTGAAGTCCTTTTGGCCTTTGGCTAATTGAAATCCTGTTCTTCACAAGGTACCCCCCAAAAAGAGGCATTTGTTATTCTATCTTGTTCAAAGGCTGCTCCTGAAAAGCCTTCTGGCTTTAGTTTCTCCTTTTCTACTAAAAAAACTGGGGATGGGTGGGTGTTGGCTGAGTTAAATGGATTAATCACCTTTCAGTATAAAGGGAGACTGGTGAGAAGAAAGTTTGCACTGGGTCTTTATCGCTCCCGGAGTGGCCAGGCTGCAGCCTTTCAGATGTGCATATCCCTTTAATGACTTAATCGCCCAATTAGCTGACTTGCAGAGGACATGGGTGAATGCTTGCTGGGTTGGCCTCTACTTCCACTTACCTTCAAGTGATTAAGTGAGGATTCTGGAGAGAAGAGTGCCCCTTGGACTGTAAGAGTCCAGAGATAAAACACTGGGAAAGAAAAACCAAAACAAACTCATTCAGCAGGAAATGTGAAGTGACTTTTATTTTAAATCCTCTCTTTGAAACCTTAGGAAGACCCGGGGCACACGTGTCCACAGACGATCTCCCTAGCCGTGGGCTTTCCAGGTTTCCTTTCCGCTGCATTCATTTTTATGTCTTTGATAATTCACTTTTATTTTAAAGATTGTATAATTGCTTTCCTTACCCTCCCCACAAATATACCTCTCTCCACACATGTTATAAAAAGGAGATCGTCTTGGTAAGGACTTCAAAGTGACAGACTGATCATTCATTTGCTGAGGACTTTTCAAGTTGCTAAATATAAAAACTGAGCAGGATGTAACTCTGGTTCCCTGTTTCTCCCTCTGGAGCATCTGCAGAGGGGACATTCACATGAAGTTGGGATGAAGGGAACCCAGGGGTGAAGTCTGCCATGCTGGCCTGTGCATAGCCTGTGAAGTTTGGGGGGCAAGGTGGGAGGGGCAGGGATGGAGTTGCTCCTCTGTGAAAGGCGATCTCCAGAGAGTGATAGAAAATGAAGGTTTAAAAGCCATGAGTGGGTAGGAAAAAGAGAAATGATGTGAAGCCCTCCAAGAATGTCTGGGGGACAAAGATTTGCTGGAGGAACACACCCCTGGGAGTCCCTTGGTGCCAGCACCCCCTGCTCCTCTCCAGCACAGCCCTGCACTCACTAGGTGCCTCCAAGCGAAGTGGTGGTTATCCCTAGCTCACTCCATCCCGATCATGGTGGAGAAGTGGGGCTTGATCATCGTCCTGGGACAGAGGAAGAGAGCCCCATATTGACCTAAGCTCCTTTATCACCCCCACTGAATGCTAATGGGGATTCGCTCCACCAGAGAGGAAGGGCCCTTCTTGGACACTTGAGACAACCAGAGCATCTCCTGGTGATGTAAGAATTGCACTGTGACCAGATCCTGGACTGCTGTTCCCACACCTGCATTTCAGATCATTCCTGAACAGGAGCATTCATTGCGTCCAAGTCACAGCTATTCCAGGGGTCCCAGTGTGCAGTGTAGAGAGCCCCCCCAAGACCAGGCCAGCCCCACCACTCGCCCCTCCAACTGCAATGAAAAGTGGATCCCTTGGAGTCCACGCTCAGGAGAGTAGGGCCACCAGGACTCTGAGCTCCAAACACCCCAACAATGAATTTGACCCTCAACCCTGGAGAGGCTGGTAGTTGTCTACATGGCAGAGAAAGATACTGACAGGAAGACTTGTTAACAGAAGACCTCTACACTTGACAAGGAGACCTCGCTCTCTGTTTGATGGCAGGGCCAGTTAGGCAGACATTTCAATGACTCAAGGAACAAACATACATCCACTTATTGGTCAGGAGAGGCATTCCACCATGAACCCAGCCATTCCTCACGTGACCCCACTGGGAAGAGCAAACTAAGAATATTCATGTGACTGCAGAAATGTCACTGATTCTTGTACTCAGCTGAGCTTTGAAAAGACAGGCAAAATTATAAAGTCCCAAGCAAAAAATTGTTAGATCAAACCAATCTTAAAAACAAAACAAAACAAAATGAAACGACCTTTCTCTTTTCCAAAAGACACATTATCTTCAGTAATACAAATAGAGCTTATGTCAGTTTAGAGCCCATGTGGACATATTCTGGGTGTACACATAAATATATTATCTGTAAAACACAGGACCTGAGATAGTAATTGTATTCTCTTTGATACTGCAAACACAGAGAACAACTCATATTTGTGACCAATGACCCTTTTCACCCAATTTTATACTAGAACCACTCTAGCTTGTGAAAAACAGTTATGGAAGCTGTGAAGTTGTCTATCTCATCTTCCAGGGAAAATAATGGGGAGTCATTTCTTTTGTTACAAACGCATATAAATATCACAACTGGTTTTCTTATCTGAAACAATTTTGATTCCAGAGGACATAAGTAAAACCATGATCTTAGTCGGCAAAACTTAGAAAACTTAGCCCATCTCTGGTTGACAAAGTTCTGCTGGTTTCCCATCCTCTCCAGCCTCCAAATGAGTCCCCATGTCCACAGTTTTCCTTGGTCCTGCTGAGGAGCTTGATTTAGCTAAAGGCAGGCTATGACATCTCTCAGACTTCTTTCTTTCTTTCTTTCTTAAATTTCCACTCAAGAAGAACAGAAAACCCTGTGTGCATGAATTCCCAATATTTTGGGTCGTTGCTCTGCCCTCAAGACGTTGGGGCATACCTGCCCCCGTCTTAATTATGGACTCTGCTTAGTGACTTCCTTCCAAAAAGTGCCTTATAGAACAGCGGTGGGGAGAGGAGTACTTCATAGGGGAGAAACTTGACAGACATGACCTCAGCCAGATGGTCAAGGTCAACACCAACAGTGACAAGTCATGCTGGTAGGAAGTCCCCTTGATATGATGTGATTAAACTGGCACTTTACCTCTGTGGTCTCCCTCCCAAGAACGGGTAACTACAGTCATGGATAATAATGAGCAAAATGACACATATCCCAGTTGAGAGACACTTTACAAAATACTTGGCCAGAAGTCCTCGAAACTGCCATGGTCATTAAAACCAAGTCAAGTCTGAGAATCCGTCACACCCAAGAGATGCCTAAGGAGATATGATACCCGTGGTATGCTAGCTAGTATCCTAGGATAGATATAGGAACAGCAGGGAAAACTAAAGAAGTCCAAATAAAACGTGGTCTTCAGAGAATAATAATGTATCCATGCTGATTCATTCGTCGGAACAAATGCACCACAGTAAGAATAGCGATAGGGAAAACTGGGCATGGGGCATACAGAACTCTCTGTAGTATTCTTGCAATGTTTCTATAAATCTAAAACTATGCTAATTCTTTTTCTAATATTAAATGTTTAAAACAATCTTTACTCAGAATACAATGAATCTCTCAGATCAAGACTAAGCACTCTAGTTGCATTTGGATACCGTCCCTTCACCAACATTATGAAAACCTCTCTTTTTACAGGCCAATTCCAATTTGCCTGTACGCGTGCTTCAGTATTGTCACTAAAGGATGTATGTGCATGTGTGTGTGTGTGTGTGTGTGTGTGTGTGTGTGTTGTCTTTGACCAGCCATTGCTAATTTCTCAGCATCCCTTCCAAACCATCTCATTCATAGTTGTTCCCCTCTCTAATTCTTCAACACATTTCAGTCAGGCTCCCTGAGCAGCAACCCTGTCAAGGTCATGCTGTTAGGGCTACTGGAGAACACGGTTAAGTAGGTGTGATGATCTTAAGTGTGTTATTTCCAAAATGGAGTCACTGTACACTTCTTGGTCACACTATCTCCCCGCCAGGAGTCAATATGGACTCTTGACTGGATTTCCAGCTTCCATGCTTGGCCTCTATCCTAACCACCATCAAAATGGATCCTTCCTTTAGCAGCTGACAATTATCACATATAAGAGTTTATCTTATTTCCAGCTGTATTCCCCATTGTAGGCAGACTATTTGGAAGATAAAAAACATTGGATGGGTAATTGTTAAGTGACTAAATTAGTGAACAAATCCTTTTCTTCACTCTTATATTCCTGAAGGCATTTGAACAAACTTTATCATTTCTGTCACTGTCTAGCATCTTAGAAGAATTGTCAATCCATGTCACCTTCATTGACACCTCTTCCATTTGCTCTTTAGTTTTGAATAAAAGCAAGAGGAGTCCTAGAGTTTTCCTCACAAGGTCAGTGGGGATATTTTAATTACAAAATCCCACAGCTTCTCTCGGTCCTCTGGCCACGGGAAGCCAGGTTTTGCCCTGCTTACAGGTTTTTCTTTTGCTCGCCCTGATTTCCACTTCTTTGACCAGTTCCTTATGACTAAACGAAAATGATGCAAAGGTCTCTGTCCTTAGCTGTCCATACCTGTCCCTTCTATCTCAATGTGCTCTTCTTCTAAACTTATAAACTTCAAAACTTCTATAGTGTGACTCAAAGTCTTTCTCAAATCCCAATCTCAATATTTTAACCACATGGTTGGAAATCTATACCCAATGACAAACCTGTCCCTTCCATAGTCTCAAGATACCCAAAAACAACTTGATGATTAACCTTCCCATACCAGCTCCTCCTGATTCCGTTCCTTGTCCTGCAAAGCTCAGGGGCCCCCTGATCCACGTTCCATCAAGGTCCGAGCCCTAGAGACACTCCCCCCCTTTGTGTCTGATCTGCACCTTTACCCACTGCCACATTCATTTCCTGGGTTGTCTTCTTTGGACTATTGCAAGGATCCTCTAATTCAATTCATTCCAGCACATCCATTTGAAACACTACTTCCACATGACCTCCCTGACACTGAGCCATAGGAATAACTCTTTTCTGCTCCATAAACTTCTTGATTCCTTTACATCTCCTATGTTATTAAGCGCACACTTCTTGGCAACCAGAGGGCTAAGCAGCTGGCCCTTAACCATCATGCAGTAGCTCCCACGTGCTGCCCACTGAGCTCTCCATCACGACACACTAGACCACTCACTGTCTTCCACTCTTCCTCCACAAGGGGACCCTCCTGGCAGCTCACTGAGGAAGTCTTCGCATCTTCAAGGCAGAAATGTGATCAGATGTCTTTCATGGAGCCACTCCTGTCCCCAGGCCTGTGTGACCCCTCAGCCCTTAGGACCCCAATACGGCACTGTGTGACCCTCTCGTGGCTCTTAGTCTACCTTCTGTGGAGCATTGCCTTGTTCCTATTGTGTCTTTTCTACTAGATTTCAATGATCTTGAAATCAGGAGATACATCTCCACTATCTCCAGTGTCCCATGAAGGGCTTTGGAAAGGAGTTCAACACATCTGTGCTCATATGGGTCAAATTCACTCAGGTGACTACTCCCACTGCTACTCAATGCCTGGTGACAAAATAGACACACAAACGCTGAATTTTAGGGTGTGTGTGTGTGTGTGTGTGTGTGTGTGTGTGTGTGCGCGCGCGTGTGTGTGTCAATCCATTATAGTAATGATTGCCTGTTACTGTGGAAAAAAAATCATTTTAACAGATGAGTAGGTGATAGAAGATTTCATTTTCTTTTAAGGTGCTCATTTTTAGAAATTGAACACAGTCTGCCTCTTTAAAGCAAGAGGGATTTTAAAAGAGTCCTAATAGGTGATTATGGTTGCTGTTGAAATCGTCTTAACCAGCCAGGGCTATGAGGAGGACCCTAGGGTTTGCCCCATAATTGAAACTGAGAGGTGCGTCTCCATCTATCAACCCAACTATGTCATATGGCACCAGATGGAATTTATCTGCAGATGTTGTCATAGTGCCATCTCTTTTGTCTAAACGTGGTGAAATCACTGTGTCCTTTGGGTGCCATTAGCATTCAGAAGGACATTTTCCTCCCTGAGTTCTATAAGATATCATGAATTGGCTTAAAAGCTAGTGTGCAGCTTAGTGAGTTTTAAGGTGAAAAGAGATTAAGGTAGCATATGGTGGTTCTGGTGGGGGTAGAGGGGATCTCAGATTTAAACAAAATCTGTACTGGAGCTGAAAGGCAGGGCCTCTAAAAGCTCTTCCCATCCCCCAAGACCAGGAGATGGCTTAGCCAGACCAGGAAAGCTAAATGAAGTTTTCCCTTCTGTGAGGTGCTAGGGGTGACACCACTGAGACCTGCTCCCCTGTGTTGTCTGTTGAAGACCCTTGCGTGGGCAGGCCTGGGCTCATTTGGAAAGGCTAATATCTGATGTGAAACAAGGGGCACGCCTACTCTGCCTGTCACCAGTGGCTCTGTTAGAAACCTTGCATGCTTTTCCAGAGCTACGGTGCGTGATGTAATTCCATTTTCTCCATGACCACAGGAAAAGGGAATCAGGTAATTAAATGTGAGAAATCAGAGGCCAGACTGGGGAGCCCTTTCTTCTCAGTTGGCTTTGCTGATGCAGCTGCCGAGCTGTGGCCACCCCAGGCAGGCCTGGGGGGACAGTGGAGGTCACACAAAGGCTCCAGGCTGCCGGACACACCACGGAGCGCTCACAGCTGGTTGTCAGGGTCCAGCAAGCCAGCCATGTCCTGCTCAAGTGTCACTACTTCCCATCAACTTGAAAAGCTCCAGTGGGTGGGGCCCTCTGTCACAGCTACACGCTTTATGCCCTGAGGCTTCATTGTCTGGGGGCAGATGTAGTGGGCCCGGGGGCGTGGTCAGGCCCAAAAGTGGACAAGAAAAAGGACAGGGAGGGGGTGGGCAGAGGAACGCCACTCCAACAAGTAAGTCCTTTCAAACAGGAAACTGACATTCCGCTGAGGAGTCACATTTGTCATAGCATTTTGTATGATTTGTGTGGTCTTGGGTATTAGGTCTATATTTTAAGGTGAAAATAGTCTGAATACTCTGCTGAAAGGGTTGAAAACACTGACCTGGGAATTAGACCTCCAAAATGTGCTATAGAGGAAATCACATAGTGGACTTTCAGAATTATAAATCTGCCCACGAAGAACCCACAGTGAAGTTGACTAAAGGAGAGCAAAACAAGTCTCTGGTTTCAGCAGATGGCTTATGAAAAGTCCGTCACCTGTTTTGTTTGGTTTTGTTGGGTTCTAATATAAATAACTATGTTTGACATTTCCATTTAGTTTTTACAGCTTTTAATACATTTTTATACTCTACTCTTCTGCAGGTAATTTACTTCCCAGGGTTTCCTTATAATAAGAACTCTGGTGGGAAAAAATGCTCTCATTTATGTGTAAATTTTGTTAACAGTGTAATTTGCATAATCATATTTTTCAAATGTTGTTGTTTTTAAGTTGGCATTTTTAAATTTGTAAGTGATCAACTATATTTCTTTAAAAGAGACCATTCAACCAGAACGTGATGTGACTTAATTTTTTATTTTGAAATCAAATGCTTACAGAGATAGTTCAAAATGATGGGGGTGGGGGAGTGGGGCGGGAATTCGGCTCTCAAGTAACCCATAGTGAAGTTTGGACATATTTGCATTTAAAACACTACAGTACAATGTAACTTGGTTTAGTTTTACCAAAATAAAAGCACAGTCGACCCCACTCTCCTGAAGGAACAACCAAATAATGAAAGGCCTGTAAGTAGGTGCTGTGTAAGCTGGCAGGTTTCATGACACCAATACCATTACCTAAGCAACGACGGTTTTAAAGAGGTGTCCTAGTCTGTTCTTTACCCAAATGTGTTCCCATACCTCTGCTTAACAGGCCCCCCCTCAGGCTGGCCTGGAGGGGTCATCGCTGAGCAGCCCCTAGGCAGGTGAATCCCTGGTCCCTGCCTGGTCCATTTCTGAGCCCTCACACTGAGCCAAGGACCCAATTATGTTCTTTCGCTTGTTTGGAAGTCCCTATCCCCTGGCGACAAGCACTCTAAAGGTTAGAGACAAACAGCTCATGCCCTAGGGTCCAGCTCCCCTCTCACAATGCTTGCGGACGAGTCTAGGTTCTGCTTTCCCGAAGATGATGACACTGTGAAGGGTAGCCTCGTGCCCAACCCTGAAAACAACAGGGAGGAATAAAAACAGGAGAATTACTTGGGGGCCATCAGTGTCAGAGGTAGCACTTTGAACCTGGACTCTACAATCGTTATTGATTTTCCTTCACAGGTTAACTGGGAACTTATTTCAATAGAGAAATAAAAGATAATTCCTTTAACGCAATGTGCCTACAGCCCGCTGTGCTCTCCTTTGCACTGTTGTTTCGGGGTGCAGGGTCCGAGCTGTACCCCTGGCAGTGGCGTTGGGGTCGGAGCGTCCAGGTGGGCCACCTTCCTCACACCAGTCCCCATGCACCACCTGGGAGGAGCACGCCTCTGTGCGCGACTGGAATTCACAGCTACCACGGAGCGACTATTTTTAAAAGACAAATAGACCTGCTTTCTGATACTGTTAATACAAAATGTCAGCTGGGAGCTTGATTTTCGGGTTGAATGCAATTACTCGTTCCTGTCTGAGTTGACACATCACAGCTGGGAGCCAAATTTGGTGGAGAAAACCAAATTTCGCGTGGTCCTACCTGACATGAAGTCAGAACGGTTTGTTTATGAAATGTGCTGGAAATGTGCTGTTCCCGTTTTCAGTTCTTGTATGTCGGGAGCTCAGGCTGACACAGCATGGCTCAGAAAACCAAATGACTGAGGGGGTGCAGCAGGGAGCAGGCCCTGTGGCCCCTCTGGAACAATTCTGAATATGTATAATCTCCGCAACTCTTGGGCAAAACTGCCAGAAAGTGATGTGGGTCAATGCTCTCCTGTGAAAATGCAGCAAGGTGGGCTGTGGATCCATCGGCTTGTATTAGGGCGGCAGACAGAAAATGGTACCTTCAGAGATCCGGCAGTTGTTTGTTCCCCTTTTGAAAAAGTGCTGTGTTTCCTATGTTTTCTACTGTAGGAACATGGGCTTGATGACGGACTTGAGAGAAATGCCCACCATGGGCCACTTCAGATGCTGCTTTTTTTTTTTTTTTTTTGAGGCGGGAGTGAATGTAGTTGTCCTCAGTATAAAACAACAAAATCACACTGTGCCTCTGGTGAGAAGGGATAGATGATGGACGGGGCTTTTATTCTACAGAGTCACAAGTGGACTCTTTCCTTTAGACAGGTTTTCGGTCCAGCTAACTATTCCAAAGGAGATTGAAGCCGAAAACCTTATGAAACCCACTGTTTTCTTAGAGCAGTTGGACCAACACTGGACAAATACCAGCCTGGGAAAGAGGCACTCACCTGCTGGGAACAGGATGTGACTTCCTGCCATGGCTTGGGGACACTGTATGCTCACAGGCTATTGTCCTAATCATCAGTGAGCACAGAAACGAAAGAACTACTGGTAATGGCTGAACAGTTAGGCCACCTGGGGACAGGAAGTCACAGTAGGAATTCAAATTTAGGAGGGTGTGTGGTGGGCCTTACAGTGAATTCTGTTTAGTGTCTATGCCAATCTGTCTGTATTCTCTTGCTCACAACATTGCAAAACAAATGAGCAAGAGAACACGAGGCCAGATCTCCCTTTGTCTCAAGAAACGCCAGGAGAAACATGGAAATCACCAGTGATGGCAGGTCTCCCTCGAACGTAAGAACACACACACACTTGTTCAGCATGTGGTGGGCGGAGACGCCCATGGCAAGTTCGCCAGCTGCCTGGCACCTGCGCAGCGTGTGTGGCGTGGTGGGCTGTGATGAGTTCAGCCAGACCGGCGCTCTGAAGGTGAGTGAAGAACAGGCGCGCAGTAGGACACTCAGAGGCTGGCCCATCCGTGATCAGCAGCTGCAGTGACAGCGGAAGGCTTTGATTTATGACGGCTCAGGCAGTCACCTGGGGTTTTATAAGCTATTAAAGAAAGACAAACACAAAAAGCTTAAATGTTGACTCAATCTATCCGTATTATTAAAAGACAGATGCAGACTAGAAATGGGATATCTTAAAAGTAGGAATAATTTGTGCTTTGAAACCCCAAATCCAATGCTTGCTAGGCACTCATTTGCATACTAACAGATACCTTGGTAGTTAATTACAATTTAGACAATCCCATACATTCACTTTTTAATTCAAAACCTTCATTGTTTTCTAACGAGGTTAGCTATACTTTGATAAAGCAATGCCATTTGTGTGTATAATGAACAATGGAGGGAAAATAAATAAATGTGGCCTGGCAGGAATTTTTTTATATTTCCTGAAAAGTCCTTTGAATGATTATCTCCATCCAATGCAAAGCAAAATTCAGGCTTGAAAAACCTATCTTTCAAGGCCTCACTTGACTGGGGAGAACTGGAAGTCCATTCACTCAACTCATTCACTGATGGAACACGGAAGTTATATTGACACATCTACGGACAGCAAAGTGCTTAACACACCCCCTCCCCCACCCCCCCGCTGCAAGTGTCCCTTCCCAACACTGCCCTCCCTGCTCATGGCCAGGGACACACCAGACACCCGTTGAGTTACTGTCCTTTCACGGGTGGCCCATGGAATCACTGTTGAGGAAGAAATGAAGAAAGCACAAGCTTGGGTTTGGTATTTCTTGTATGGCTATTTTATTGTGGAGCAAAAGAAAGCTGAGACACTCTAATATCTGTTCCTGATTTAGCCAGTACTGCCATACATTTAAACTTATTTACAGCATTGCTTGATTTTAATCTGCATCTTTATCTTCACGTTGTCTATCATACTACTACATACTACTACATCTAGTAGCCTTCTTTTCAAAGCCACTATTTTCCTCTTAGAATATATACTTGCCTCTTAAAATTTTCACTTACTGCCCATACAGTTCAGTGATTAAACTGATTTTTTTTTAGAGCACACACTTTCTATAATCGGGTTTAGAAATATATATAATCGGGTTTATTGATAAGCTGTCGTCCTTTGAATTCTATATTAGTACTGACATAATTCTAATTTAAAATTGTACACAAATGGCATTAGAATTCTGAAAGAATGTGGGTCTATGTGGTCAGAATATTTAGGATGTTACAACTGATAACCCGTAGTATATTTACTTTCATTAGATTCTCTGATGCAAATTTAATTAAGAGGAGAAATGGGACCTGTCTTCTGGCTTGTTTGTATATTTGTTTTTATAAATGGATCATAACAGCAAGTCTACACCTTAAAATAGTGACTAGAGATAGTTTTCACTGGCCCAGACATATTTGGAAAGGAATAAAAATGTATGTTGAAATTCTCATCTGTGAGGTTGAGGTGTTCTTTCCTGGAAGGAACGTCATTCCTCAAAACGGGACCAATGTCACCATTCCTGATTAATCCCAGGTCCGCCTGTGTCGTGACTGATGCCTCTGGGGAGACGTTCAGCATAGTAACAAGGTGGCAGCATCTAGTCCCTGCACTTGGCTCCTCTTCCTGAATTCATCGTCACCAGTTGTCAGGCTACCTTGGAATCACAACTCTTATGTTTTGAGTTGGTTGGGAAGAATCTAATGGCTATTCATCAAAGCAATGCCTGTGAGCATATTGTCTTTAGTATCAGGGTTGTCTGATCATGTAATGAACCACCAAAGAGACCTGGAGAGCCAGGGTCCAGAACGGCCAGAGCTCAGTGAATCTTTCCATTTGTTTCCACGTCCTGTGTGTGAGAGCTGCCTCCATTGGTTTGCTTCCGGAGAAGAGTGCAGTGATGTTTCCATTTTACTCTTTTTTCTTAAATTTCGAAATAAATTATTCTGACTAAATGTCTGTGTCTGAAGACCTAGAATATATTCACCTTGTTTCCACCTCCCTCTCCTTTTACAGTATCTGAGAGTGCCCATCAGCAGGGGGAAAGCATGTACAAGCCCTCCCTGTGGGGGCGGGGTGGGGAAGGGCAAGTGTGGGTTCATGTCACCACTAGGGGGCAGAACCGCTGCCGACCAGGGCTCAGACCGTCCATCCGCAGAGGGTCATCTGAGGACAGACAATGGCAAGGCAATTTGGGCGCGGTATTCTATTTTATTCAGAAACACATACTAATAGGAAAAACTCATTATCCATTGTTGGGAAACGTCTCTTTGTATAGTGACTTCTTAAGAAAAATGAGAAATACCATCTACATTCAGAAACACAAACTGTCAGTATAATGTAACATTTTCCCCAGGAACAAATAACCAGCTTATGTTTGTAGCTACATTGAGTGTTATTGTTCAAGCCAGATTCACTTACAGATGTCAGTAAACTCTGATTTTGATGTGGAGAAGCTGATCACGGGGGGTGCTCTCCTTGTCCTGTAAGCAGAGAATGCTGTCCTCAGCCACCCACTGCCAGGACACAAGTGGCTTTATTCTCAGCCCCCAATGTGTCCAGGCAAACATCTGAGCTTTCTGAAGTGAGGGGGTTTGCACAGGGTGTTCTGGGTAAGGGCGCCCACTTAATTGTAGCCTCATTGTCTACACGTAGCATCTGTTGACATTAGTAATGTAATTGCAGTGATAATAAGCTCATTGACTTGGTATGCAGGGAATAATCCATCAGGCCATCACATTTGTCTTGCCTTACTTGACGGCCCAGCTTCCACACTGAATAGATGGTGTCGGCACAGGCCATTGTCTCAGAGAAATGAAGCAGCAGAAACCTTTGTGCCCTTTCCTTCCCTCCCCCAGCCCATCATCCCTCTTCCTTCTGAAGTGCAGGGAGAGGAAAGACTCGTTACATCTAACTGTTACTGGACAAGGGTCATTTTCAGCTGGAACGTAGACACTCCATCTTCAGGCCCAGTTTGTCCTGTCTTCGAGCCTGTGTGTGTGTCTGCTGACAGGTTAACTCCCCCTTCGATTAACGAAAGAGCAGCAAGGAGTAATGCTGGAGGAAGATTTCAGTTCTAAGAAGGATAGACTGAAAGTGACAGTAGAGGAAGTTTGGTGAGCTGGGTCAGCCGCCAGAGGCCCTGTATTTTCCCTCAAGAACTCGGCTGTGGAAAAGGAGAATGAAAATTCACTTTAGCAGGGTGAAGAATCACGTTTGATGACAGGTATCCTTGCTTACCGTTGTGGATCTTCGCGGGGATGAGAAGGCCAAGTTCAAATAATGTAGGAACTATGATGTGATGTCTCTTCTTTTCCTTTCCCTCTCCAGCTTCATCTGAGCGGATTTCTCACTCAGTGAGCTGGGCTCTCAGCCTCCCAGCAGCTGGGACCTTGGGCCCCATGGGGGCTGCCTGTCGGGGGTGGTGGGGGAAGGATGCCGGGGACTGCCAGATTCACCTGCCTGCAGGCTTCAGGGCCTGGGCTTCTCAGACGTGTGTTTTCACTTGGTGACTTCAAAAGCTATGAAACTAAATCTACTTTCCGTAACACTAATCAGTTTGAACATCAAATGTATTTCATCTAAGTCTGATCCTCGCCACATTTATCACTGTTTTTTTTTTTTGTTGTTGTTGTTCTTGTTGTTGTGTTTTTAATTCCTTCCTTCTCCCTGTCTCAGACACATACACACACACTGAGAGACAACAATGCAGTTGTGAAAATAAGACCCTTATCTTTGCGGTTAATAATGCTCCAAGCTGCCCATGTCCTTATGACAGAAGAGACACTGGAAGACATGTTGCTATTTGTCTCCTTGTTTCCAACCAAGCTGCAGAGTGATGGAGGTGCCACCTCACAGCAGATCAGACTTCCACACCCTGCCAGCCCGACAGCTGGCCCGCTCTGCCAATTCAGAAACGTGGGAGGTGTTTTTATCAGTCCTACCTTCTACTTGTTCCTATGAGAAGTAGACATTTGGGCAGCAAACAAAGGTAAGTTAGCTTCAAATCATACAAATAGCTATCGCTGTTGGTATAGATCTAGCTATATAGATGTGTGTGTGTGTGTGTGTGTGTGTGTGTGTGCATACACTTATGTTAATACATTATATATATATATATATATATATATATGTATATATAAGCAAGGAGACACTGTTTCTAACGTCCACACAGTAGGCCTAAACTCCATATTCCTAACATATCATGAATAGTGCCAGATGCTGTTGTAGTCTGAAATTTTACCCTGAGTTCCATGAAGTAAAACCCTGAAAGACCTTTTCAGAAGGAAACCTATGCCAGGTAGGCCACTTGGGGCCTTAGGGAGGTGATGGAAAAGAGTAAAACAAGAGAGGTCCCAGCCCACACCAATCCCCTGCGGTAAAGACCAGGCTTATGTGACCCTGGGAGACCTCTCCACCAACACTGTCACTGGCTTGGTCCCACCCCTCACAGTAGGAAGCATCCAACTCCTGGAGTGGGGAAAGCATCTAAGCTACTTTAAGTACTTTTAAGTACATACAACCGAAGACACGTGAAGCCTGCTTCTTCTACCAGTAGAAGTGATTCTGCACCATAAGGGAAAAAAAGAACAACAACAGCAAAAGCATACTATATCCTAAACATGCCTCACTTTGCATATTATTACTACCACACAAATTTTTTTAAACATAAATTAAAGCTTGAGTAATTTCCTGAAAATTTTGAGAGTCAGAATTGAGAGTCAGAATTGCCTTTCAACTTTGAAAGGCATGAACTTTGAGATTGTGATGGGGGTAGGGAGGGATTGGAGAGCATGAATACTTTAAATTCTTGCGATATCAGTCAACGTTTGGTAGATCAAGTGGCTGGTTCCCTATTCAGATCATTTCTATCCTGGTAAGGAAGAAAAGCTAAATATGGTATTTCATAGTTCTAAACAGGAGATCCACAAGCCATCTGTCGTATCTTCTTATAAGACCTTAAACACAGAGTGATTTAGACCAGGCTTTCAGTAAGCAACACATGTCTTCCAAAATGCAACAACAAATACTGAATTTAAAAAAAGGAAAGGGCACCTGCTCCTTACCTGCTGATCAAAGATTTGCACAGAGGAGAGCGGTACCCTAATGACTGAGACCATGACAGAGGCTCCACGCAGCCAGTGAATGTCAGTGGTGGGGTGCTCAGAGGGACCTCTTAAGGAGCTTACCTTAAGACCCTGGACAAATCAGAAGTCCTTGAAGTGAAATACTGTATACTAGACTTAACTAATCCAAACACAGGATCATAGTAAAGCAAACACTGAGAACAATGGCAAAGGGAGCTGTAATCCCCCACTTAAATGCTTGCTGTATGGAACACGGCCTCTAACTGAAGTGTCCAACGCACGTGAAAGCATTCCGAAAGCAGCACTGTAGCTGGGATGTCAGCGACAGGTGTCTACTATGAATGTTGTTTCTAGCTGACTTTTACACACATACAAATATGTTAAAGCTGTGTAGGTTAAATGCCGTTTAACTTAAAAAACTTACCACACATAAAAAAGAATGGAGAGGCAGTCACAATTTAATTAGAACTATTAGCAGTGTTGAGTTACTACCATTATTATTATAGTAAAATACATTTTCTGAAATCTTCAGGTCTTAAAAAAAAATGCTGTGGGCTGGCACTTAACCTGGGCACTTACCAGTTTTTTTTGTAGTTCATACCACTGTAGATTCTGGAAGAGTGAGGGCAGGGGGAGAACGCCCTCCTTGTTCCCTTTTGTCATTAGATGATATTTGCTTGATGGGATCAAGACCATGGTAGGCTACAAAGAAGCTGCCCTTTCTGAATTTCAGAGCCCTGGAGGAGTGGTTTAAACTGAACATTAGCACAGGCCCTTCAGGGGCCTCTGGGGGGGTACGAGAATGGCCTCAGTGGAGGGGCTGAATGGCCGGGACCCCAGGACACTGGCTCTGGACCCCACCCACAACTGTAGCAAAGGCAAAAAGGCCACTGCTTCTACCTCTCCCTCCTCCTTTTTTCTTCTATTATAATCTCCTCCCCTTCTTCTCTTCCCCCACCTTCTTTTATACTCTGTTTTTTTATTTGTCTTCTTTGTACTGTATCTCAACAAAGATTAAAACAACTAAAACACACACACACACACACACACACACACACACACACACACACCTCGAAAACCACTGTCCTGCATCAACTTTAAGAAAAGTGAGGACCACATCAGAGCTAAAGATCAATCCCATTTCCTTGTACAGAGGGAGCCAGTTGCAGCCCCAACGAGAAACATTTCAGCTACATGAGAACCTAAAGCTCACACTCTGAATTGATGATTTCCTCAAAGCCCAAAATGTGGCTTAAAGGGGGAGCTCTGGAGTTCTAAGAGTCATCCAGGTTTATCACTGCTGTTGGGAATTTAAATTTTGAAGAAGGAGAACCCTGAGATGGAGCAAAAATTGTTATGGGATCCCAGCTACCAACATGTAGCCATCCCTAACATCTAGTCTCTGGGGACCCAGAGCCACCTGTAATAGCTGGTTCAATAAATGATGCATCAGAGACAACTCAGAATGCCCAAGGAAATGAGCACACTCAGTGTCTAACAAGGAATAAAGGAAAGAGGAACTCTGCTAGTAACTGGGCTGTTGTTATTGGAGATTATTGGACCTGTTGTTATTTGAGATTTTATTTCAACAGGTTTTGAAAACACTGATCCATGCATTTGAAGCCAAACGTGACTGGGATTTAATATAATTGTTATTATCATTTAAAACTCTGCTAATATCAACACAGACATGGGTGTTGTCAATATGAATGTTCTCCTTGAAGTTGGTAGAAAATTAAAATTAGCGTGGGACAATCTGGGCTGAAATCCCTGTTGGGACCCTGACTAGATACATGGCTTTAGGCAGTCTGCTCAGTTTTCTGTACGTCGCTCTCGTCTGTATAACAAGGAAGAGGTAGGAATAACACCTACGCCGCAAGTTTTCCACCCGCGTGCCCATTCATTCAACAGCATTTATTAATTGCTTCTCACTGATTGCTTGCTGTGCTCCAGGCACTTTTCTTGGACTGAATGCTTTAATACTGTGCATAAAAGTACCTTGCAGAGAGCCAGGGCAGGTGGAAACCAGCAGTGGCCTGTTAATTTTGTTATTTTTAACTATTTAGCTCTTCTCTGGCTTCATGTGTACCTGATATACTGAGAAACAGCATAACTTTGATAAAGCATGGACACGACACAACCTTCTTTTAAGTAGAATTGCATCTGAAAAACCCAAATCAATGGCTGTCCATCTTCATTTTTAATATTCCCTGACCATCTTGGGGTAGCTGGCGACATGGTGTATCAGCTTTTATTGAAAAGAAGTTTAGACCGGCATCTAACTTAAATGCAAACTATTTCCCATCTGCTGGGCTTTGCGTAGAACTAGTGAACATCTGGTCAACCACAGGAGGAAAGATGAAAGACTGTGAAGGCAAAGACCATATAAGAAGTAATTCCGTGATTCATGGGAAAGGACATCTTCAATGCCATTACACTGCGTCACGTTGGCCATCTAGCCAGGTTTTTATAAGTCCAAATTTAAAACAGTAACTGCACTCTTGTCGGACTAACTTTGAGACCACTTTTGTGTGGGACTGTGGGTTGCTGAGGCCGTGAGTAGTTAGATGCAGATGAAAATAAAGGATTCTGAAATCAACAAGCGTGTCACCCTTTCACCATCTTCATGAAGAACACCGACATGCAAAAAGATTGAATTAATTCCTTTTGACTCAGTCAGCAGTTCCTGATGTATTGGCATGGAGGCAGGTTTCTTTGCAGGGTCTCCCATTCAGAATCATGGGAGAAGCCAGACTACATCCACTGCCAATGAATTTGGGTAAGGGGAAGTTTGAGTTGAGGCACGCTCATAGCTTGCTGTACAGAATGGCGGTCTTTCCTACAGCTGATCTCAGGGCAGTAAGCACACTTGCCTCTCTGAGCTTGGCCCCAAGGACAGGTGACTCAGGTGTTTTGTAGCAGATGTTCAGGCAATGGTAAACAAAGTAGGACAAATGAGACTGGAACCCAGGTCATCCTAAGTGCTGACTCTATGCCTCTGTGCAATTGCTTCAACTCCCATGAGCCTCCGTGTCTTCACAAGCAAAATGGACTTGGCCACTGCCCTTCAGATCATGCTGAGCGTCAGATGAAGGGGTGCCAACCCCACCGCAGTGTCCAGCCAGCCCTTTGCTTCCTGTCTTCTCTGGGACTCAGCCAGGCTGTTTTTCCACAGCTCTGCCTTGAACATTCTCTTCAAACAACTTAATGATATTTTCTATCCTTCAATGCCTGGAATTTTATTCCAGAGGAACCTTGAGGATTATTTGGGGTGGTTAGAGAGACTAATAAAATGCTTGGCAGGTGGTTGAATGTTGTGGTGAGCTAATGTCTCAAAAAGTCTTTCAAGGGGGTGAAATAATCCCCAGGAATATTCACAGTGTTTAAAACAGGCATCAGCAATAACGGGCTGGTAGAAGTTGTATCTGGCCGTCTGATTCTACAATCCGATTACAGATTCGGACATCTCAATTATAAAAAGGACTTGACAGTATTAAAAGTGGATTTTTTCCCTAAATATCTAAAATTTACTTTTTTTTTCATTTTTGGCAATAAAATTTAGGTAATGAGAATGTGCTTGTAAAAAAGGGCTGGCTGGAACTACTGGATAGTAAAACTTTATTCAGACTCATTACAAACTTTTAAAATAAAAGGCATTCTATTTCAACATTTATTGAGCAGACACTTTTTCTGGATGTACAATGGTCCCTTTAGGCAAACAATACAAACAAACAAACAAAAACAAATTTCTCCTTTATAAATTGTGTTTAAAACAATCAAGACAAAAAGATGCTGGGATCAGAAATCTACTGTGTTTAATACTTGTTGTTAAAGACAGAATTGTAAGGGTCTAGAGAAAGCCTGGGGGGTTGCCCAGTGCAGCCATTACCCTTTCTCTGTGAAGAGGAGGCGCCCAGAGAGGGAGCAGCTGACGGCCGTCTCTCAGCCCGTTAGTACAGAGCAGAGAGGGTCACCCAGCACTGACTTGACTCTCAGTTCCCAGGTGTCCCTCTTATAGGCACACCCAGTGGAAGGCCCGCGGCTGTAGAGCATAGATCACAGAGTCAGCTGTATGTAACCAACGTTCTCTGGAAGGAATGCTGTTCTGTGCAAAGTGCTGTGTGGTGGGTCATAGAAATGGAAGGAAACGCATGCTGTCGCCTCTGCCGAATGGCTCTGTCCCAGGACCTGTTTGTTTTCATCCCTGTGAGCCCTCAGAGCCCATGGAGACAGTTCCCCAGAGAGGCCTTCTCACCACTGGGTCCCCTCGCCATCCTGTCACCATCAGGGCACACCCTGCACATGTCAGAGTCCCTGGCACATTGTCTTAGCTTCTCTGTGCTTTGCCCGTCTCCCCAACACTAGCCCCACCACAGGCCCAAGGAGAGCAGGGTCTCCCCTGCCTTCTTCTCTGCTCTCTCCTCAGCTCACATGGTGGCCAGTCAATAAATAATGAATTTGTCAAGTATGTAAAGAAAGCTTGCTCCCTGGATTATGCTACAATACAAGGCTCTTTCACTGGAGAAAATATTGTCTCCAAAGTGTGACAATGGCTGCAATGTAAACTATAATTGGTTTTAGAGTTTTGAATAATGTGATTATTAATATATGTAGGAACACATTCAGAACTCTCTAGCATTAGACACTGGGCTGCCAAGAGAAGCTGGCTTTTGTTGGTTTGTTTTTTAAGCCGGGTATCTTGACTCTCACCAGACATTCTTATTCTCAGGCTCATCCAGTGATTTAAATGCCACCAAACCCAGTTTTTGTGGTTGTTGTTTATCTCAATGAAAAGCACACAACTGAGTCAATTTTATTGTGCAATCACTTTTTTAAATTATGAGGCAACATGATTGTTTTCCTTAGAATTCCACTTCTCAGAAAGTTGCAAGTATTTTGAGCTCAGCATTTAGAATGAGCTTAAAGAAGAGTCAAATCCAACAGCAGTGCGTCTGCGTTTGTTTGTGATTTGTTTTGATGACACTCTATGACCAGGGCTGCTTCAGTGGACACACGCAGTGGGGCCAATGGCAGTGGGCTCCTGTGTCTGAGTGTCACGGGTGCTTGCCAACGCAATGAAAACTCAGCAGTTTCTTCTACCACATATACCAAAGGCTTCTTTTGTTTTAACATGATTTCTGAGTCATCAACATTACATTCAACAGCAGTGAAACTCTCCCTCACTTAGGGGCTGGGGTTTTCTTTTCTATTTTTGCTTTCTCAGAAAGACCTGCAGACTCTCCATGCCACAGCAGCTCATCCTGCCACTGTCCTGAGTTCGAGCAATTGCAGTCACATGGTGGGGTGAGTTAGGGAAATGCCCCCACCGCCCCTACAAGGCCATCACTCTGCTGTTTTCTGAGCAGAGTCACCCAATAGCATGTTTGAGCTCTCTGCTGATGGGAACATACTTTACATAAATTTTCACTCGCTTGCAAAGCTTATTCAATGCCAAAACACTTTCTTGGAAACAGAAGTAAATCAAAAGTTTGAGCTTGACTAGACAATCACAATTAAAATCAGAAACTTTCTATGTCACTAAATATGTCAGGGTAATATCTTTGAGTTTTCTCTATTTTATTTTTCCCAGATTTCCAATCCCACCAATACATATATCCCCTCCCCCCCGCCCACACACACACACAGGGATACTGTCCTCCTGACCCATGCTGAAGCAAGCAGGCAAATCGCAGGGCTGAGAATTGACGCCCACCTCCTCCCCCCCCCAAAAAAAAAAAAAAAAAGAAAGAAAGAAAATTTAAAAAGAGAGAATCTCCGGACAAAGGCCCAGGATCTGGGGAGCAGGGTGACAGCGCGTCAATCCTCATCCTCCTGGCCCCTGCCTGATAGGTGAGGTGTCCCAGGTTGGGTGCAGGAGAGAGCTGCCAGTGCTGCCACGTTTTCCCCGAAAGGTCTGTGAACTGTGTCCTGGAGCTGCGTCTTCACTCACCCAAACCTGGCCTCTGCCACTGGCTCCTAGCTCAGTGAACAGTGCTAGACGTCCCCCGCTCAGGGCAGCAGGGAGGCTCCCAGGGGTGCACTGATGAGCATTTGAGAAAATGGACTGGCCTTGCTAATCATACACCATTATTCTCCCAGCACCTGTTTGCAAGCCTCCATTGGCTTCTTCTTGCCTGTAGGGTGAGAGCGACTTTCACTTTCCAGGCCGGCATGGGGAGAATCTTTCGCTTTTGTGCCCATCTGTCTCCCTCTGTACCTACAAGCCCCACACCTATTCACAGACCCAGAATCACATCATCCCAGCCCCTGCCTTCATCTGTGATGGAGGACTTCAGATCGCCTCACCTGGGCCTTCAGGAAGTAGCCTGAAACCTGTGGTTTCACTGGCTAGCTGGCACTCCCTCCAGCCTTCCAGCTGGGCTACAACCACCCGTCCTGAGATCATGGCCCTCCCCATCAGATCTGTCTTTGCAATGAAGTGAGGTGAGCTCAAACGTGCCTCTGTGGCTGGGGCTTGTTTTCCACATGTTCCTCTTATACTTGAATCTGATGCCCCTAAGATCTACCTGTGTTGATTTTTAGATATTATTATCCCACCCAGTTGCTTTACTCACCCAACATAATCATATTTAGTGTCTTTTTATACCTAATCCAAACCCTGTTTGTCTCCTACGCCCAGACCTCTCTTCCCAAATGGCTGCTAGGGCTTTCCATGGTGGATCCTTTCATAGCCTACACTGAACTCACTACCCCTTCTCCCTGATGTCATGTTTTTCCCTTAGTGCCCCTATTTCTGGCGGAACACACCATCTCTGCAGACATAAATGCTCAAACCACCTTGAGTACCCTTGACTCTCCTCTTCCTTCCCCCCAAAACCCTGCCCATCGATCTGGCCCCTGCCCTATCTTCTGCCCTATCTCAGTGCATCCCTGCACCCTCGCTCCTGGACCAATGGAATTGCTTCCCGCCAATCTTCCTAACTCAGGTCTCTCCCCGTCATACTCTATCCTGCACACATCTGGGCAATTGATTTTCTTAAATTACTTAAAGTGCACATATGTCATATCCAGCTCAGAACCAATGTCGGCCACCTTTTGTTTCCTAATGAATTTAGGTCCTATTGCTCCAGCTGGCATCTACCACCCAGGCACCGTCCTTGCCACCACACTCACCTGTCCTGCACCAGCTCCTTTCCCTTGGTCCTGAACAGGATGGAGCTGCTCCCGCCTGTCTGCCCAAACCTGCTGCTTCCCGAGTTCTGATTTCTGCTGGTGTGGGTGGGGGTGAGCACCCATGACTCCCATACCATTGCAGGAGATAGGAGGCTGCACTCTAGGATTCAGTCAGCACCTTCATTTACAAATTGACTACCTGTCGTCCACATACTAAGTGCTACCTCTATGATCCCATGTAACACTTACAACAACCTTACAAAGCAGGTGTTGTTATCTCCAACTTACAGATGAGGAAACCGAAGGCAGATAGAGTGAATACAAAATACAAGATCACAGGGCCTGTAAAAGTCACTAGAGGATGTTAAGGGAAATACTTAATAGGAATCAATTTGCATCACATCTTCACAGAACAGGACCAGTGCAATTTGGAATTCATACTGAGGTGATAATTGTTCTGGAAACAGGAACTTGAAACTCTCTATTCTTAGAGTAGGTTTTGTGACTGGTTTAAATAAGAGTGAAAGAAGGTGTGTAAGTAGGAAAGAACAGCACAGCGAACTTCCAAGTGACAGGTGGACAGTGTGTGGTGTGAAACTGGCACCGAGAGAAGAGGGGAGAGCACGCACAAGCTCCCCACTTCCGCGTCCGCTGGCATCCCCACCCCCGGGGACCGCTTCAGTGTGCCCTTCTCTGGACCTGCACTCCAAAGGCCCACAGTTGTGTCCTAAATACCAGAGAGCAAACAACAGCTTATGTTTAGTCCCCATCATCCTGACTTCTCCTAAAACGCTGGCACTTCGCCTGTAGTAAACCCCTTTTCTTCCTTATCTCTGATCTCCACACACTGCACTTATGCACCTGCAATGATGATGACTCTTCCCAGTCCTGGTCCCCTCTAATGTCCCCTACGTTCTCCTCATGCCTAGTCTTTCTTGTCACCCAGGAGACCTGCCCCTCCCCCAAGCCCTCAGCCGGCACTTCTCTATAGGTCAGCGACACAAGTCAGTAGACTGCTCATATTGTTCATCGAATGTCCAGACACACAGATCCAAATTCCTACTGGGCATTTCCAAGTGGTGACCCTGAGAATGCCAGGCAAGCTACCTCACCGTGCAGCCTGGTCTGCACCCCATATTCAGGATTTGAATGAACAAAACCTCATCCCCTTTGTCTCCCAAAAGATACATTTTGGATCCAAAACGCTAGCCGGAGTGTGTTCTTACGATTGCATAAGTAGCCTGTATTTCTCAAGACGCTGTGCTGAGAGCATACTTGGCACCTTCCGGCACCCGCTCCTCCAGTTCCCACTCAGCCTGGAAGACCACACAGGCCCTCAGCAAACCTCTCTGTTTGCTTGGCTCTCGTTTCCCTCCTGAGAACCACTGCAGTTCGTCTGAGCTGAGTTTGCGTGTTTATCTCTGACACTAGACCGTGACTGTCTTGAAAGCAGGAGCTTTGTTTTATGTATTTGTGTATTCTGATTTCCTCCATATGTCAGTGTCTGGAATCAAAAACATGCTCAATAAATGCAGTGGCCAATCAAGACAACGGGAACACAAGTTTAAAAAGAGGATTTTCCCCAAGTCTTCTGATTAATAAAAATTAACAGAAAAATCATGAGTGAGATGATGATTAGAAGGACATAAATATATGAAAAAGAAAAATTGGAGGAACTTAGTAGAAAGATACTTTAAAAAATTAGCAAGACTTTTCTAGATTGATGACAATAAAATACACTTGGAAAATAAAAATATCCTTAACTTCAAATTATTGGAAAACGATTATAGTTTTCTGTCCTTCAAACAAACCAATTGAAGATTAAACATTTGCAATATCTATGCTCTTAAAATTATAATTGAGAAAAAGTAAAAACAAGTGTTTATGTGTGAAGCCCATTTGCAGGACAGATAGTTTCAACTTTTTATATTGTAGATAAGGCACTTCACATCTGTCTATAACTCAAGCTAATTGCATTAAAACCAGGATGATTTTCAAATTTCAAAAGGGTTTGTACAGTGAAATAAAATAGTTCTTCATTTTATTTCAAAATGAAGAAATCGCCTTGTGGCATTACTATTTATGATTGTCAAAACGGAAACAGAATTAAACCTGAAACAGAGTTCATGAGTCCAAAAGGGTTGAATTGGGCCAGACTGTCCCAATGTTACAATTAAGTCTTCATCAGAGCTTGACCTCACAGGTGGCATTAGGCCACTGGGGTTTGCAGAAGGTACACAGTGAATCTTTTGGTACAGCAAAACGTGCACACTTCAGAAGATCCAACTATGATAGAACAGGCCATATCCAAGTACACATCCAAGTAGATGCAGTTTTACATAAATATTTATTATCACTGATAATATGAGTGTTAAATTTAAAAAGAAATTTGGCATAAAGAGGGAGGAAGCTATCTTTGTAAACAAAGGACAAAAGTGAACGTGGACGTTCTACAGGGTGAGAACTCATTCTTTCCTTCGTGTTATGAGGGGTTTCTGAGAGGCTGCCAGAGGGTCATTAGAAACTCTCCTGCCAGATGTTCAAAGGCCCAACACCTCAGCAGGAGCAGGGTCCAGTCCATGGGAAACGCCCAGGCGTGCCTTCGGAGTCCCTTCTGCAGGCAGCTCATTGACTAAATATTAGGTGTCCAACACTAAATTAGGAACTGTGGATGGAAAGATAATAAAAAGCATCTCTGCTCTTAAAGCTCTTGGTGAAAATGAATGAATGAATCATAAATAAATGATAACACCTTCGGAATTATCATGTGCAAGACTCAAACTTAGGAGCGGATTTGAAACGTCATCCAACTAACATTCAAGAGACTTCCCTCCCACTTACCCAGCGTCCGCGACCTGCCAGGCACTAAGCTCCATTCACTCATGTCTTCCACTCCCTTGTCCACAATGACCCTGTACTATAATGGAGGGACCGTGACATCCAGGTTGGATGCAAAGTGACTAGCTCAAGGTCACAGGAACAGAAGTGGTGGGTCACAGGCACATTCGGGCCATGTGAGTGCGGCCATCACAGAGCACTTGACCAATATCCATGGCCTTGGGGAAGAGATTTTCCATGTCTAAACATTGGTTCTCAGAGCTGAGTAATGGGGAAAGCACCTGACAAGTGGGAACTACGAGTGAAGCAGAGGTGAAGGCCCTAGCCAGCACATTTAGCTGAACTCACAATCATTAGTTCCTTCCTGTTTCCCAGAACCCTGAGCAGATTTTACAATGTGATGAAGTCAAACAAATCAGAGAGGACTGGTAGAATGCATTAATAGAAGGCAGACTAAATCTCAGCAGCAGCAGCATTGTACATGATAGCAAAACGTCACTGACCATTTCCATTTAATTTACGTGCATTTGTCTTTATAATTATAATGGCCATGTCATGAGGTGGATACTATAGTCCCCTCAGAAAAAGAAAATTACTAATTTAACAGAATATAACGGGAGCTCCTTCCCTGTCACAGTAACTATGGGACATGTGACATGAGGCGCCCCATTAGCAGGTTTATTAAACATCTCAGCAACTAGCTCCGTGGGCTACAGTCTGTAATGCTTTATATTTGAACACATTTTCCTTTAGAGAAAATCATGAAAGGATTTCTTACCTGCAGATACTTTGAATAGCAAAAGCATTCTGACGTTTCACTGGATGTTATGGGAGCCAAACAGGACAGGGACAAAAGGCCTGGGGACCAGCAGGACTGATCCCCATGCCCACCTATGACTGATATCTCCTGCTGATTTATCTACATCCTGTGATTAACTAAACACTTTCCTCTGTTGGTGAATTTGCACTAAAAGGCCCTTCTGTCATTAAAATGGCATAGGCCACTCAGGTTTACATATTCACCAATATTTAGTGTTTACCTTTCAGAGTCATTCAAATAGAAGCAGTTGGGAAGAGGGGAGAAGCCAAGTGACCAACTGCCATAATCCCTCACAGGCTAACGGTTAATCATCCTGAAAATGAAAAATGCACCACAGAACACACAGAAACAACATAAGCCAAAACCAGTAAACCTCAATTTCCGAAGTCACTTGGCTGTTGCCTATGGTCGGTGGTCATCTATGCCACATTACCTGCGTGCCCAGGATGCAGAGCACAGCCCTCTTGCTGCAGCCACTTTCTTCCTCAGCTCATGTGCTCCAGTTCCCAGCCTGGACCCCAGCGGTATTCCTCTAAGGTTGTGACGTCCAGGGGAACTTCCGGTGATCATGGAAATGGTCTAGCTCTATGCCATCCAGTACAGTAGCCACCAGCCACATGTGGCAGTTGGGCAAATGAGGAACTATTTTTTTTTATTGCAGTAAAATATGTAAAATCTAAAATGTACTATTTTAACTATTTTTAAGTATCAATTTAGTGGTATCAAGGACATTTGTCATTCCTGTGCAACCATCACCTCTATCCATCTTCAGAAATGTTTTCATCTCGCTAAACTGAACTCTGTACCCACTACACAATGCATCTAGGTATCCCATGTAAGTGGAATTATCTATGTCCTTTAGTTACTGTTTATTTCACTCAGCATAGCATCCTCAAGCTTCATCCATGTTGTAGCGTGTGTCAGAATGTCCTTCCTTTTTAAGGCTGAGTAATATTTAATTGCATGTACACATCACATCTTGTTTATTCATTTGTCTGTGGATACTCGAGTTGTTTCCCCCTTTGGACTGCTGTGAATAATTCTGCTAAGGACATGAACGCACAGGTACCTGTTTGAGTCCTAAGGACATCAAAAATTAATTGTATTCATTTTAATTAATTTATATGGATAGAGCCACACATGGCTAGTGACAATCATAATAGGTGGCAACCTCCAAGGTTCAGCTGGACCACCAAGCTTCTCTCAGTTTGTCAACTGTCACTTCAAATGTTACAGAGAGAAATAGAAAGGCGGGGACAGTCTAACCTTTTACTCCACATCTGGTCTCTAGTTAGTTTGGTAAATGGCACTGAAATGCTGAAAAAGGATGGGAGTTCTGAGCATTGTGATGTACACAGTGTTGCCACTCGCAGGGGAAACACACGTTCGTTTTCCGCGTGAATCCTCCAAACCCCAGCTCGGGGCCTGTCCTCTTTTTATTGAATGAAGTGCCTGCAATGGTTCCACCATTAGGATCGATACCCCACCATTACGCTGGCAAAGAGGCAGCAAATCACATTTACGTGGATTGTCAGGCTCATTATTATAAGCAGATGGCAGCTTCTGCACAGCCATGCAGGCCCGAAAAGACTGGCATTACTTCAAATTAAAATCTATAATGCTAATACACCTCTCGGCGTCTGTACGGGTGTGAGTGCATTAATCTCAAGAATGATTTGCTGCTGTGCATGCTGTTCCACGTGAGTGGACCTAAAAGGAGCTCTTTCAACTGAAAATGGTTAACATTTATTCATGCACTTGGACAAAAGCTAACATGCAATTTTCTATACTAGTGGCCCCCTATTAGGAATTCGTACACATTTTAAAGAGAAATTCCAAGTTCAGGAGACCCAGAAAGAAGCACGCTAAGGTGGGAAAAGCCGTGCCCTCTGCCTCACACAACTTCATTCGGTCTTCATCGCCACTTTAGGCCCCAGCAAGCCTCCCTCAGCCACAGGAGGGATTGAAGCACACACAGTACAGGTACGAGCAGCAGAGCCATGGCTTCAAAGAGGGTTTTCATAAAGGGTTCTGGAATTCGGGCTTTCTAGTTGGAAAAAGAAGAAGAAAGGTATTTATGAAAAGCTTGCTTGCTCTCTGGTAACTCTGCTATGAAAAGCAACATTTTATGCCCCCAAAGGCCGTGTTGTTTTAAACCACACAGCCATACACGTTATCTTTGTCTTAGAAAGGGACACACGGATTCTACTCTAAAGGCATTTGAGCAAATGAAGGCTAACGATTGACGTTTTTGTTGTTTTTCCTGATTTGGATTTTGCAGTTGTTTTCCCAGTGTATTCTAAGATTTATAATAGAACTAAAGTTTGTATAGAAACATAGTACATAGAATGTTCACGTAAGAAAACTGCTTTTATTGTGTTCTATTTTAATAGCTAAGGAGGTGACTTAATGGTTATAAAACACACCTATTTGAATTCATTTATAACCAAAAACTGGAATATATTCCCAATAGACTGAAAACTGTACTTTAGACACAATAAGAACTTTTTTTTTCCCTACAGAAAAGAGTCATTACAAGTGAAAATAAGAAAATGTGTAAGACACACTTTGTTAATTGGGATAATAATTATTTATGGGCTTGAAGTGACATTTGCATTGGAAAGATTCAATTCTTATTTTTTTACTTATTTATTTTTCTCTACCAAGACAGGTCAGAACCAGTGATTCAATCTACTGGGAGAGTTTGTTCAGCGATGCTCATAAGATAAGCTTGCTTCTCTATGTTCCTATTAAACGGGTTAATTATACACCCCATCTAATAAAACCAAATGAGGTCATGTCTTGTTTATCCCGTAATTCAGATGTTGGCAGGCCGGTTAACCAGAACACAGCACACACCTCCTCAGAATTGCAAGGAGACCAAGACTCACCACGTCCCTGCACATAACTGCAGAAAGAATCAGTGGAATTTCAGAAACTAGAGAACTTTAGGGATCATTTCCCTCCCGCCCCTAATTTTGCAGAAGAGAAAACAGGCCCAGGAATGTTACCCATATCACAGGACAACACTCATTGTTGTGGTCTGGATTACATGGGACGGTCAGGGCGAGTGTGAGGATGGACAAGTGTGAGGATGGACGAGCGTTTGCAGACACAGTAAAGGGCCCTGAGTGAACTGGGCTAGCCCTCAGCTAGCAGGACTTCAGCAGTGGCACGATACCCAATATTTCTCTCATCCTGAAAACTGCCAGGACCTCTTACACTCCTCCAGCTACTATTTATACATCACAGAGCTCAACAGGAGAGTCTCTTCTCCCAGGCTCTGAGTTTTTCCTTTGAGTCTATCTTGAACCCTCTACTGTGACGCTTTTGTCCCCACTCAACCCCTGAAGGCTGTTGCTGGAGTCGGTGATGACCTTCATATTGTGGAATCCACAGTAAGCTTGCGGTCCTCATCTCTTTGACCCAGGAGCAGCATTTACTCTGGTTGGTCAGCCCCATTCCCTTAGAAGATGTGAATTCACACAGTCCCAGAGCACCACCCTCTCCCAAGTCCCTCTTACCACACAGGCTGCTCCTTCTCAGGGAAGAAATAACTTCCTTGATCCTTCTTTCCAATTTGCCCAGCCTCTTAAAGCCGGTGTGCCTTTGGACGTAGTCCTTGGATCCCTTCTTTATTCAGATTTTCCCCAGCAATACTGTCAAGCTCCATGCCTTCCAATACCATCTATACACCAATAATTCCAGCTTTCCATTCCCAGCCCCATCTGTCCTCTGAGTTTTTCTCTTTTGGAACCTTGATGTGAACCAAGTCCTTTAATCCTGATGGCCACTCTTGAGCTAAGCAATGTTATGACCACCTCACTTTGCAGATGAGGAGCTGAGGCACAGGGAAGACGCAAGCTGAATTTGGAATCAAATCCAGGGGCCAGGGTCAGCGTACTTAACTGCTATGTAGACAACTCTGAATGGCTAGTCAACCGCTTGGGGGGGGCAGGGTTTCTAATTGTTGGTTCATTTTATTCCTCTTTCCTACACTATTACCCATATATTGCCTTTGTTTATTCAACAAATATTCATAATTATCACCCCCTTCATGTATGTTAGATAAGGCCTCGCATTTGTACTATGCTTTTTGGTCTACAAAATGGTGTTAACACACTTCCGTCTGTGATTTTCCCAACAAGTCTGAAAGGCAGGCAGGACCAGCAGTTTAGTTATGACCTCCACTTTCTGGAGGGTGACTGAATCAGCTTAATTCTCCTGTGGATTTCCTCCCTCCTACTAGACATGTCCAAGGAGCCCTGTACAGGGCAGCCTCTGTTTCCCCACAGATGCCTCAATGTTCTCTCCATTCCTCATCCCGGACCACCCTCTGTTTTATTCACATCTTGTTTGGCATTCTTCCCCCAGCCCCCTTAGCAGTCTCTTTGGACAGTGGCATTCCAGGCTGCTGAGCATATTTTCACCTGAGAAACTGGCTTCACCAACTCCTCGCACGGCTGGGGGTAGCTCTGTCCCAGAAGGCTGTGCAGAAACAAAACCGGAATTCTGGGTGGGGATCTGGACGGGCGGTTTTTCCTGGAGCTGTATGCTATAGTCCCTGAGCCCTGCTGATGTCAGATGCGCTCTGCATGCAAGTCACAACTGTAAGCCTTTTCACTTAGGAAGCTGAATCATTATTCAATTTTTATTTTTAGAGCCAGAGCAGACACAATCAATTTAATTCCAATGCTCTGATCATAAACCTGCATGTTAATATTGCCCCTTTAAATCGAGTGTTTATGGGTCCTATAAGCACCACCTGGAAATTTTACCTTAAGGTCCTAAAGTCATTTGGCTACAAATTACTTAATATTCTCTTGCACCTATTTCTGTGGTCTGGATTTGATTATTGCTAATTATCATAAATGCCCCTCTGTGTTCCAGACGTGCACTGTTACAGCCGCTCCATCAGCCGAATAGTTCATGTTCACGTTCAGATTCACACAGAGCAGAGTTCTAAGTCACAGCCGTTTGCCCAGCCCCAGGTGAGACGTTTAACAACCTACAAACTCCTTCCTGTGCAGCAGAGAAGGAGCACGGGCATTTCATCCTTTTCCCAGTCGTGGGCCTTCAGTTATACCTGGGCTGTTGTTTTTTCCTGCAGGACAAGGTGCTGACTTCCCACAATACGACTGCCCACAGGACATGAGAAATGTCTTCACAATTTCTGAGTGTGGCTCCTTGTAAACATCAAGGTTCCAACCACAATGTGCCTTGTCCTGCCTTTATTTAGGAGAGTCACGGGAGATGATGCTTCCTGGAATCTCACGATTCCAAGAGGCCCCCAGTGCCCGGTCCAGTTCTGGGCAGCACTCCTGCAGGTAAGGCACTCAGAGTTGTGTGTCCATTCTGACCCCATCCTAACACCTCCCTGTTCTCTGAGTCCTGCTCCTCACCCCAGCTCATCTGAGCAGTTGGTTGTGGTGCTACTCAGGCTGTCAAAAAGTGCAGGATAAGGCAGTGAGTTACGGCAGGGGGTGGCACGAGGCCAGACGCAGGTCGGCCCCTCTGACTGGGCCCTGACCTTGTCTGCTCTCAAGGCCTCTGTTTGCTTCAAGAATGAGGGGACCTGACAGAGGAAAGGCCCAGACCGCAAGTTTTCATGCATCCTTTCCACTCTCTATTTTCACAGACTTGAGACACTTCCCCTCTGCTCCCAATTCCCTTCAAAAATACTGACGTGTTTCCCAGTGTAGTTTGACAATCACTTCCACCAGCTTTCTGCCGTTAGGATTGGGAATCCAGGCCACTAGGAGAGGCTGGCTTTGTGGACCCTTCTCAGTCCTGGTACCTAGTGACGCCTGCTGTCCAGCCACGCTGAAGCACTAGGGACAGTGAGGACGAGCGCAGCTAGCCTCAATTTCCACCCTGTCCTTTTCCCTTTCATCTTAAAAAATCCAAATTAATCATTGTCTGACTATGATTCAGTGAAAATGGTCCATAGCAAGAAATCAAAGGAGCATGAACTAAAGGCTTTCACATACCCTGTGCTTCTAGAAAAAGAGGCAGCCAGGTGATTTAAGCTTGTGCTGTAGATTTAGGTGTTTTCACTTTTTAATTTCTTTCAAGGTAAAAACTGACAAACTACAAAAAACAAACAAACATAGTATAGAAATAATTGGGGCTAAGCTTTCAATAGCTGAGTTGTGAATTAATGAAATACAGAATTTTTACTTGTTCTTTAATCATTAATATGATTATTTAAATTAACTTGACCATTAATAACCTTCAAATGATTTGGTATGGCCCCATGGACCTAGAAAAATCAATGTTACTTGCTAATCATTTTACCTGTAATTTAATGGGTGATCAACTTTAATTTACAATAAAAGAAAAAACAAGCAAACAAAGCAATGGGGAAGACGTTGTTTGTGATACTACACTGTACATTAGCTACTAGAAGGCAGGGAGGGGCCCCAAGCAGCTCCAAAGAAGGGTGCTGGGAGAGGAGGTGGCTGGGTGGCAGCCAAGCAGCCATGACGCCGCCGCCGCCTGGAGGAACAGCAAAGCAGCACACATGATCCAGGGGACACAGAATAAGAAGCAGAAGTCCCTGAACAGCACATGCAAGCCTTTTAGGAAATGGGAATATCACCGTCCCTTTTCCCTGACTCATTTCCCTAGAACCTGGGCTCCAGCCTCTCCGGTGACTCACAGAACATTTTCTGCAGCCAACATGATTCTTCTTAGAACAATTCTCAGGCCCTGCAAAGGGGACATATCAAAAGGCCAAGAATTCCTCCACAACCATCCCCAGCCAAATTACCTCATCACCAAAGGAGAATTCTGGCTCCTCCAGACACACGTGGAAACCAGCAGAACTCTCTCTGTCGCAGCCTCCGCACTCATTGGCCGCAAAATATTCTCATGGCTCCAGGTCCATCCACTCGCCTCCATGCGCGCAGAGAAGCACCACCTCTGACCTCCCTCATGAGCTCCAAACTCACTCCTAACCATCCATCCTGCACTGTGTGTCCGGGACACTCTTTTCTTTCAAAGCAAATCTTGTTCAAGGCCCCCATCTACGAAAACTGACTTTAAGCAATGGCCCGAGCACCTTCAAAATAAAACGTGGCCTCTCTCCTCATGGCTGTCAGCCTCAGCAGTGCCATGGAACCACGTGGGCGCTTTAAAAATATTTTCACTCCAGGTTACACCCGAGCCCAGTTAGACTAGACTATGTAGGTGGGAGGATCAGAAGTTTGCACCTCCTGGGCGATTCTGCCGAGCAGCCAAGGTTTGGGAAGGAGGTCCCACTTCAGTCCACCTGACCTGCGAGCCGGAGAAAGGAGCTGTATGGCTGAAAGGTGCTTCCGAGAGCACGTGCGCCCTTCACCTTTCCTCTCCCTCGTTCCATTCTTTGGCACCCAAAGTCTGTTGCTTTTATCGATTTGTTGACTTATTTGATTATTTATTTATATTTTAATGGATTTCAGATGCAGAAGATTGAATTGTACATAATTGGCACTTATGGCACGCTCTCATTGGTCCATGTTGGCTTGTTTTTATTCAGGTATTTAGTTATTTATTTTTTAATAAGATAACTAGTTCTCATGAACCCATCCTCAGAAAGCAGGTTGGACCCTGGTAATGACTTACATGTAATCATAAACTTCACCCCATCTTTTTCTCTGCCTTCCTCTGCCCCTAACAACGATCTTATGTTCATTACTTTCTGGCTTTCCTTTACTTAAAGTTTTATTACAGTCACATGTATTCCTAAAGTGGTTATGTATTTTGTCCTTTTTAGTTTTTAAAAATTCTTTAAAAACTTTTAACTTATGAAAAATCTTTTAACTTATGAAAAATGTTTTATTGAATGAATCTGTATTACTGTGTTGTATTAGTCAGGCACCAGAAAGACAAAGGGAGACAGGAGAGAATCAGAGAGAGAGAGAGAAGAAGAAGAAGAAGAAGAAAAACTTATTTTATTGAATTCCCATGGGATTGTGGAGGCTGGCAAGTCTAAAATCTTCCTCCCCTTTCTCTTCCACTTGCTTCTCTTTTTCCTCCGTTTTCTTCTTTTGCTATATCCCATCCATAGAGAAAAGCACACCATGAGCTCAACATACAAATAAATACTTATGATCATATGAAAGTTATCAAGGACGTAAACTTTGGCCTCTCTGCTCCCTGGTCTATTTCGCAAAGCACAGCCCAGGGCATATTTGTTGATATCTGTGTCAAATAGAATCTCTCATTTTAAATATTTGTAACTGCTCCCCCTCCCAGCCACACTGGGGGGCACACATTTTCTTACCTGCATTGTTAAATGACGGTGTGTTATTCTAACGTAAGTCCCAACTTATACATCTTGTGATGGACAAGTTCAATGTAACACTATTGTATATGTGTGTGTGTGTGTGTGGTTTCTAATGATTGGTTTTCCTCCTTTATTTTTTTTATTTTCCAGTTACAGTTGACGTTTCATATTATTTTATATTAGCTTCAGCTGTGCAGCATAGTGTTAGACATTCATATAATTTACCAAGTGACCCACACCCCCGTAAGTCTAGTCCCCACCTGGCACCACACACACTTCTTACAATATTATTGACTATATTCCCTATGCTTCTTTTGTGTTCCCATGACTATTTTGTCACTACTAATCTGTACTTCTTAATCCCTTCAATTTTTCTACCCACCCCCCGCAACCCCCTCCCCATCTGGCATC